>NW_028167181.1:3880899-4172511 GCF_964263955.1 Coregonus lavaretus
ACCTAGACACACACACACACCTTATAACCAGGTGTTTAACCACGTAAAGCTAAGCTAGCGACAAGTTCGGCATACTTTCACCCAGTCCAAAAAGCTGATGCTTCAAACGGAAGGTTTTTGTGTTTCATAGTTTCAAAACCTGTTGTTTAAGTGGTAAATCAATCCGTTTCCCATTGAAAGGCTGTGTCCAGTTCTGACTAAATCCTAACCCTGAGGCCCTTTTACTGGCATAAAAAGAGTATTCTCTTGAGTGTATTCTCAAATACATATTCCAGATATACCGTGTATATAGCCTCGTAAACTTGTTTCACTTCATGTGTTGAGCGCAGTTTACAAGGCTACTGTAATAATCAGACATACCTGTGGCTCCTCCATCACCTGCAGGCCTGCAACCCCAAATATCACGACTTTGACAAGACGGGCTCCATCTGCACGGCGGAGAGCATCAACGACACCCTGACCCAGTACCGCTGGCTAGTTAGCGCCCCCAGCGGGCCGGACGGGGTCACCTCGCCCATGAGAGAGGTGGACACCAACACCTTCTTCACCAACACTAAGTCCATCACCCTGGACTCCATCTACTTCCAGGCTGGGTCGAGAGTCCAGTGTGCTGCCCGGGCGTTTAATGCGAACGGGGATGCTGGTCTGGAGCTGTCCAGTCCCATCATGGTGGTCAGCGAGGAGGAGGGTGAGTGGAGACTGGGGGAATGGGGAGGGGGGAGGGGGGAGGGGTTCAGAGTTCAGTGACATCAACCTTCAAGACTGTTGATGACATCTGTTATATGTCATTATTAGGACAGAGTTACATTATGATGGAGAGTTTAAGGATGATTGTGTTTCAGAAGTGACAATAATATGTCCCATGTGTTTGTTTAGGTCTGTGTCAGCCACGTATCCCTGGCACGGTAGGAGCTGAGCCCTTCTCTGCTAAGATCCGCTACACCGGCCCTGACGACCCTGACTTCCCCAACCTCATCAAACTCACTGTCAACATGCCACACATGGACGGTGAGTGACAGGCTCTGTCATGTCCTTACTTACTGGTCTAGAGTCAGTTTGATTGTTTAGCTAACAATCGATGACAATAGGACTGAGGTAGAAAGAACTGATTCAAGATCAATTGTCAAAGGTGTAAAGTTACCAGGTCATTAAAATACCTATAAATGTTGCAGTTGATTGATGATTAATTGAAACCATCTCTCTCTCACACCTCTCTTCTCTTCAGGCATGTTACCGGTCATCTCTACGCGGCCCCTGTCCAACTTCGAGCTGACCCTGTCTCCGGACGGCACGCGTGTGGGCAACCACCGCTGCTCCAACCTGCTGGACTTCAACGAGATCCAGACGGGCCACGGCTTCATCACCGACGCCACCAAGAACCCTGAGATCATCGGCGAGACGTCGCCCTACCAGTACAGCACCGACATGCGCTCCACCAACAGCCTGAGGTTCTACAGGAACCTGAATCTGGAGGCTTGTCTGTGGGAGTTTAATAGTTACTATGACATGTCTGAGCTGCTCACCACCTGTGGAGGGTCTATCGGGACGGACGGACAGGTACTGGAGAGCGAGAGAGACATACACACATATGCATTGATGCAAACACACACACACACACACACACACACTGGCTGTTGTCTGTGTGCAACTCTCGATTACTCAGTTTGCTGTTGTTGTTTCAGTCATCCGTCAAGTTGAAAGTAGACATTTAGAAATTCCTTCTGTGTTAAATTCCCTCTGTGTTAAATTTCCTCTGCGTTAAATTCCCTCTGCGTTAAATTCCCTCTGCGTTAAATTCCCTCTTTGTTAAATTTTCTCTGCGTTAAATTCCCTCTTCGTTAAATTTCTTCTGTGTTAAATTCCCTCTGTGTTACCTTTCATGCTTGAATGCTCTGAAGTGTTCCTATCCTCTGTTTTTTGTAATGTGCTATATGCTGATCCAGGTACAGTTGAAGATGACCCTGACTATGTATCTCTGTGTTGCACTTCCTCTAGGTGCTGAACCTGGTCCAGTCCTACGTGACTCTGCGCGTGCCTCTCTATGTGTCCTATGTCTTCCACTCTCCAGTGGCCGTGGGAGGATGGCAGCACTTTGACCTGCAGTCAGAGCTCAAGCTCACCTTTGTGTACGACACCGCCATCTTGTGGCAGGACGGAATTGGCAGCCCGCCGGAGGCTGAACTGCAAGGTACAGCCAATTCTGCCCTCTGTTGGCTATTTTAAGTGCTACAGTGAGGTGGATGACTTGATGTATTACCAGTGGTGGAAAAAGTACCTAATCGTCATACTTGAGTAAAAGTAAAGATACTTAAATAGAAAATGACTCAAGTAAAAGTGAAAGTCACCCAGTAAAATACTACTTGAGTAAAAGTCTAAAAGTATTTGTTTTTAAATATACTTAAGTATCAAAAGTAAATATAATTGCTAAAATATATTTAAGTATCAAAAGTAAAAGTATAAATCCTTTCAAATTCCTTATATTAAGCAAACCAGACTGCACAATGTTATTTTTATGGATAGCCAGGGGCACACTCCAACCCAGGGGCACACTCCAACTCAGACATAATTTACAAATGAAGCATTTGTGTTTCGTGAGACCAGGGATGATCTCTTGATTAATGTATAAGTTGAACCATTTTCCTGTCCTGCTAAGCATTCAAAATGTAACAAGTACTTTTGGGTATCAGGGAAAATGTTTGGAGTAAAAAGTAAATAATTTCTTTAGGAATGTAGTGAAGTAAAAGTTGTCAAAAATATAAATAGTAAAATAAAGTACAGATACCCCAAAAAACGACTTAGTACTTTAAAGTATTTTTACTTAAGTACATTACACCACTGTGTATTACTCAGTTAATACCTGTATAATTAATTGTCTGTAGGCATATTTGATATTTTTACTAATACATTACGCTCATAAATCAACATGTGACTACCATACAAATTCTGGATGGGAGCTACATTCTTGATAGCACCAATATTGTCACACCAAGCGGCAGGTAGCCTAGCGGTTAAGAGCGTTGGGCCAGTAACAGAAAGGTCGCTGGTTTGAATCCCCGAGCTGACTAGGTGAAAAATATGTCAATGTGCCCTTGAGCAAAGCACTTACCCCTAATTGCTCCTGTAAATTGCTCTGGATAAGAGTAAATGATGTCCTTAAACGGTAAAGCATTTTAGGCCGTCTATGGACAGTGCATTATTTCCCAGTGAATGATAGAGGTGGACAATAACCCTGGTTTGATGTAACTGTCTCCCGGTAGGATCCATGTACCCCACCAGCATGAGGATCAATGAGGAGGGACGTCTGGTGGTCAACTTCAAGACTGAGGCCCGCTTCAGGGGACAGTTTGTCATGTCCCACCCAGGTATTACACACAAACACACATCCGATAGGGTGATTGTATAGCTTTCTCTCCTATTAGGTTGCACTGTGACCCAGATCCTGTACCGCTATTAGAGTGGAACCGTCTTAGGGGTCGTTCTACCAAATGTCAATATGACCTTACCCTTTTTCAGTAAGAATCAAACTAACATCAACCACGGAAAATGTGTATACCTTACAACAAGGTGCGTTCATTTTTAACTTACAGTCTACAGTACAACACCGGTTTTAAGATGTTGTGTTCATGTATGCCCTTGACAGATACATAAAGGAAAGAAACACTCAACAGAAATGTATGTATGAGACTATAAAGAGGTTTGACTGTGTGTTTCCAGGAACCACTCTGTCGTCCATGGTGATGTGTGCTGACCTCTCTGGCCTGACCTTCACCCTGGCCCTGGTCAGGACTGAGCCCACCTACAACCAGCCCATGCAGCAGTGGAGCTTCGTCTCTGACTTCGCTGTGAGCTACCATCTTGATCATTGTATGTCTTAAAGGTAGACTCAGCGATATGACGTTGCCACGAGCAGCACCGTAGATATTGCGATGAGCGAGATGCAAGACTTCGCTCCCACACTGTCACACACAGTATCTGCGCATGCGCACGGGTTCGCTTCACGCCGTTAGAGCGTGGTAGGTGCGTGAGCGCTCAAAGTTGTTGCGGAAATGGACCCACTATGCTGTTTACTTTGGGCACCTACGTCATATCGCTGAGTCTACCTTTAACTTTGTATTCATAGTGTATGTGCTGAAGCCAACGGGTACATGGTAATGACAGAAGACATACAGTATGGATACCAGACCAGCAGTAACTACCTTAAATGTTTGGTGTGTTTTAATGTTGTTTTAATGTTGTTTTAATGTTGTTGTAATGTTGTTGCCTGTAGGTGCGGGACTACTCTGGGACATACACAGTGAAAATGATCCCCTGCAGTGCCTCTCCCAATGGGGAGTTCAGCATTCCCCCTGTGTGTCACCCACGAGAACCCCTCACCTTCCACATGGACATCCGCTTCCAGCAGGTCAGCACCACCACCACTGCATACCTACAGTCTCTGGCAGAAGACTAGCATACCCAAGACCCTAAAATCAAGAGGAAACTTTGTCATTCACCAATGCTGATTTGTCTTGGTGTTTTATGAGGCTAAAAACAATAGTACTAGATACTCGTTGATTAAATGCATTGAGCCAAAAGTTAAAATCTTATTAACTCTCTTGGTGCCTGTGTTTGACCTTTGCCCTCTGACCCACCCCAGGTGAGTGACCCAGTGGCGGCTGAGTTCAGTCTGAACACCCAGATGTTCCTGCTGTCCAAGAGGGAGCTGTGGCTGTCGGACGGATCCATGGGCTTCGGAGAGAGCACCGACACAGCCTTCTCAGAGGGTACTGGACTACTACTGACCTCATACTGACCCCTAGTGGACACTCTAGGAACCACTATTCAACATATAGATACACCACTAGTCAACATATACAGTCGTGGTCAAACATTTTGAGAATGACACAAGTATTGGTCTTCACAAAGTTTGCTGCTTCAGTGTTTTTAAATATTTTTGTCAGATGTTACTATGGTATACTGAAGTATAATTACAAGCATTCCATAAGTGTCAAAGGCTTTTATTGACAATTACATTAAGTTTATGCAAAGAGTCAATATTTGCAGTGTTGACCCTTCTTTTTCAAGACCTCTGCAATCCGCACTGGCATGCTGTCAATTAACTTCTGGGCCACATCCTGACTGATGGCAGCCCATTCTTGCATAATCAATTCTTGGAGTTTGTCAGAATTTGTGGGTTTTTGTTTGTCCACCCGCCTCTTGAGGATCTCAAGTTCTCAATAGGATTAAGGTCTGGGGAGTTTCCTGGCCATGGACCCAAAATGTTGATGTTTTGTTCCCCGAGCCACTTAGTTATCACTTTTGCCTTATGGCAAGGTGCTCCATCATGGAAAAGGCATTGTTCGTCACCAAACTGTTCTTGGATGGTTGGGAGAAGTTGCTCTCGGAGGATGTGTTGGTACCATTCTTTATTCATGGCTGTGTTCTTAGGCAAAATTGTGAGTGCGCCCACTCCCTTGGCTGAGAAGCAACCCCACACATGAACGGTCTCAGGATGCTTTACTGTTGGCATGACACAGGACTGATGGTAGCGCTCACCTTGTCTTCTCCGAACAAGGTGTTTTCCGGATGCCCCAAACAATCGGAAAGGGGATTCATCAGAGAAAATGACTTTACCCCAGTCCTCAGCAGTCCAATCGCTGTACCTTTTGCAGAATATCAGTCTGTCCCTGATATTTTTCCTGGAGAGAAGTGGCTTCCTCGCTGCCCTTCTTGACACCAGGCCATCCTCCAAACGTCTTTGCCTCACTGTGCGTGCAGATGCACTCACACCTGCCTGCTGCCATTCCTGAGCAAGCGCTGCACTGGTGGTGCCCCGATCCCGCAGCTGAATCAACTTTAGGAGACAGTCCTGGCGCTTGCAGGACTTTCTTGGGCGCCCTGAAGCCTTCTTCACAACAATTGAACCTCTCTCCTTGAAGTTCTTTATGATCCGATAAATGGTTGATTTAGGTGCAATCTTACTAGCAGCAATATCCTTGCCTGTGAAGCCCTTTTTGTGCAAAGCAATGATGACGGCACGTGTTTCCTTGCAAGTAACCATGGTTAACAGAGGAAGAACAATGATTTCAAGCACCACCCTCCTTTTAAAGCTTCCAGTCTGTTATTCTAACTCAATCAGCATGACAGAGTGATCTCCAGCCTTGTCCTCGTCAACACTCTCACCTGTGTTAACGAGAGAATCACTGACATGATGTCAGTTGGTCCTTTTGTGGCAGGGCTGAAATGCAGTGGAAATGTTTTTGGGGGATTAAGTTCATTTTCATGGCAAAGAGGGATTTTGCAATTAATTACAATTGATCTGATCACTCTTCATAACATTCTGGAGTATATGCAAATTGCCATCATAAAAACTGAGGCAGCAGAATTAATATTTGTGTCATTCTCAAAACCTTAGACCACAACTGTACTGTAGATACACCACTAGTCAACATATATATAGATACACCACTATTCAACATATAGATAGATACATCACTATTCAACATATAGATAGATACACCACTAGTCAACATATAGATAGATACACCACTAGTCAACATATAGATACACCACTATTCAACATATAGATAGATACACCACTAGTCAACATATAGATAGATACACCACTAGTCAACATATACTGTAGATACACCACTAGTCAACATATAGATAGATACACCACTAGTCAACATATAGATAGATACACCACTATTCAACATATAGATAGATACACCACTAGTCAACATATACTGTAGATACACCACTAGTCAACATATAGATAGATACACCACTAGTCAACATATAGATAGATACACCACTAGTCAACATATAAATAGATACACCACTATTCAACATATAGATAGATACACCACTAGTCAACATATAGATAGATACACCACTATTCAACATATATATAGATACACCACTATTCAACATATATATATAGATACACCACTATTCAGCATATAGATAGATACACCACTAGTCAACATATATATAGATACACCACTAGTCAACATATATATAGATACACCACTATTCAACATATATATAGATACACCACTATTCAACATATATATAGATACACCACTAGTCAACATATAGATAGATACACCACTAGTCAACATATAGATAGATACACCACTATTCAACATATATATAGATACACCACTATTCAACATATATATAGATACACCACTAGTCAACATATAGATAGATACACCACTATTCAACATATATATAGATACACCACTATTCAACATATATATAGATACACCACTATTCAACATATATATAGATACACCACTAGTCAACATATAGATAGATACACCACTAGTCAACATATAGATAGATACACCACTAGTCAACATATAGATAGATACACCACTAGTCAACATATAGACAGATACACCACCAGTCAACATATAGATAGATACACCACTAGTCAACATATATATAGATACACCACTAGTCAACATATAGACAGATACACCACCAGTCAACATATAGATAGATACACCACTAGTCAACATATATATAGATACACCACTAGTCAACATATAGATAGATACACCACTAGTCAACATATAGATAGATACACCACTAGTCAACATATAGATAGATACACCACTAGTCAACATATAGATAGATACACCACTAGTCAACATATATATAGATACACCACTAGTCAACATATAGATAGATACACCACTAGTAAACATATAGATAGATACACCACTAGTCAACATATAGATAGATACACCACTAGTCAACATATAGATAGATACACCACTAGTCAACATATAGATAGATACACCACTATTCAACATATAAATAGATACACCACTAGTCAACATATAAATAGATACACCACTAGTCAACATATAGATAGATACACCACTATTCAACATATAGATAGATACACCACTAGTCAACATATAGATAGATACACCACTATTCAACATATAGATATATACACCACTAGTCAACATATAAATAGATACACCACTAGTCAACATATAGATAGATACACCACTAGTCAACATATAGATAGATACACCACTATTCAACATATATATAGATACACCACTAGTCAACATATAGATAGATACACCACTAGTCAACATATATATAGATACACCACTAGTCAACATATATATAGATACACCACTAGTCAACATATAGATAGATACACCACTAGTCAACATATAGATAGATACACCACTAGTCAACATATAGATAGATACACCACTAGTCAACATATAGATAGATACACCACTAGTCAACATATATATAGATACACCACTAGTCAACATATAGATAGATACACCACTAGTCAACATATAGATAGATACACCACTATTCAACATATATATACCACTAGTCAACATATAGATAGATACACCACGAGTCAACATATAGATAGATACACCACTATTCAACATATAAATAGATACACCACTAGTCAACATATAAATAGATACACCACTAGTCAACATATAGATAGATACACCACTATTCAACATATAGATAGACACACCACTATTCAACATATAGATAGATACACCACTATTCAACATATAGATAGATACACCACTAGTCAACATAAAGATAGATACACCACTAGTCAACATATAGATAGATACACCACTAGTCAACATATAGATAGATACACCACTAGTCAACATATATATATATATGGATACACCACTAGTCAACATATAGATAGATACACCACTAGTCAACATATATATAGATACACCACTAGTCAACATAATAATAATAATAATATGCCATTTAGCAGACGCTTTTATCCAAAGCGACTTACAGTCATGCGTGCATACATTTTTGTGTATGGGTGGTCCCGGGGATCGAACCCACTACCTTGGCGTTACAAGCGCCGTGCTCTACCAGCTGAGCTACAGAGGACCACCATATATATAGATACACCACTAGTCAACATATACTGTAGATACACCACTAGTCAACATATAGATAGATACACCACTAGTCAACATATAGATAGATACACCACTAGTCAATATACACTGAGTGTACAAACCATTAAGAATACCTGCTCTATCCATGGCATAGACTGATCAGGTGAAAGCTATGATCCCTTGTTGATGTCACTTGTTAAATCCACTTCAATCGGTGTAGATGAAGGGGAGGAGACAGGTTAAATAAGGATTTTTAAGCCTTGAGACAATTGAGACATGGATTGTGTATGTGTGCCATTCAGAGGGTGAATGGGCAACACTAAATATTTAAGTGCCTTTGAACAGGGTATGGTAGTAGGTGCCAGGGCACCAGTTTGAGTGTGTCAAGAACTACATCACTGCTGTGTTTTTCACGCTCAATAGTTTGTGTATCAAGAATGGTCCACCACCCAAAGGCCATCCAGCCAACTTGACACAACTGTGGGAAGCATTGGAGTCAACATGGGCCAGCATCCCTGTGGAACACTTTCAACACCTTGTAGAGTCCATGCCTGATGAATTGAGGCTAAGGCAAAGGGGGGTGCAACTCAATATTAGAAGGTGTTCCTAATGTTTTGTACACTCACTGTATGTTATTAGCTGTTTATCTCCAATAGAACTCAGAAAAAGCTTTCTTTCAAACTGCTTTCTGAGTTTGAATGTAAAGATAATATTCAACAGTCTAATAACGATTTAATGAAGCTTTCAGTGCTTGTTGAACTGTCACAGAGCAATGGACACCACCCTCCTCTAATCTCTCCCTCCAGGCTCCTCTATCTACGGCCGTGTGATGGTGGACCCAGTCCAGAACCTGGGTGACTCCTTCTCCTGCAGTATAGAGAAGGTGTTCCTGTGTACAGGAGCTGACGGTTACGTCCCCAAGTACAACCCCACCAACAAGGAGTATGGCTGCCTGGCCGACGCACCTTCACTGCTCTACAGATTCAAGATCCTGGTGCGTACGGCAATCACTTAACACATGATGCCTCCACTCAGGGGGAAATTCCTCTGGAGTTTTGTTATGGTCACTTTGAATGTAGTTTGGTCAGTTTTACCATATTCATTCATTATTAATTTCTTACTTCAACCATTTACAACCATTTGTGTTCTTGACAACACAGTACATTTGAGCCATACTGCTGTTAGGTTGTTGAAATACATTTTTAAATGTTGCATATTTAGCAGATGCTGTTATCCAGAATGACTTACAGGAACAATTAGGGTTAAGTGCCTTGCTCAATGGCACATCGACAGCTTTTTCACCAGGTCGGCTCGGGATTCGAACCAGAAACCTTTTGGTTACTGGCCCAATGCTCTTAACCGCTAGGCTACCTACCTCTGATCCATAGATATCCTATACAAGTTAGGTTCTATCTATAATTATTTCAGTGGTCTAACCTGTGTGTGTGTTTTTTCCTCCTCCAGGACAAGGCCCAGCCAGAGACCCAGGCTACAGCGTTTGGAGATGTGTTGTTTGAGGCCACTCTGGCCCTGGACACTCCTGGAGGCCTGCCTCTGGTCAGACAGCCTGGTTCAGACGGATTCACCCTGTCCTCCTCACCTCTCTTCCAGGTCAGCTGACACACCCAGAGAGGCTCTCTGACTCTATTCATACCTAATATGGTCTGTAAACTGGATACCAATGGGAAAATAGTCCCTGTATGTTTGAATGAAATCTGGTTTCTGAAATCTGAGTGAAATGTGAGTCTAATTACTTGATAATGGCAAAAACATGACAAGAATTTGAAAGGCTTCCATTGTTAGAAATCACACACTGAAATGTATAGGCCAAAGTCTTTATCACTAACCTCAAGCTCCACTGTGTCTTGTTGTTCCAGGTGGCTGCAGGTCGGGAGTGGTTCATCCACACAATCTACACCGTCCGCTCCCGAGACAACGCCAACCGTGGCATCGGCAAGCGCAGCCTGGAGTACCACCACAGCCTGTCCTCCGTGGCCGACCCTCAGCCCGACCTCCACACCTCCTCCCTGGGTCGCTACCGTCGTGCCGCCCCCGCTCCGGACCTGGCCCAGGACATCGGTACCGACAACAACCGGGGAACCAACATCCAGCACATCGCTCTGGACCGCTCGGACCGCCTGGTGGTGAGCCAGCGCCAGCCATGGGGGGGACGTGACCGGGCTGGTTCGGACCGCGACTCACCCTTCCTGGAGCGCCCCCTCCTGGAGAGTTCCGGTAGGGAGCCTGTGGACACCTCCACCCTGCCCATGCTGGTAGGCCTGGCTGGGTTGATCCTTCTCACCTGCCTGGTGGCCATGGTGGTTATCCTGCTGGTGCGGCGCAAGAGGAAGAGCCAGAAGAAGAGCCAGTTCCCTCCCTACTCCACCTCGTCGTGCTCGGCCTACAGCGGAGGGAGTGGGAACAGCAGAGAGGGCATGATGGGTACTGGGCACAGCAGCTTGGACAGCTCTGAGGTCTAGGCTCAAGACTAGAGACACCCCTCCTACCAACACCATCCCATACCCCGTCCCTGTGGCCTTCTGATAAGACATTGACAGTTGTCAACAGTTCCAACCTCTACCACTGCCGTGCCTTCTAAGGGCTCTATCCAAACCTAATCGCTGAAGCGTTATAGATTGCGTGATAGAAATGTAAAGGTAATTTTCGATTGAGCCGACATGTGCAACGTTTACCGTGAATGCAGTCTCCGCTAACGCGGGAACACTGGCTTTACATTTCAATCACGCTGTAACACTGAACTTCCGCGATACAGATTGAATAGAGCCCTAAGACAAGGCTAACCCTGCCTTCTACTAGCACTGAAGACAGCACAGCCACTTCTTGGGACAGTTGATGTCAGTTGATGTGTGTTGTGGGCCTATAACCAGAGTATGAATGCATGCATGGTTGGCCACGCCTGGCGAGAGAGAAAGTAATGTGAGGCTCCATGAATCCTCAATGAAGTGTTTTTACCCCTTTTCCTGTGGTATGCCTACTGTATTTAACATGGGTTTCAGTCCCCCTCAACATCTCAATTGTCTGAACTCCACTCAGTTGTGCTTTAGTTAGGATAGTTCTAAATCATGTGTCAAATATTAGGAGTCCCCAAGTGCTGATGTTGTGAAGAATACCCCGTCCAACTATGCTAACAACTGCCATAGCTGAAAATTACATCTTCTTAAAACAGTAATGGCATCTCCAGAAGGCAAAAGCAACAAAAAAAATGTCCCCCTTAATAGTGAGAAGCAGCTTTGAGGAGACTATTCTGTCCTGTTTTTCTTAAGAGAACTATTCTACCACGTTATTTTGTTGTCGGTCATTCTATCTGTCAATTTATATATTATAACTTTTTTGTGTGAGATAGAGAGCCAATTGGGTCGAATGTTGGGTTGTGTCGGTCCGGTCGAGGCTGGCTGTATCAAATGTGGTAAATTCATGTATTTTTGTTATATTGATTGACGCACTGCTGTGCTTTACAAAGCCCTCAGTAGTTAGGTGTACCCACTGTAGCAGAACACAGACATGGCGCTATTCAAAGGGATTGTTATGTTGTCCATTTTAGTCATTTGAGTGCGTAAACTATTCATTCAGAATGTTTTTATACATTTTTGTTTCAGGTGCAGTTTAAAAAATCATACGTATGTTCATATTATGACTCTTATACATCTGTGTACATACCTGCATGTATAGGATGTTCAAAGTCAACACAGGACAATGCAAACAAAAGGTATTCATTACTACACCCTGGTGAAACTTGAAAAATATGCAAACCCCACATTTGATGCTGTTTATCAAGTAAGCATTTATCAACTGAAGAATGTGACTATCTTGATCTTATGCAAGTGACAGTATAAGTTAATAGGTGCCAATTAGTTCAGGTATAGAAATTTGTCACCGACCAATTTAGATCAAATTGGTGACTTATCAATTTTGTGATAATTTCAATCAATTGTTTGATGTACTCCAACTTTAACTGCCAAATACAAATGTACTTTTCTGAATTATTTTGGTCCTAGTTTTCACTCAGACTGCCTGTGAACATGCATCTCCACTGCTGTGTGAAAAGCTTTGCACAAATATTCAACATAAAAACAGTCTCCTCGTATGCATAAGAAAAAATACTTATTTAAAAAAGGGGTAATTTATTAGTGACATGTTCCAAAAATACATTTTCTACAATGTAGATCGGTAACATAACAGTGGTTCCTTAAAATAAAAAAAGTGGGAGGGGGGATACATACAGGTATCGTTACAAGCAATGGAATGTGATAGAACACAACCAACAGGCATAAATACATTTCTCCTCACCTCAAGTACTAGTAAAAAAAGGGTAGAAAACTAAAACAAAACAAACATTGAACTAAATCAGCACAGCTGCAGTATGCCAGTTAGTCCCTACTAGGCAGGCCTGCCAATATAACGAGCTCTATCTAGAGAACCTTCTAGATAGAATGACACGCTATAGTGAAGAAAAGTTCAGTCCTCTGGGGTTTTATACAGTAAATCATCATCATGTATCACCATGGTAACCCGTAAAAAACAAACAGACGCTACGACTACTATACTGCTGCCTGCCGCTGCCCTCAATCTGCCTTTCACCCCCTCACAGCTTTAGCTTTTTCCTGCGGCCTCCTCGCTGGTCTGGGGTCCCTTCTCCCTTACGCTTCTGAGCCTGATGAAGAGGGGGATGAGGAGGAAGAGAGAGAGAGAAAAGGAGTGTCAGATCAAATAGTCATAATCGGCACTTCATAGAATAATGGCCGATTACAATGGCATATTGGTTTAGACAAGACTATATCTTTTTAAAAGAACATTGTGTGATATTGTTAGTGTCATGTGTCTTCCTGCACAATGCAAAGAGAGGACTGCATGACAAGAGAATTCAGTGAGGGGCAGGAAGAAGAGCGTTGTGATCTTACAGAAGACTGACTCCGTGGTCCCTTCTTCTTCTTCTCTGCTTTCTCTCTCTCCTCCAGCTCCATGTTCTCTCGTTCAATCAGGGTGATCAGGGTGTTGCATCGCCTCTGGAGCTCCTACACACACACACACACACACACACACACACACACACACACGTTAGTCTACAGCCACAACTCTTCGAATTGGATAATGTTTTGTTTCCTGAACCAGCCTTAGTCTAAAATGGATTTAAAATCCTCATCAATCTACACACAATACCCCATAATGGCAATGCGAAAACAGGCTGATATTTTTGCAAATTTAAAAAACAGAAATACCTTATTTACATAAGTATTCAGACCCTTTGCTATGAAACTCGAAATTGTGCTCAGGTGCATCCTGTTTCCATTGATCATCCTTGAGATGTTTCTACAACTTGATTGGAGTCCACTTGTGGTAAATTCACTTGATTGGACATGATTTGGAAAGGCACACACCTGTCCATATAAGGTCCCACAGTTGACAGTGCATGTCAGAGCAAAAACCAAGCCATGAGGTTGAAGGAATTGTCCGTAGAACTCCGAAACAGGATTGTGTCGAGGCACAGATCTTGGAAAGGGTAGCAAAACATTTCTGCAGCATTGAAGGTCCCCAAGAACACAGTGGCCTCCATCATTCTTAAATGGAAGAAGTTTGGAACCACCAAGACTCTTCCTAGAGCTGGCCGCCCGGCCAAACTGAGCAATCGGGGGAGAAGGGCCTTGGTCAGGGAGGTGACCAAGAACCTGATGGTCCCTCTGACAGAGCTCCAGAGTTCCTCTGTGGAGATGGGAGAACCTTCCAGAAGGACAAACATCTCTGCAGCACTCCACCAATCAGGCCTTTATGGTAGAGTGGCCAGATGGAAGCCACTCCTCAGTAAAAGGCACAACAGCCCGCTTGTAGGTGCCTTTTGGCAATTTCAAGACTCTCAGACCATGAGAAACAAGATTCTCTGGTCTGATGAAACCAAGATTGAATTCTTGGTTTCGGTGAAGCATGGTGGTGGCAACATCATGCTGTGGGGCGGCAGGTAGCTTAGTGGTTAAGAGCGTTGTGCCAGTAACCGAAAGGTCGCTGGTTATAATCCCCGAGACGACTAGGTGAAAAATCTGTCGATGTGCCCTTGAGCAAGGCACTTAACCCTCATTGCTCCTGTAAGTCGCTCTGGATAAGAGCGTCTGCTAAATGACTAAAATGTAAAAAAATTAATTAAAATGTTCTTCAGTGGCAAGGACTGGGAGACTAGTCAGGATCGAGGCAAAGATTAACGGAGCGAAGTACAGAGAGATCCTTGATGAAAACCTGCTCCAGAGCGCTCAGGACCTCAGACTGGGGCGACGGTTCACCTTCCAACAGGACAACGACCCTAAGCAGACAGCCAAGACAACGCAGGAGTGGCTTCGGGACAAGTCTCTGAATGTACTTGAGTGGCCCAGCCAGAGCCCGGACTTGAACCCGAACTAACATCTCTGGAGAGACCTTAAAATAGCTGTGCAGCAACGCTCCCCATCCAACCTGACAGAGCTTGAGAGGATCTGCAGAGAAGAATGGGAGGAACTCCAAATACAGGTGTGCCAAGCTTGTAGCGTCATACCCAAGAAGACTCAAGGCTGTAATCGATGCCGAAGGTGCTTCAACAAAGTACAGAGTAAAGGGTTTGAATACTTATGTAAATATCATATTTCAGTTTTTCTAAAAACCAGTTTTTGCTTTGTCATTATTGGGTATTGTGTGTAGATTGATGAGGGGGAAAAAAACAATTTAACCAATTTTAGAATAAGGCTGTAACGTAACAAAATATGGGAAAAGTCAAGGGGTCTGAATACTTTCCGAAGGCACTGTATATAATAAATGAATGGTTATCATGTTACTGAAGAAGTAAAACCAAATTTCCATCTTCAGGTTGTACTCAATTCCACTGTCTACTAGGGCAACTCCACTCACCATGGCGGTCCTGGACTTGAGGAACCAGTCGAAGCGGAACTGGGGCGAGTTGCGGATGCACTGGCGCAGCTCGTCGTAGACCGACTCCTTTTCGAAGCCCAGCTTGTGCAGCATGCAAATGAGGAAGCGGTCCTCCTCCTCCGTGTAGTTCTTCCCCTTGTTGGTGCCGTACGAGATCCTCAACTGGTGGAACGGAGCCTTGTAGCGACCAATCTACAACAAGAGAGAGAAAAAGATGTCATTCAGGGTGTATGGTTAGCCTCTGGTAGACATGATCAGACACCAGCTCCTGAGACATTCATGCATAAGGGTTGGGAGTGCCCAGAGGTTTTCACAACTGTATCGCGCATCTGATCAAAATAAAAGGTCTTGCCTCCCCAATGTTGTTCTTATTAATGATGACCTCACTGAAATGGCTTACCTTTGTGTCCAGTGCTTTCTTGATGCTGATCCTCCTCTGGATGCGGGCCTCTCCTCTCTCGATCTGAGCCATGATCTTCTCTATGTCCTGCAGCTCGTTGCAGCGCTCCCAGAACACAGCTGTGTACACACACACACAAACGTTTAGATCAGGGGTGTCAAACTCATTTTAGCTCAGGGGCCACATGGAGGAAAATCTATTCCCAAGTGGGCCGGACCGGAAAAATCATGGTATATATAACTTAAAAACAACAACTTCAGATTGTTTTCTTTGTTTTAATACGATCAACATACAACATAAAGCTGGAGCCTGAGGACAGTGTGTCCAAAATAGTACAAGCACAACATCACTATTAATCATAAAACACGTCAAGTTTATTTGAAAATTCTAAAGAAAAAGAACACAAACACACAATGCCTCAGTGATTAACAGAACTGTTTCACAGATCACAGAACTATATCAGGGGGTCATTTCTCAGGCAGAAATGTAGATACAAATAATGAAATCCTGTTCCCCAAACAAGTGCAAGAACCACAGAGTCAAGAATAGGTTAAATATACAAATAAAATAAAATCAATTAAAAACAATAGCACATCAACATAAAAACATATAAACATAAATCTGAAAGCGTTGCTCAGACTCCCGTAACAGTCCCGTTATTTTATCTTTGAACCGCTTCATGTCTGCCACATGTTGGGTCGCGCACACATTTTTCAGACAGGGGAAGTGAGCTGCATCACCAAGTTGCGTCTCCCACAATGACAGCTTCAACTTGAAAGAACGTATGCTGTCATAATACTGCGTGACAACTTTGTTGCGCCCTTGCAGCTGTTTGTTCAAGTTATTCAGGTGCTCTGTAACATCCACCATAAATGCAAGGTCCTGCATCCATTCTGCGGAATGAAATTCTAACACTGGTTTGCCCTTTTCTTCCATGAACTGTTCAATTTATTCTCGTAAATCAAAGAAACGCCTCAGCACAGCACCTCGGCTTAACCATCTTACCTCAGTGTGGTATGGCAGGCCATAGATGTGGTCTTTCTCTCTGAGAAGGCTGTCAAACTGACGGTGATTCAGGCTTCTGGATCGGATGAAATTAACAGTTTGGATGACCACCTTCATGACGTTATCCATCTTTAATGACTTGCAACACAAAGCCTCCTGGTGCAAAATACAGTGAAAAGTCAAAAAATCACGTCCTCCATTTGCAGATTGCACTTTCTCTCTGAACTTTGTCACAACGCCTGCTTTTTTCCCGATCATTGAGGGCGCACCATCTGTAGCCAGGCTGACAGCGCGGGACCAGTCCACTCCGACCCTGTCCAGCGCGCCGACGAGTGCGGTAAAAATATCAGCTGCTGTCGTTGTATCTGTCATCGGCACCAACTCCACGAACTCCTCGGTGACGGTCAATGTGTCATCAACTCCGCGGATGAAAATGGCCAGTTGTGCAACATCTGTAATGTCCGTGCTTTCATCAATTGCAACCGAAAACGCAATAAATGACTTTACTTTTTGCTTCAACTGGCTGTCCAAATCCACTGAAAGATCGGAAATCCTGTCTGCAACTGTGTTTCTTGTCAGGCTGATATTTGCAAAAGCCTGCCGCTTTTCAGGGCACACAATCTCCGCTGCCTTCATCATGCATGTTTTTAACAAATTCACCCTCACTAAATGGTTTTGAAGCCACTGCGATTTCATTAGCAATGAGGTAGCTAGCTTTCACTGCAGCATCACTGATGTCTCGGCTGTGAGTAAACACAGACTGCTGTTTCTTCAGACCCGCCAACAGTTCATTCACCTTCTCTCATCTCCGCTGTCCTTGAAAGTTGTCATATTTGTCGGCATGAAGACTCACATAGTGGCGACAAAGGTTATATTCTTTCAGCACTGCAACATGCTCTGAACACACCAAACATACAGCTTTCCCATTCAATTCCGTGAATAAATAGAAGGATGACAATTTTTCTTGGAACACTCTGCACTCTGCGTCCACTTTTCTCTTTTTTGACAGAGACATATTGGGGCAATGAGGGTGCCAAAGTACAATGTTAAAAGTAGAAGCCGTAATAAATATCGCGGGCAAAACAAAGTAGCTCATTGGCTGCACGTGCTTGACCTACTTGCTCTGCCCCGGTATAAACAGTTTGCTTGCTTAACACAATTGCTATTGCGCCATCCAGTGGACGCAATTGGAACAGCAGTTTATTTTATTGAAAAATTGCAGCGCATTTTTATACTTGACAAAATTATAATTAAAATTTTTTTTTTTATCATCTCGCGGGCCGGATTAAACCCGTTTGCGGGCCTGATCCGGCCCGTGGGCCGGACGTTTGACACCCCTGGTTTAGATCATAAGACTTTGGATATCTGTCATACACTTGGGAGTCATGTCCACTAGCTAGAAGTAGATTCGGATACATTTATACAATTTGAAAATAAAAAATAAAAATAGTTTTTCTTACCGGAATATTCCATGACTTCCTCTGGGGTTTTGCCCTCCACCTCTCTGGCGATGTTCTCGATGTCGTCTCTTCCCCACTTCTCATTGGCTTTGATGAACTGGTTAAAGTCACGCTTGTTCCAAATGGTGAAGCCCTGTGGAGAGATCGATGACAGTTTGTAACGACACTAGCCACAAACGCTAACATGTCTCTACTTTGTAGTTGAAGCCACTGAAGAGTATCTCAACTGAACTATATGTAGTTCTATAAATATGACATGTAGTAGGGCACTATGATGAATGTCTAGAGTGTTTAAGTATGATGTCTTGTTTCAGCCAATTACCTGCGAGAGGAGGTTCTCCTTCTCCTCCAGCTCCTCCTCTGATAGGCCCTCGGCCTCGTCAATCTTGGCCTGCTCCTCCTTCTGGTGCTGGGCCGAGTTGGGCAGTTCTGGGTTACGAGGAACCTGGAGAGAAAATGTATATCACATATACACTTAAACACTCAACAGATACATCCCATTCCAAACTAAACCGACTGTTGGTTTGAAACTGCACAGAGGAGATCCAAAATGGCCGCTGTCTGATGGAACATTATCATACTAACGCCATCATAATGTACCAAAGACGCGGCTGGTGAGGGGAGGACGGATCAAACACATGGATACCATTCCATTAACTCCGTTCCAGCCATTACTATGAGCCTGTCCTTTGATTTTAAGTGCCACCAACAATCACTGATGTACCACCAGTTACACTAGTAAAACTACATGCTGGTATACCTTGTAGCCGATAGTCTTCCTGTAGAATAGGATCTCTTTCTCCAGCAGTTCAAACAGCCTTGGGGGGAAGAACTGGAAGTCCTGCACATTGGGCTGCTTAGGTGGACGAGGAGCCTGAAAGAGGAGAACGGCAGTTTAGTCATGGAGAAAGATGGTCTGGAAGAGGAGAACAGGAGTTTTAGTCACGGAGAAAGATGGTCTGGAAGAGGAGAACAGGAGTTTTAGTCATGGAGAAAGATGGTCTGGAAGAGGAGAACAGGAGTTTTAGTCATGGAGAAAGATGGTCTGATTCATTCCACACAGCTATCCCAGATATCCATAGCCCGAGGGCGGCGGTAGTGAGGATTACCTTGGGTGCTTTGGGCTCACTGACACGCAGAGCCTCTCTGAAGTAGGCATCCACGGCGTAGTTGGCCTTCCGCTCTCTCTTGGGCGGCTCGATCCAGTTGGTGACCACCTTCTTCTTCTCCCTGTAGTCCTCTCCTTCGAAGGTGTACACACTGTTGTCGGACTCCATGGTAAAGTTCCTCAGGGAGCTCTCGCCCATGGTGTTCATCTTCTCCTTCAACTCCATGGTCTGTCAGACACAAACGCAGAGCAAAGAGTTAGCATCTAGCTACACATTGCTAATGTGTTTGGCCTCTAGACACTGCCATATCAACCCAATGACACATTTAGCAATGCTAATGCTATCACATATTATATAAATGATCCGAGTACAGATAAATGCTAATGCTAGGCCCAATGCTAGCGCGACGCCCTTGTCCGTCTTTGTTCTGACCTTCTTCTCGCCTCGCTCCAGGATCTCATCGATGTCATCATCGGTTATGTCGCTCTCCTTGGAGGCGAAGACGTGCGTGGCGCCGTGCCGGATGATGGACAGCATCTCGTCCTTCCCCAGCTTGTTGGCGTTGGGATCCACTAGCCTTCCTGCAGAACAGACACAGTAGACACAGACAAGTCAGCCAGTTGCATTACCAAGGCATTGACTTCAATAGTGTTGGTTTGAAACTGGGAAAAGGAGATTCAAAATGGCCACCGGTGCAGTACCTTGCTGGATGACGATAGAGTCCAGTTGGAGCTTCATCTCGGCCCGCTCCACGATCCTCTCCTCCACCGTGTTTTCCGTGATGAAACGGAACACGCGCACCTGCTTCTTCTGACCAATCCTGTGAGCTCGGTCCTGAGAAGAAAGGTTAAAAGAACCAATCAGGTAAGTGTCTAACAGTTACCAGGCAGAAGCATCTTGATAAATGAAGTTCCTGGTGACAGGTTCTATTGAATGTGTAAGCTCACTTGTTGTGATATGATTCAAACTAGGGGGAATTGACCATGTTAAATCTATAGGGAAAATTCTAATTAAAGTAATTGACAAATGTAATATAAAAGACTGATTAATTAGTCCACTGATATGGGTCAATGAGAGGTACTGACCATGGCCTGCAGGTCGACCTGAGGGTTCCAGTCTGAGTCGTAGAGGATGACCACGTCAGCCGTGGCCAGGTTAATACCCAGCCCTCCGGCCCTGGTGCTCAGCATGAAGATGAACTTAGGGCTGTCCTCCTCATTGTACGCATTGATGGAGATCTAGAGGAACGTGGGAAATGTAGTGTTAAATGAAGTGTGTTAAAACGGTAGAGAGTTCAATTGTTTGTATTTACAAGCCATTTATTAGCCTGGTCCCAGATCTGTTTGTGCTGCCCTGCCAACTCCTATGGTCAATGTCACACCAAGGCAGCACAAACAGATCTGGGACCAGGGTAATAGGCCACTGCCGTTAATGAGATCCAGGAGTGGGGGTCATAGTCATACCTGTCTCTCCTCGTGGGGCGTCTGTCCGTCCAGGCGACAGTAGCCGAAGTTGCGCCACATGCAGTAGTCCTCCAAGATGTCCAGCATCCTGGTCATCTGGCTGAAGATCAGCACACGGGAGCCTGGGAAAGGGAGGGGAGTTCAAAATGGCCGCCAATCAATCATTCACCATGCCTACATTGCTGCAACTTTAACATAGTAGTTTGAATCAAAAATGTGTCTAAAATAGCCTTTACACTACACTGTCTCCATATCAACTTTAAAGTTAAAAAAGGGACACAAAGCCATCAAACAGGCCATAAAAAAAAACACATTTTGTGACTGGTCTTAGAGGGGACCCGTTCGTCCACCCACCCTGAGCCTTCATCTTGGGCAGCAGCTTGTCAAGGACGGCCATCTTGCCGCTGTTGACGGCCAGATGCAGGTCGGTGGTGTAGGGCGGGCCGGGCTCGGCCCCGTCAAACAGGTACGGGTGGTTGCAGCACTTCCTCAGCTGCATCAAGACGTTGAGCAGACGCATCTTGTCCATCTTCCCCGCAGAGTTCAAGATGTCTATGTCCTTCATCAGGATCTTGGTGTACCTGAGGAGAGACGGGACAGTGTTTTCAATACACATTATAGTGTATAGGTTGGCTGAGGAATGTGGTTGGCAAGGAAAGGGCATATGTTGACTATGTGTGGGTTACTCACCATTCTCTCTGCATCTTACTCAGCCCCACGTACATCTTGATCTCTTTCTTAGGCAGCAGAGACTTCTCCACCTCATTTTTGATACGACGCAGCAGGAAAGGACGCAGTACCTACACATACACAAACACACAGAGAGAGAGAAACCAAGGAAAGGTAAGGGAAGGCCCATAACAATATTTGATAAAACCCTACAGGGATATATGTTCCGTTTATTAGGATCCCCATGAGCTGTTAAACATGCAGCAGCTACTCTTCCTGGGTCCACATAAAACAGTTATAGACAAGAGAAACATAAGATATTATTACATTCAAATTAGTAAGTAATACATTGTCAAGGCAACAAGAGACAACAGAAATACTATTTACTCACTATTCATATATACAGTACAGTTAAATGTAAGGAAGTGTTTCAGATTCTTACAGTGTGAAGACGTTCCACCAGCTTCTGATCCCCCAGGCAGTTGTTGGTGTCAAACCATGAGTCAAAGTCCTTCGAGATAAACATTAAAAGTTCAATCAATCCATATTTTTTGGGCCCTTTAAATTAGTGAAAAATAGAGAATACTGTTATTTTCAGTAAGTGTTATTAAGTGTTATTCCTAAATTGTAGTGGTAATTGAGGGTAATTGTCTGTGTGTCCACTAATTTCCCCCCCTCAGGTACAGTACAATAAAGTTAATCCTATTTTATCTGCCTCTTACCTCTGAGGAGTTGAAGACGTCTGGCAGCAGGAAGTTGAGCAGGGCCCAGAGCTCGTGGAGGTTGTTCTGCAGCGGGGTGCCGGTCAGCAGCAGGCGGTTGGTGGTCTTGAACTCACGCACTATCTCAGACAGCTACAGCACAAATAATATACACAGGTAAGACAAACCATCTAAGAGTCCTTTGCGAGTTGAATCCATTGACGTTTTGTTAGTGTATATACACATTTTAAATCATATTTACATTTAATCAAATATGTATACAGTTTGTGTGTGTGTTTCAACTTTAGAAGCTCCCTAACCTTTGACTTCTCGTTCTTGATCCTATGGGCCTCGTCGATGACCAGGTACCTCCAGTTGAACTTCTTGAACACGGCCTTCTCTATGATGAGCATCTCGTAAGAGGTGACACACACATCCCACTCCCCTGGCAGCAGCACATCTCTGATCAGGGCATTCTGGGAGAAAGAGGGGGAAGATATAGGGTTATGGTGGGGCACAAGACCAAAGCCCCAGCAACATCACCAGTCTAACGCGATGCAACTGCTGTAGTACAAGTTATTGAAAATGACTGACTTAAAACAAATGCATTGGCTTGCATTATGCAAAAGCTCCATTAGTAGTCTTATGTCGCAGGAAATCTAAGTGTTACGTTTTCAGTTGCAGATGGAGATTAACTGACTATTTCCACGACAACATCTCTTCCAATATGGTACATTGCAAAATACATAAGCCTCAACACTGTCCCACAGTCACCACCCCATGCTTTCCAGTTGATCTACAGCAATCAACATGCCCTGTTCATTTTACATCAGAGAATGAATGTGGTCTGCTGCTGCTCATAGCTCACCCTCTCCTCTCGGCCTCCGATGAGGCAGACTGCTTTGAGGGAGGGCACCCAGCGTTTGAACTCGTTCATCCAGTTGTACAGGGTGGACTTGGGCACCAGCACCATGTGGGGTCCGGGGATGCTCCTGTAGTGCTTCATGTACCCCAGCAGAGAGATGGTCTGCAGGGTCTTACCCAAACCCTGAATGACAACAAGGCAGGTGTGAGTATCAAAATGCACAATAAGACATGCTCAACTTTGAACACCGACTGTAGCGTGAATAAGTCGTTGGGTGCTGTTAGTGCTGTAGTCCAGGAGTAATCTTCATGAGTATCACAGACACAGACACACAAATACACTAATAAACAGTTAGTGATCAAGAGGTATGCATGTAGAACTACCTGAATACCAAAAAGGCAATATCTTTCACTTTATTTTGAAATAAGAACCTACCATTTCATCAGCAAGGATCCCGTTGATTCCGTTCTCGTACAGAGAGATGAGCCAGTTCAGACCACGGACCTGGTAGTCTCTCATTGTACCCCCCTTTACAACTGTTGAGAGATTCATACAGCACAACAAACTCAGTATTGCACAAGTTTGACATACTTTCCATTCAATTATGGACTATAGTAGTCCCGTTCAGGACTTTGCTACATTAAAGTTACATATTGCAGATTTAATAAGTAAAACCATGTGACTGCTTACAGGAGGGGGATTCGTCAAAGCGGGTGCAGATGTTGGTGGTCTTGCTGCTTTCGCTCAGCAGCTCTTCATCCTCTTCCTGCTCTGTGCGACGATGACGGTTACTGTCAAAGAGAGAAAGGGGTACATATAATTAATCAGTAACAGCATATAAAACGCCCCACATGTACACCCAATGTACTCCCACGGAAGATTGACGAATCATTGGGCCAAGTTGTTTAGCGTGTTGTGTTGTATACTCACTCTCCGACCGAGAGGAGATTCTGTTTCTCGTCCTTCTTGACACGAGGGCGTCCAGGCTTCATCTTCAGCGGGGAGGTGGGAGTCTTCTGGGCCGCGGGTTGGATGAAATGGGCAAACACCTCTGTCTGCTTCAGTAGGTACTCAAATCTGTTGGTCCGGTCTGATGCCTACACACAGTAAAGCAGTGAAACTTTGAGAGCAACAAATGACGTTTCAAACACGATAATGACATCTTAAAACTGTAAATGAACATCTTTATTAAACCAGCATGATGGTAGCAGTGTGCCCTTACCACTTTCTCCTCATAGGCTGGCGCTATGGATGAAGAGGGGTCCTCATCTTGGGCATCCTGTCCGGCTTCAGAAGACTCCTCCTTGCTGGCCTCTGATGCATCATCCTTTTCCTGGAAACGAGGAATGTAATGCCACTTTCAAAACAACTGGGAACTCAGAAATCTTCGACTTCTGACATCAGACATGTTCAATCTAGAATCGGCTTCCTATTTCGCAACAAAGCCTCCTTCACTCATGCTGCCAAACATGCCCTCGTAAAACGGACTATCCTACCGATCCTTGACTTTGGCGATGTCATTTACAAAATAGCCTCCAACACTCTACTCAGCAAATTGGATGTAGTCTATCACAGTGCCATCCGTTTTGTCTCCAAAGCCCCATACACTACCCACCACTGTGACCTGTACGCTCTTGTTGGCTGGTCCTCACTACATGTTCGTGGTCAAACCCACTGGCTCCAGGCCATCTATAAATCACTGCTAGGCAAATCCCCGCCTTATCTTAGCTCATTGGTCACCATAGCAGCACCCACCCGTAGTCTGCGCTCCAGCAGGTATATCTCACTGGTCATCCCCAAAGCCAACACCTCCTTTGGCCGCCATTCCTTCCAGTTCTCTGCTGCCAATGACTGGAACGAATTGCAAAAATCTCTGAAGCTGAAGACGCTTATCTCCCTCACTAACTTTAAGCATCAGTTGTCAGAGCATTTTACCGATCACTGCACCTGTACACACCCCATCTGAAATTAGCCCACCCAACTACCTCATCCCTATATTGTTATTTATTTTGCTCTTTTGCACTCCAGTATCTCTATTTGCACATAATCTCTTGCACATCTAGCATTCCAGTGTTAATACTAATTGTAATTATTTTGCACTATAGCCTATTTATTGCCTTACCTCCATAACTTGCTACATTTGCACACACTGTATATATAGTTTCTGTTGTATTTTTTGACTGTTTTTTTTACCCCATATGTAACTCTGTGTTGTTGTTTTTATCGCACTGCTTTGCTTTATCTTGGCCAGGTCGCAGTTGTAAATGAGAACTTGTTCTCAACTGGCTTACCTGGTTAAATAAAGGTTAAATAAAAATAAAAGACAAGAGGGAACTCGAAAAGAAAAACGAGCTCCGACTGGGAAGAATATTTTGAAAGGTCACCCAACTCAGAATTTCTGTGTACTGTTGGGGGTACTCGAGGACCAGGGTCGGGAAACACTGTTCTAGAGCTCCGACTTTCCAACCTGAAGATCACTGACGTTACGATTTGACTTAGTTTTTCCCCCCGAGTTCCCAGTTGTCTTGATGTGAGATAAGCGGCGTAAGCGCGGCACTATAAAGAGGATCGAATGCAGCGTCAAACAGATGTAAACAACTGTTACAATTGTATAGAAACCCTTGATGCGTATTACAATAAAGTGTGTCAGCTGTAACGTTAGCTAGCTTAATGTTACTAACTAGTATAGTTAGCTGAGTGTTTATGAAACAGGCTAGCCGCTAGCTCTATTATATAGTACTGCGAGACACGCTCTTCGGGATGATGGGTCGGAGCTGTCGATTAACGTTAGCTAATGACGCTAATCTAATGCTAGCTAGCTAAACAACTCGAGCTAGCAAATACAAAGTTTGAGATGGCTCGATTTGGAAGTCACAGTGGACATAGGGTTAACTTTAGCATAATCTAAAACTTGTTAAACCATTTTTTCGAACGAAGGGCTCAGAATTTGTATAATTATGGTTTTGTTCCGGCTCACCTCCACTCCTCCAGTTTCTTCAAGTTCAGCTGCTTGTTCTTCCCGCAGCTCCACGCCGTTTCCAGTCTCGGACATTGTAACCGAATTTCTTCCTCGATTTAAACCGATCGTCTGTTTATTCGATGACTTTGTCCGCCTTTAAATGGCAGATATGGTTTTCAAAAACTTTCTTACAGAAAATACGCTGCTATAGTCCTACTGTTTATTGTGAAAGAGACTGGCTGGCTACAAGTGATTCATTCGCTAGCTTCCTTTCCCCGCTACCCGCGTTCACAAAGGTTCCGCTTTGTCTCGCGATACTTTGGTAGCGTGGCTGAGTGTTTTCCCCCAAAGAATACAAAACTGCACACATTTACTGACTTAAAACACATCTGCTACATCTACCAGTGTAAATGCTATGCCTCTGCAATGGTTATGAGCTCAGTTAGTGCGTGAAAGGACAAAGTCAATGGAATAATACATTTTGTTTTATGTCATTACAAACCATTGTCAGTATGTTTATATTTGTATTTAAACAAACCTGTAATCCACAAAAAGTTTAAGAATGTTCATATTTTATTTTATACACGCCATTTTCGTTCTTTGTAAACAGGCAATGAGATGGTCAAAAGCAGAAGGCTCCGAGAAAAATTCGTGGTCCATCGGAATGACGTTCTGCAGGTCTTTTAAATCAGCTGATTTTACCAAATAACATCAAAATAAGAAATGGATGAGCTGTCAACAGGCAACTAATGTCAACTGGCATTTTATGATATTTTCATCGGATGCTGGTATTATGAATTATATTGGTAAGTGATGTTTGGGAAGATACATTTCTGCTAAGTCAGCGACATCTCCGGCCTGCTTTGTTTCCATACACAGCGAACGTCATGCTAGCATAGCTAGCTAGTTTGTTAAAGAACCCTAGCTAACTAGATGGCGAACTAAAGTTTGCCATCCACACATGTTTTATTTGTGCATCAATGCCTTTAATCTCAGATAATTTGAATTCGATAACATGCCGCTTGTGGTTACGGTAACTAACTAGCTCCAATGTGTTAACTTGTTTAGCTAGCTAAATTAGCTAACTTTGATGATAATCCAAAGCAGGCAGGATACTGTGTTTTTGTTTACCTGTGGCTAGCTTTATAGCCTTTTGATATTGCTAGGTTCTACAACTTTTCAGCAATGGTAAAAACAACTTCAGTTTGTTATTTACAAGTTATTGACCGAATCACACGTGTAGCTAGCTATGTTGGACATGCCATGAAGAAATGGAAAGCTAGCCAGAATAAGTAACTGGTCACTAATGGTGGTTGATGTCCTGCTCGCTCTCCTATTTTAGGTGTGTACTGCTCCCCAATCTTTCCCCTCACAGCTATATAGATCGACCGCCATCATGGACAAGATTTTGGAAGCGCTGGTCAGCTCCTCTCACTCAGTCCCAGTGAAGAAGGCCATCGTGAAGAAGGTAGTTGAAGCCGCAGAGAAAGAGGTCACGGAGGAGCAATGCCAGGCCCTGTACACACTCACCACTCGCCTCATCCTCCTGGGCGAAGACGCCTTCCAGAAACAGGTGGGCTTCCAGGTGCTGGAAGCCTACGCCCGCTACCACCGTGCCGATTTTGAGCTCTTCTTCAGCAAAGACTTTGTCCTGGGCCTGTTACAGCAGGGCTACGGCCCCCTGGACCGCAAGGACCCGGCCGTGATGGACTACATCCATGGCTGCCTGCGGCTGCTGATCAGCTGCCCCTCGGTGCTTGATATCTTCACCATCATCCAGACAGAAGTCCTAAGGATGGTGTGCGAACGGCCTGAGCCAGCCCTGTGCGCCCGTCTCGCCACAATGCTCTCAGACTTCGTACAGTGCATCCCCCGGGAGAAGGTGGCCATTCTGTTCTGCCAGCAGTTGGTGAGGACAATCGGGTACTTCCACTGTCCAGCCAGCCAGGAGCGGGAGCTGAGGGAGTATGTGGAACAGGTGACCAAGGTCAGCACATTACTGCAGAACATCTGGAAGGCGGATCCGGCCACGCTGCTGCCCTCTCTGCAGGAGGTGTTCGCTATAATCTCCTCCACCGGTGAGACTGAGAGGAGGGAGGGAGCACCACACACAGTCACAGATGAATGCGCACACACACACACAATCACATTTCACTGTATGTGTCTATACATCAATGCCTCACACTAGTCGTCTATTCACTAATAATATATTTTGAAATAAATGAGCAGTTTCAAATACCGTATCCATTTTTACTGTACAGAAGTAAAGTACAGAATACTATTTGCTAATGCAGGCATAATTTGACCTTCACCCACCTATGGAAAAACTAGGAATGTCAGGCTTGTTAGCACATGACTGAGACTTGGAACAGTAACCTCTGTCATTTTAATGATCCAGGGTGGTACAGAGTGCACCGCTCAATATCAGACTTCAAACCCATCGTTGAATTGGGTCACTTGGTTAGGGTAGAGGTTGTGAACAATACATTTGAATACAATTGTGCCAGATGTCATAAGCTGTGACCGTCAATTGTACTGTTATTGGTGTACTACAGTTTGTTTTGTGTTCTGCACAGACCCTTCCTTCGACCCCTCCATTGCCCTAGCCAGCCTGGTCCAGCACATACCTCTCCAGATGATCACAGTTCTCATCAAGAGCCTTACCACCGACCAGAACGTCAAAGACACCAGCATGACTCAAGCACTCTGCAGGTCACTGGGTGCCACTGGGTGCCTTTTACTGTTGTTTTTTCATTAGCTAAACTGATTAAATTAGTCTGTTGTATTTGCAGTGTGTACACTAGATGGATGTAGTGATTTTAATATAACTTTTCTGCCCTTATTTACCGTTCTCTCTTTCTCCATCTACCTCTCTCCCTCCGTTTCTCTTTTTCCATCCTCAGGATGATTGACTGGTTGTCCTGGCCTCTAGCCCACCATGTGGACACATGGGTCATTGCCCTGCTGAAGGGGCTGGCCGCGGTGCAGAAGTTCACCATCCTCATAGATGTCACCCTGCTCAAGATTGAACTGGTGGGTAGTGTACTGACCACTATGACCACAGCAGGGACTGTCCATGTACCAATGAGTTCAGATGGTAGTAACACATGGTAATAGCAAAGACAGTACAGGATGAAGATCGGCAGAAACTGCTTCTCCAATAGAAATCCCCGATCACACTTACAGTGACTTGCGAATGTATTCACCCCCCTTGGCATTTTTCCTATTTTGTTGCCTTACAACCTGGAATTAAATTTGATTTTTTTGGGGGGGTTTGTATCATTTGATTTACACAACATGCCTACTACATTAAAGATGCAAAATATTTTTTATTGTGAAACAAACAAGAAATAAAACAAAAAACTGAACTTGAGCGTGCATAACTATTCACCCCCCCAAAGTCAATATTTTGTAGAGCCACCTTTTTCAGCAATTACAGCTGCAAGTCTCTTGGGGTATGTCTCTATAAGCTTGGCACATCTAGCCACTGGGATTTTTGCCCATTCTTCAAGGCAAAACTGCTCCAGCTCCTTCAAGTTGGATGGGTTCTGCTGGTGTACAGCAATCTTTAAGTCATACCACAGATTCTCAATTGGATTGAGGTCTGGGCTTTGACCAGGCCATTCCAAGACATTTAAATGTTTCCCCTTAAACCACTCGAGTGTTGCTTTAGCAGTATGCTTAGGGTCATTGTCCTGCTGGAAGGTGAACCTCCGTCCCAGTCTCAAATCTCTGGAAGACTGAAACAGGTTTCCTTCAACAATTTCCCTGTATTTAGAATTCCTTCAATTCTGACCAGTTTCCCAGTCCCTACCGATGGAAAAACATGGTGTTCTAGGGGTGATGAGAGGTGTTGGGTTTGCGCCAGACATAGCGTTTTCCTTGATGGCCAAAAAGCTAAATTTTAGTCTAATCTGACCAGAGTACCTTCTTCCATATGTTTGAGGAGTCTCCCACATGGCTTTTGGCGAACACCAAATGTGTTTGCTTATTTTTTTCTGTAAGCAATGGCTTTTTTCTGGCCACTCTTTTGTAAAGCCCATCTCTGTGGAGTATATGGCTTAAAGTGGTCCTATGGACAGATACTCCAATCTCCGCTGTGGAGCTTTGCAGCTCCTTCAGGGTTATCGTTGGTCTCTTTGTTGCCTCTCTGATTAATGCCCTCCTTGCCTGATCCATGAGTTTTGGTGGGCGGCCCTCTCTTGGCAGGTTTGTTGTGGTGCCATATTCTTTCCATTTTTTAATAATGGATTTAGTTGTGCTCTGTGGGATGTTCAAAGTTTCAGATATTTCTTTATAACCCAACCCTGATCTGTACTTTTCCACAACTTTGTCCCTGACCTGTTTGGAGAGCTCCTTGGTCTTCATGGTGCTGCTTGCTTTGTGGTGCCCTTTGCTTAGTGGTGTTGCAGACTCTGGGGCCTTTCAGAACAGGTGTGTGTGTGTATATATACTGTGATCATGTGACACTTAGATTGCACACACGTGGACTTTATTTAACTAATGATGTGACTTCTGAAGGTAATTGGTTGCACCAGATCTTATTTAGGGGCTTCATAACAAAGGGGGTGAATACATATGCACGCACCACTTTTCCGTTATTTATTTTTTAGAATTTTTGGAAACAAGTTATTTTTTAAATTCCACTTTGGACTATTTTGTGTATGTCCATTACATGAAATCCAAATAAAAATAAATTTAAATTACAGGTTGTAATGCAACAAAATAGTAAAAACGCCAAGGGGGATGAATACTTTTGCAAGGCACTGTGTACACGATGTCATGGCGATGTTGGCAAGCTAAGCACATGCATAGAAACACGTCATCTGGTCTAACGGTCGTCTAGCGCCGAACTGCGCATGTGCAGGCCGTCAAATCAAAGTCATTCCTTCAGTATAAAGTTATTTTTGACGAAAATGAAAACCTGTCAGTTTGTCACTTTCACAAGGTTGGAGTAATAACAGGTTCAACTACTTAAGACATTTTTTTTTTTTTTTTTTGTCATTTAGCAGATGCTCTTATCCAGAGCGACTTAGTGAGTGCATACATTATTTTTATTTTTTTCATACTGGCCCCCCGTGGGAATCGAACCCACAACCCTGGCATTGCAAACGCCATGCTCTACCAACTGCGCTACATCCCTGCCGGCCATTCCCTCCCCTACCCTGGACGACGCTGGGTCAATTGTGCGCCGCCCCATGGGTCTCCCGGTCACTAGTGGCACAGCTAGCGATGCAGTGCCTTAGACCACTGCGCCACAATATCACTTATCTTCTAAATTGTGTGTTTCTGTGTCAGTGTACGTGCAGTGCATAAGCTATATGTTTATTTTTGACCATGTTTCTTTGTGTGTGTGTGTGTAGGATGCACCCAAGCTCATTGGCTCGACTCTAGGTTGTGCTTTTAGATTTTGAGACAATTCACAACTAAGGAAGAATTTTCACTTCTCATTGACTTCTCAAACCCCGGCCTGGTGTGTTTCGCAAGAATTCCCGGAAGTCTCGCAATGTTGTGCCTCTAGGTTTACAAACTCTGTGGTAATAGCATCTATAACTACAGAGTAACATCAGTTAGAACTGATGAATAGATGATCACATGGACGAAAATCTGTTCCTGTAGTTTGGTCGTTATGGTGTCTAGCTACAGTGCCTTCGGAAAGTATTCAGACCCCTTGACTTTTTCCACATTTTGTTACGTTTCACCCTTATTCTAAAATTGATTTTTTTTTTTTTATCCTCATCAATACACACAATACCCCTTAATGGCAAAGCAAAAACAGGTTTTCAGAAATGTTTGCTAATTTATAAAAAATCTAAAACTGAAATATCACATTTACTTAGGTATTCAGACCCTTTACTCAGTACTTTGTTGACACACCTTTGGCAGCAATTATAGCATCGAGTCTTCTTGAGTATGACGCAACAAGCTTGGCACACCTGTATTTGAGGAGTTTCTCCCATTCTTCTCTGCAGATCCTCTCAAGCTCTGTCAAGTTGGATGGGGAGCGTTGCTGCACAGGTCTCTCCAGAGTTGTTAGATCGGGTTCAAGTCCGGGCTCTGGCTGGGCCACCTCTGTTCATCTTTCCCTCTCCTGACTAGTCTCCCAGTCCCTGCCGCTGACAAACATCCCCACAGCATGATGCTGCCACCACCGTGATTCACCGTAGGGATGGTGCCAGGTTTCCTCGACGTGACGCTTGGCATTCAGGCCAAAGAGTTCAATCTTGGTTTCATCAGACCAGACAATCTTGTTTGTCATGGTCTGAGAGTCCTTTAGGTGCCTTTTGTCAAACTCCAAGCGGGCTGTCATGTGCCTTTTACTGAGGAGTGGCTTCCGTCTGGCCACTCTACCATAAAGGCCTGATTGGTGGAGTGCTGCAGAGATTGTTGTCCTTCTGGAAGATTCTCCCATCTCCACAGAGGAACTCTGGAGCTCTGTCAGAGTGACCATTGGGTTCTTCGTTACCTCCCTGACCAAGGCCCTTCTCCCCCAATTGCTCAGTTTGGCCGGGTGGCCAGCTCTAGGAAGAGTCTTGGTGGTTCCAAACTTCTTCCATTTAAGAATGATGGAGGCCACTGTGTTCTTGGGGACCTTCAATGCTGCAGAAATTTTTTGGTACCCTTCCCCAGATCTGTGCTTCGACACAATCTGTCTCGGAGCTCTACGAACAATTCCTTTGACCTCATGGCTTGGTTTTTGCTCTGACATGCACTGTCAGCTGTGGGACCTTATATAGACAGTTGTGTGCCTTTCCAAATCATGTCCAATCAATTGAATTTACAACTGGTGGACTCCAAGTTGTAGAAACATCTCAAGGATGATCAATGGAAACAGAATGCACCCGAGCGCAATTTCAAGTCTCATAGCAAAGGGTCTGAATACTTATGTAAATAAGGTATTTTAATTTTTATACATTTGCAAAACATTTTAAAAACCTGTTTTCGCTTTGTCATCATGGGGTATAGTGTGTGGACTGGTGAGGATTTGTTTTTATTTAATCCTTTTTAGAATAAGGCTGTAACAATGTGGAAAAAGTCAAGGGGTCTGAATACTTTCCGTAGGCACTGTATATCACTAATCTTCTGAACAGTGTGTTTCTGTGTCAGTGTACGTGTATGTGCAATGCATATGCTATATGTTTATTTTTGACCATGTTTCTTTGTGTGTGTGTAGGTGTTAAACCGTCTGTGGTACCCCATTGTGCGGCAGGGGGCCCTAGTGGTTCTCTCCCACATGCTGCTGAGTTTCCAACACTCACCTGAGGCCTTCCACTTGGTAAGAAACACACACACACAATACAACTCATTCTATTGCACAACGCATGTCATCTCCTCCCTCATTCCCTCTATTTAGCTGAAACACGTTCAGGCCCCATTTCCCATAAGCACTCTGCTCTCAGCAGGGCTCTTCCACTAATGATGTGTAAAGTGTTTAAAGCACCATGATGGTCCTTTAGATGGCTGGTGGGGTGTTTTCATCAGCCATGATTGTCAATTCATTTTAAAAGGTTGAGTACATTTAAGTCAATGTGACCCCCCCCCCCCCCCCCCCCCCCCATGACAAAAAGGGAAGTTTAATGTAGCATGTGAAGGTTGTTTTTACCTGTCACTACATCAGTGTGTTTAGTGGTGTTCCTCTGCTATATGCAGTGCCTAGTTTCCTCCACTGCACCTTTCCACCTTGTAACAGATTACGACAGATGTGATGCGCATATGACCAAGAACATCGTCTACCAGCACTGACCTTGCTGATAACTTCTTGATTGAGGATAGATTGACTACGACTGTGATATGTTGGTTGTCTCACCTAGCCATCTTAGGATGAATGCACTAACTACAAGTCTGCTAAATGACTAAAATGTGAATGGAGTCTTCAATACATTGACTGTGTGTTCCCCAGGTGGTGCCACATGTGGTGGAGCTGGTTCAGAGTCTGAAGAGGGACGGCGTGCCCACCAGTAAGGTTTTCCTGCTCCACTTCACAGAGCTCATCCACTGTATGATGTACCAGTACTCTGGCTTCCCTGACCTCTACGACAACATCCTGGAGGCCATCAAAGTAAGACACCTTAACAACCAGTGTTGTCCTTTTTTTTTTATGTATCAGAAACATTTACTGTCCTTATATTATGGTCCACCTGACATGGGGGAAAAGTAGGTTTACATCATTTATGTGACCAACTGTAATGTTTGTGACGTCGTGAATGATTGGAAATATCTTTAATTTACTGTCGTTATTGTAGTATAGACCTTTTTTAAAATTCTGAGTGTACAATACTATGCAGATCATGTATGGTAAACAGATGTATGGCGTGTCTGAAAGCTGTAGTCTCCCCCCCCCGCCCCCTAGGAGCTACCCGGGCCCAGTGAGGGGAAGATCAAGCTGGTTCTGAACCAAAGTGCCTGGACGTCCCAGTCCAACTCATTTGCCTCAGGGCTGCTGAGGCTGGCTGGCAAGTCTGAGACAGGCAAGACTGGCCTCATCAACCTGGGAAACACCTGCTACATGAACAGCATCATACAGACTCTCTTCTCAGCTACAGAGTGAGTAGTGGATTTAGTGTACACACACACACACAGGCAGACACACACACACAACTACACGTTACATTAATATTGAATTGACCACATTGTTAACAAAGCTGTCTATATACATCCGCTCTCAATAGAATGATATAATGCTGAAATATTTCTGTAGGAAGGTCTTATGTTCTGCTATGCATGAACCATTCTACCATTCTCTTCCAGTTTCAGGAGGCATGTCTTATCGTTACATCTGAATGATGCCACTGCCAACACACTGATGAAGAAACTGCAGCTCCTCTTCGCCTTCCTCTCACACACCCAGGTTTGTCTCCCTTGGCTGTTGGTGGCCATCGTGTTTTCAATGGAAATGACTATTGATCTAACACTGATCTTTCACTTGGTGTGTGTCTTCGGTGAGTGGTCATTCAGTGTGTGTGTGTCTCCTGCAGAGGGCAGCGTACGCCCCCAGACTCTTCTTTGAGGCGTCTCGGCCCCCCTGGTTCAATGCAGGTTCCCAGCAGGACTGTTCTGAGTACCTCCGCTTCCTCCTGGACAGGTAGGTACGCCACCTAGTAGACTACTGCAGCACCCTACAACTCCTTCCTCCTGGACAGGTAGGTACACCACCTAGTAGACTACTGGAGCACCCTACAACTCCTTCCTCCTGGACAGGTAGGTACACCATCTAGTAGACAGCTGGAGCACCCTACAACTCCTTCCTCCTGGACAGGTAGGTACACCACCTAGTAGACTACTGGAGCACCCTACAACTCCTTCCTCCTGGACAGGTATGTACGCCATCTAGTAGACAGCTGGAGCACCCTACAACTCCTTCCTCCTGGACAGGTAGGTACACCACCTAGTAGACTACTGGAGCACCCTACAACTCCTTCCTCCTGGACAGGTAGGTACGCCATCTAGTAGACAGCTGGAGCACCCTACAACTCCTTCCTCCTGGACAGGTATGTACACCACCTAGTAGACTACTGGAGCACCCTACAACTCCTTCCTCCTGGACAGGTAGGTACACCATCTAGTAGACTACTGGAGCACCCTACAACTCCTTCCTCCTGGACAGGTAGGTACACCATCTAGTAGACAGCTGGAGCACCCTACAACTCCTTCCTCCTGGACAGGTAGGTACACCATCTAGTAGACTACTGGAGCACCCTACAACTCCTTCCTCCTGGACAGGTAGGTACACCACCTAGTAGACTACTGGAGCACCCTACAACTCCTTCCTCCTGGACAGGTAGGTACACCATCTAGTAGACAGCTGGAGCACCCTACAACTCCTTCCTCCTGGACAGGTAGGTACACCACCTAGTAGACTACTGGAGCACCCTACAACTCCTTCCTCCTGGACAGGTATGTACGCCATCTAGTAGACAGCTGGAGCACCCTACAACTCCTTCCTCCTGGACAGGTAGGTACACCACCTAGTAGACTACTGGAGCACCCTACAACTCCTTCCTCCTGGACAGGTAGGTACGCCATCTAGTAGACAGCTGGAGCACCCTACAACTCCTTCCTCCTGGACAGGTAGGTACGCCATCTAGTAGACAGCTGGAGCACCCTACAACTCCTTCCTCCTGGACAGGTAGGTACACCATCTAGTAGACTACTGGAGCACCCTACAACTCCTTCCTCCTGGACAGGTAGGTACACCATCTAGTAGACAGCTGGAGCACCCTACAACTCCTTCCTCCTGGACAGGTAGGTACACCACCTAGTAGACTACTGGAGCACCCTACAACTCCTTCCTCCTGGACAGGTAGGTACACCATCTAGTAGACAGCTGGAGCACCCTACAACTCCTTCCTCCTGGACAGGTAGGTACACCATCTAGTAGACTGCTGGAGCACCCTACAACTCCTTCCTCCTGGACAGGTAGGTACGCCATCTAGTAGACTGCTGGAGCACCCTACAACTCCTTCCTCCTGGACAGGTATGTACGCCATCTAGTAGACTGCTGGAGCACCCTACAACTCCTAAAACCTGTAAGACTCTCGGTATAGATGGCAAGAATGTATGAATCTAGCGTGTGTTTGTCTGGAGAGTATTTTGAGAGAAGGATCTTAAGAAGTAATAGAATTGATGTTCACTGAATGGGTGTTATTGAAAAGGACATCTCCATTTATTATGCTGTTGCATTCATTTGCATATTGTATTTTTTGTAAAATGTTTTATTTTCTCCTCGCGTTCTGTTGCCAAGGTTACACGAAGAGGAGAAAACCATCCAGGTCCTCATGTCAGCCAAACCAAATGTCATCTCCCCTAGCAACAGACCGAGCGACGACACCGGGGGTCAAACCTCCGCGGAGGACGCCGGAGTGTCACCCGTGGCCCCTGTGGAGGCGAAGTCCGAGGAGAATGACGAGAGGACGCTGATTGAGAGGATGTTCAGAGGCAGGCTGAGCACGGGTATCCGCTGCATGGCATGTAACGGCGTCTCGGAGAAAGAAGAACCTTTCACTGACCTGTCCCTGGCATTCTGTCCCTCCACCACCACCAGCCCTCTTCAGACCGGGGGCCCATCAGAGGAACCCCGGGGCCCCTGCCAGGGGGCTGTCAACGGGGGCAGCGAGGCTCCCGAAATAGGCCCTTCTCCCAAACCCGCCGCGGCCTCCACCACCGGCGTCCATTTTGCCCAAGCGTCCAGCGAGCCACCGCTGTCTGTTCCTGACCTGGTGGACTACTTCCTGGCACCAGAGATCCTTGATAAGGAGAACGCCTACTTCTGCCAGAAGTGCGGCTCGCTGCAGCGGGCGGAGCGGGGGATGAGGGTGGTGGCGGCGCCCGAGTACCTCATCCTCACGCTGCTGAGGTTCTCCTACGACGCCAAGTGCCACGTGCGCCGCAAGATCCTGGACAACGTCACCATACCGCCGCTCATGAGACTGCCCGTGCACGCCCCTCCACCCAAACACTCTTCGTCCTCTTCCTCACCACCATCCTCTCCACTCCAAGTGGACTCACCCGAGAGCAGCGAAAACCTAGCCAAGAAACTGAAGCCGTCACGGAGAGAGGAAGAGGAAGAGGGTGGGATAGAGGGCGAGAACGGGATGAACGGAGGAGAAACTGAGGTAGGGGTGTGGCCGGCGGCCCAGTTAGTTCCCTACGTCCTCAGCTCCGTAGTGATGCATTCTGGGTTGTCGTCGGAGAGCGGCCATTACTACTCCTACGGCCGCAACCTCAACGGGGCCGACGGCGCCCAACACCACCTAGCCAATCACCTTACCCTGGGGGAGGAGCCTGGGAACGGGCAGACTGAGCCCATTGCACCCACTTGCTCTGCCACACTGGGGGCGACTCCTCCTAAACCGGAAGTGGAGGAGGTGTGCGGAGGCCAGGCGGCCCGGGATTGGCTGCTGTTTAACGACAGCAGGGTGACATTCACTTCGTTGGGGTCGGTTCAGAACATCACCAACCGTTTCCCCAAGGACACAGCCTACGTGCTGATCTACCGGAAGCAGGACTTTACCGCGGGGCAGAACAGTACCGGGGGAGTGACGGCCAACGGCATGAGACTGGGCTCTGAACCTCCGCTGCAGAAAGAACTGATGGACGCCGTCACCAAGGACAACAAGCTCTTTTTACAGGTGAGAGGAGGGGGTATGAAGAGTTACAAATCGAAATCAAATTACATTTTATTTGTCACATGCGCCGAATATAACAGGTGTAGACCTTACAGTGAAATGCTTACTTACAAGCCCTTAACCAACAATGCAGTTTTAAGAAAGAATACCAAAAAAAATCACACAAAAAATACAATATAAAATAATACGAAATAAAACTAACAAATAATTAAAGAGCAGCAGTAAAAATTACAATAGCGAGGCTATATACAGGGGGTACCGGTACCGAGACAATGTGCGGGGGCACCGGTTAGTCCAGGTAATATGTACAGTGAGGGGAAAAAAGTATTTGATCCGCTGCTGATTTTTGTACGTTTGCCCACTGACAAAGACATGATCAGTCTATAATTTTAAAATCCAGAAAAACGCATGTCAAAAATTGTATAAATTGATTTGCATTTTATGAGGGAAATAAGTATTTGACCCCTCTCAATCAGAAAGATTTCTGGCTCCCAGGTGTCTTTTATACAGGTAACGAGCTGAGATTAGGAGCACACTCTTAAAGGGAGTGCTCCTAATCTCAGTTTGTTACCTGTATAAAAGACACCTGTCTACAGACGCAATCAATCAATCAGATTCCAAACTCTCCACCATGGCCAAGACCAAAGAGCTCTCCAAGAATGTCAGGGACAAGATGTAGACCTACACAAGGCTGGAATGGGCTACAAGACCATTGCCAAGCAGCTTGGTGAGAAGGTGACAACAGTTGGTGCGATTATTCGCAAATGGAAGAAACACAAAAGAACTGTCAATCTCCCTCGGCCTGGGGCTCCATGCAAGATCTCACCTAGTGGAGTTGCAATGATCATGAGAACGGTGAGGAATCAGCCCAGAGCTACACGGGAGGATCTTGTCAATGATCTCAAGGCAGCTGGGACCATAGTCACCAAGAAAACAATTAGTAACACACTACGCCGTGAAGGACTGAAATCCTGCTGCGCCCGCAAGGTCCCCCTGCTCAAGAAAGCACATATACAGGCCCGTCTGAAGTTTGCCAATGAACATCTGAATGATTCAGAAGAGAACTGGGTGAACGTGTTGTGGCCAGATGAGACCAAAATCGAGCTCTTTGGCATCAACTCAACTCGCCATGTTTGGAGGAGGAGGAATGCTGCCTATGACCCCAAGAACACCATCCCCACCGTCAAACATGGAGGTGGAAACATTATGCTTTGGGGGTGTTTTTCTGCTAAGGGGACAGGACAACTTCACCGCATCAAAGGGACGATGGACGGGGCCATGTACCGTCAAATCTTGGGTGAGAACCTCCTTCCCTCAGCCAGAGCATTGAAAATGGGTCATGGATGGGTATTCCAGCATGACAATGACCCAAAACACACGGCCAAGGCAACAAAGGAGTGGCTCAAGAAGAAGCACATTAAGGTCCTGGAGTGGCTTAACCAGTCTCCAGACCTTAATCCCATAGAAAATCTGTGGAGGGAGCTGAAGGTTCGAGTTGCCAAACGTCAGCCTCGAAACCTTAATGACTTGGAGAAGATCTGCAAAGAGGAGTGGAACAAAATCCCTCCTGAGATGTGTGCAAACCTGGTGGCCAACTACAAGAAACGTCTGCCCTCTGTGATTGCCAACAAGGGTTTTGCCACCAAGTACTAAGTCATGTTTTGCAGAGGGGTCAAATACTTATTTCCCTCATTAAAATGCAAATCAATTAATAACATTTTTGACATGTGTTTTTCTGGATTTTGTTATTCTGTCTCTCGCTGTTCAAATAAACCTACCATTAAAATTATAGACTGATCATGTCTTTGTCAGTGGGCAAACGTACAAAATCAGCAGGGGATCAAATACTTTTTTCCCTTACTGTACATGTAGGTAGAGTTATTTATTAAAGTGACTATGCATAGATAATAAACAGAGTAGCGGGGGGATGGGGCAATGCAAATAGTCTGGGTAGCCATTTGATTAGATGTTCAGGAGTCTTATGGCTTGTGGGTAGAAGCTGTTTAGAAGCCTCTTGGACCTAGACTTTGCGCTCCGGTACTGCTTGCCGTGCGGTAGCAGAGAGAACCGTCTGACTTGGGTGGCTGGAGTCTTTTTTTGTTGTTGTTGGTATTTTAACCCCTTTTTCTTCCCAATTTCGTGGTATCCAATTGTCCAATCGTTGCTACTCCCGTACGGACACGGGAGAGGCGAAGGTCGAGAGTCATGCGTCCTCCGAAACACAACCCAACCAAGCCACACTGCTTCTTGACACAGTGCCCGCTTAACCCGGAAGCCAGCCGCACTAATGTGTCGGAGGAAACACCGTACACCTGGCGACCGAGTCAGCATGCACTGCGCCCGGCCCGCCACAGGAGTCGCTAGTGCGCGATGGGACAAGAACATCCCTGCCGGCCAAACCCTCCCCTACCCTGGATGGCGCTGGGCCAATTGTGCGCCGCCCCATGGGTCACCCGGTCGCGGCCGGCTGCGACAGAGCCTTGACCCGAACCAAGATCTCTAGTGGCACAGCTAGCACTGCAACACAGTGCCTTAGACCACTGTGCCACTCGGGAGGCCCTGGGTGGCTGGAGACTTTGACAATTTTTAGGGCCTCTCTCTGACACGCCTGGTATAGAGGTCCTGGATGGCAGGAAGCTTGGCCCCAGTGATGTACTGGGCCATACGCACTACCCTCTGTAGTGCCTTGCGGCCGAGCAGTTGCCATACCAAGCAGTGATGCAACCAGTCCGGATGCTCTCGAAGCTGTAGAACCTTTTGAGGATCTGAAGACCCATGCCAAATCTTTTCAGTCTCTTTAGGGGGAGACTGTCTTGGTGTGCTTGGACCATGTTAGTTTGTTGGTGATGTGGACACCAAGGAACTTGAAGCTCTCAACCTGCTCCACTACTGCCCCATCGATGAGAATGGGGGCGTGCTCGGTCCTCTTCTTTTTCTTGTAGTCCACAATCATCTACTTTGTCTTGATCACGTTGAGGGAGAGGTTGTTGTCCTGGCACCACACGGCCAGGTCTCTGACCTCCTCCCTATAGGCTGTCTTGTCGGTGATCAGGCCTACCACTGTTGTGTCATCGGCAAACTTAATGATGGTGTTGGAGTCGTGCCTGGCCATGCAGTCATGAGTGAACAGGGAGTAGAGGAGGGGACTGAGCACGCACCCCTGAGGGGCACCCGGTTTGAGGATCAGCGTGGCGGATGTGTTGTTACCTACCCTTACCACCTGGGGGCGGCCCATCAGGAAGTCCATGATCCAGTTGCAGAGGGAGGTGTTTAGTCCCAGGGTCCTTAGCTTAGTGATGAGCTTTGAGGGCACTATGGTGTTGAACGCTGAGCTGTAGACCATGAATAGCATTCTCACATAGCTGTTCCTTTTTGTCCAAGTGTGAAAGGGTAGTGTGGAGCGCATTAGAGATTGCATCATCTGTGGATCTGTTGGGGCGGTATGCAAATTGGAGTGGGACTAGGGTTTCTGGGATAATGATGTTGATGTGAGCCATGACCAGCCTTTCAAAGCACTTCATGGCTACAGACGTGAGTGCTACGGGTCAGTAGTAATTTAGGCAGGTTACCTTAGTGTTCTTGGGCACTGGGACTATGGTGGTCTGCTTGAAACATGTTGGTATTACAGACTCAGACAGGGAGAGGTTGAAAATGTCAGTGAAGACACTTGCCAGTTGGTCAGCGCATGCTCAGAGTACACGTCCTGGTAATCCGTCTGGCCTTGCGGCCTTGTGAATGTTGACCTGTTTAAAGGTCTTACACACATCGGCTACGGAGAGCGTGATCACACAGTTGTCCGGAACAGCTGATGCTCTCATGCATGTTTCCGTGTTAATTGCCTTGACGCGAGCATAGAAGTAATTTAGCTTGTCTGGTAAGCTCGTGTCACTGGGCAGCTCGCGACTGTGCTTCCCTTTGTAGTCTGTAATAGTTTGCAAGCCTGCCACATCCGACGAGCGTCGGTGCCGGTGTAGTACGATCTTAGTCCTGTATTGACTCTTTGCCTGTTTGATGGTTCGTCGGAGGGCATAGCGGGATTTCTTATAAGGTTCCGGGTTAGAGTCCCGCTCCTTGAAAGCGGCAGCTCTACCCTTTAGCTCAGTGCGGATGTTGCCTGTAATCCATGGCTTCTGGTTGGGGTATGTACGTACAGTCACTGTGGGGACGACGTCATCAATGCACTTATTGATGAAGCCAGTTACTGATGTGGTATATTCCTCAATGCCATTGGAAGAATCCCGGAACATATTCAAGTCTGTGCTAGCAAAACAGTCCTGTAGCTTAGCATCTGCTTCATCTGACCACTTTTCTTATTGACTGGTGCTTCCTGCTTTAGTTTTTGTTTGTAAGCCTGAATCAGGAGAAGTGAAATATGGTCAGATTTGCCAAATGGAGGGCGAGGGAGAGCTTTGTACGCGTCTCTGTGTTTGGAGTAAAGGTGGTCTAAAGTTTTTTTTTTCCCTCTGGTTGCATGTTTAACATGCTGGTAGAAATGAGGTAAAACGGATTTGTTTCTCTGCATTAAAGTCCCCGGCCACTAGGAGTGCCGCCTCTGGATGAGCGGTTTCCTGTTTGCTTATGGCCGTATACAGTTCATTGAGTGCGGTCTTAGTGCCAGCATCAGTTTGTGGTGGTAAATAGACAGCTACAAAGAATATAGATGAAAACTCTCTAGGTAAATAGTGTGGTCTACAGCTGATCATGAGATACTCTACCTCAGGCGAGCAAAACCTTGAGACTTCCTTAGATATCGTGCACCAGCTGTTGTTTACAAATATGCATAGACCGCCACCCCTTGTCTTACCAGAGGCTGCTGTTCTATCCTGCCGATACAGTGTATAACCCACCAGTTGTATGTTATTCATGTTTTCATTCAGCCATGACTCGGTGAAACATAAGATATTACCGTTTTTATGTCCCGTTGGTAGGATCGTCTTGTAGTTCGTCCACTTTATTACATTTGACATTTTAGTCATTTAGCAGATGCTCTTACATTTACATTTACATTTTAGTCATTTAGCAGACGCTCTTATCCAGAGCGACTTACAGTTAGTGAATACATTTATTTTTTATACTGGCCCCCCGTGGGAAACGAACCCACAACCCTGGCGTTGCAAACGCCATGCTCTATCAACTGAGCTACATCCCTGCCGGCCATTCCCTCCCCTACCCTGGACGACGCTGGGCCAATTGTGCGCCGTCCATGAGTCTCCCGGTCGCGGCCGGCTGCGACAGAGCCTGGATTCGAACCAGGATCTCTAGTGGCACAGTTAGCACTGCAAAGCAGTGCCTTAGACCACTGCGCCACTCTTATCCAGAGCGACTTACAGTTAGTGAGTGCATACATTTTTTCATACTGGCCCCCCATGGGAAACGAACCCACAACCCTGGCGTTGCAAGCGCCATGCTCTACCAACTGAACTACACGGGGCCAAGCGATTGTAAATTGGCCAATAGTATCGATGGCGAAGGCAGATTAGCCACTCGTCTCCGGCTCCTTACCAGGCACCCCGATCTCCTTCCGCGATATCTCCTTTTCTTTCTACTGCGAATGACTGGGATGAGGGCCCTGTCGGGTGTCTGGAGCAAATCCCTCTCGTCCGACTCATTAAAGAAAAAGTGTTCATCCAGTTCAAGGTGAGTAATCGCTGTTCTGATGTCCAGAAGCTCTTTTCGGTCAGAAGAGACGGTAGCAGCAACATTATGTACAAAATAAGTTACAAACAATGCAAATTAAACCACAAACTAGCACGGTTGGTTAAGAGTCCATAAAACGGCAGCCATCCCCTCTGGCGCCATTGTAGAGTATAGTGAATGAGGCGTTTTCTGTTTGCTTGCGTCTATCCAAGTGCTCTACTCACTTAAATTTACAGTATGTTAATATTTGGTTTGAAACTAAAAAGACGATTTCCTTTTAAGGTTATCAGAGTGCAAGCCTCACATTTGACCCCTGCCCTCTTAACCACTAGAGGGCAACAGCCCATAATATAATACTCTACTTTCATCTCTGTCCATGACCGGTTTAGATAACAGGGTAGCGAAGGGTGCAAAGCTGATTCACTCTCTCCTACTCAACCCAATTATCTCTATATAAAAAGCCCTCCAGTCCCACCCTGTGTCGGCGCCTGTCATTCCTGTCACTAAATACAGGCCAAGGAGGGGTGACGCGGCCATTAACATTAGCCTAACCGTTTAGTGTGATCCTGACTGAGTGATGCATCAGGCTATGCTAATGTGTTGGCCCAGGGAAGTGGAATGTGTTCACTTATGATCACGCTAGCCTCCGGTAACCTTCCTCTAATTGCTTGATTAGCACTGAGGTGAATGCATTCGTATTTACATTTTTAGTCGTTTAGCAGACGCTCTTCTCCCGAGCGACTTACAATTTAATGCATTCATTTTACGACAGCTAGGTGAGACAACGCATCATAATCGTATCAGTACATTTTCCCTCAACAAAGTAGTTATCAGCAGGGGCGCAACTTTCACTAGGGACGGGGGGAGACATGATCCCCCACATTCTGAAATAGCATTTTTGTCCCCCCCAGTTTTATAATTGGAATGTGAAGAAAAAAAATATATATATATATCCCCCCCACTTCTAAAACCAAAGTTGCGCCCCTGGTTATCAGCAAAGTCAGTGATAGTGTGAAAATATGTTTTTTTTAATGGGGGGGGCGGGGGGCGTCTGTCAATTACATTTCCATATTCTTCAGGGTATTTCTGGTAACGTCTAGTCACGGTTTGCTCTCCTCATTTGGACCTGTATTTGGAAATTATCCTTTCAAATTGTGCCCATGTTCAATTTAATAGGGCCCTGTGTTTTCCATGTATCCATTGACAGGATTAAAGTAGTTCTGAACAAGCTTTGATCAAAACATGTTGCGAGTGTTCAGAAAGCCAACCATACACATGTTACACATTTCCCTTATGCTTTCAAGACTCAATTAGTCAAGTGAAATTTCATGAGTCAATAAGCTCTCAAAAAAAACAAAATTACTTCAACCACACAGTTGCAGGAATCCCAATGTAACCACTAGAGGGCAGCAGAGCAGCATCTTCTTGCTCAGACAGAATACCTAAACTCCTGGGTCATGTTCATTAGGAGATGCAACGTTTTAAAACATTCTGCAACGGAAAATTTAAGTAAGCGTTTCTTATTGCTCAAGTCCAGGTAGTCCCTGCCTGTTTCAGTCTGTTTTCTTCCATTTGGTGCTTAATGAACACGACCCTCTGAACAAAGTGCTTAATTGTCCTAAACTCCTTCTCTTTGTCCAATAGGAACAGGAGCTGAACGCGCGGACCCGAGCTCTCCAGGCGGCCTCGGCCTCCTGCTCGTTCAGGCCCAATGGATCAGACGACAACGAACCCCCGGGCAGCTGTGGTCCTTCGGGGGGAGGAGGAGGAGGAGGAGGAGGAGGTGGTGGGTTCAACACTGTCAACAGGCTAGTCTTCTGATAGAGGAGAGACTGGGGAGAGAGCGTGAGAGACAAGTAAATATGGCACTGGACTCCTATATATGGAGAGACATACACAGAGAAGGCTGGTTGGCTACTCATCCAGTGGATGGCGAAGCACATATGAACATAAAGAGAGAGCACTGAAGATCTTGGAGAGAGCACTCGAATACAACACCTACTGTACACGCCCACGTGGATTTAAATCCAACACACAACACTGGACTCAACCTTACAGTGAGGATCTGAACTCTCACGTCTGGCTCTGTCGTTTTATTATCATCCATAACTCACAACTTTCTGCCTCAGGACAAGCTAACATTCATAACCTTTTCTGGTTTGCATGCATTTATCTCTTTTTCTTCAAGCAGTGGGTTTGATTTTTGATAAGGAGATTCGTTTTGGTCTTTGCTATAATATTTGATGTGTACTTTTTGTCAGATAAGACATTTTCATATGCAATAAAATGTACAGATATGGGTGCGAAAATATATTCAGTAATCATGGAATATGATTAACTAATTCCATGAATACTGAATTCAAAAAGTATAAGATAAGAATAATCTTTTAATACAACATTAGTGTATTTTGCTGGTTTAAGTTGCTGAGTGAGAACAGAATTGCATGCTGAACTTATGGTGGGGTTATGGTTACTAACATTAACATTGACTCTTATAATTAATTACAATTAAGTTATTCATTCAGGGATACTTCTTTTTGTTGTTGCAGATTTGATGTGCCTTTTGTTAGATTATTAATCCAGATTTTACAAGCAGAATTTGACTGGACAGACACAAACCTCAGCCTTGCTGGACAGTGTTAATAAGTAATGTACAATACATGATTTCCTCAATAGTAAAGATGAATTGCTGAAAGTGTCTTGTTGGTGTCTGCATGCTCTGTCCACCTCGCTCTACCCACAAGCCCCCCTGGTGAGTTTTACACAACCTTCCTCACGTTTCACATTCTTCCACGCGTTTCACCACCTTCCACGCGTTTCACCACCTTCCACACGTTTCACCTTCTTCCTCACGTTTCACATTCTTCCACACGTTTCACCTTCTTCCACAAGTGTCATTTAGATACTCTTGTATTATTGGCTTCTCTTTCCAAACCCCCTAGAACACACTGCAGTAGCTAGCTATCGGACGTATGAATTCATGGCAGTATTCAGCTTCATGTGTTTTCCAGTGCCCAGTCTGCCCACACACAATCAATGCCTCCTACCTTTAGTCTTATTCAGCATTTATAATAGTGTAGATTAGGGTTGATACATGGGTTGTGTATTGTATTTCTTATTTTTATGGCTTCAGTTACATTCCTCAGCTGTAGACATATTGCACATAACTAAACATTACATGTACTGGCTATGGTTCCTAGGTTTCCAATTGACCACTTGATGCTTGAGTGAATGTTAAGACTGGTTTTGAGGCACTGTTAATGATTGAATGTCCATACATTTACCTTTTGGGTGGTGTTCCCATTTTAATGGAGTCTGTTGCTGTGATACAGATTAATTGCATGCAAAGTTACTGTGGTGGTAACATTTCCACTGCCAGTGTGTGGATATGATTTCATCAGAGAACCTAGAGGGGTTGGGATAAATGTGGAAGACTCATTTCGGTTGAATGCATAGAGTTGTGCAACTGACTAGGTATCCCCTTTACCCTTCCCTAGATCAAAGACTGAGCAGAGTGGCTTTGAAGCTGTAGCCAAGACCACCTGCTTCATGTGTGGTGTGTTTGTGTCACTGCTGTGGCGTGTCAAGGTTTCTCATGCACAGTCCCAGCATTCGGTCATTCTATGCCCACAGGTGAAAATGTTTAATAAGCCTGACGAAGTATCCAGGAAGAAGGAAATACAGTGAGGGGGAAAAAAGTATTTGATCCCCTGCTGATTTTGTATGTTTGCCCACTGACAAAGACATTATCAGTCTATAATTTTAATGGTAGGTTTATTTGAACAGTGAGAGACAGAATAACAACAACAAAAATCCAGAAAAACGCATGTCAAAAATGTTATAAATTGATTTGCATTTTAATGAGGGAAATAAGTTCTGATTGAGAGGGGTCAAATACTTATTTCCCTCATTAAAATGCAAATCAATTTATAACATTTTTGACATGTGTTTTTCTTGATTTTTTTGTTGTTATTCTGTCTCTCACTGTTCAAATAAACCTACCATTAAAATTATAGACTGATCATGTCTTTGTCAGTTGGCAAACGTACAAAATCAGCAGGGGATCAAATACTTTTTTCCCTCACTGTAAATCCGTCCTCCTTGACAATCTCATATAATACCATGGGTCATGTTCATTAGGCACCAAACGGAGGAAATCGTTCTGAAATGGGGAGGTACTATCTGAAAAACTCATTTTAGTTTAACGTTGCACAGCATTTTAAAATGTTTTGTTACGGTGTGCCCTAACGAACATGACCCAGTAGAGGGATTATGACAGTGACAGACAGGAGAGTTCACAGTGATGTCAGACAGACCTCCCATGGGAAGCCTCATCATTCAAGTTACCAGCTAGGATAGGTTTCCTTACCCAGTCGAAATGGACCCAAAAGGATATCAAAACATCCTTATATAATGGGTATTAAAACAGTAGTATCAGACTTGCAATAAGGGCACTACATGAATAGAGGGTAGTGCGTACGGCCCAGTGCATCACTGGGGCCAAGCTTCCTGCCATTCAGGACCACTATACCAGGCGGTGTCAGAGGAAGGCCCTAAAAGTTGTCAGACTCCAGCCACCCTAGTCATAGACTGTTCTCTCTGCTACCGCATGGCAAGTGGTACCGGAGCGCCTAGTCTAGGTCCAAGAGGCTTCTAAACAGCTTCTACCCCCAAGCCATAAGACTCCTGAACATCTAATCAAATGGCTACCTAGACTATTTGCATTGCCCCCCACCCCCCCTCTTTTACGCTGCTGCTACTCTCTGTTTATTATCTATGCATAGTCACTTTAATAACTCTACCTACTGTACATGGACACTACCGTTCAAAAGTTTGGGGTCACTTAGAAATGTCCTCGTTTTTGAAAGAAAAGCACAAAAAAATGTCCATTAAAATAACATCAAATTGATCAGAAATACAGTGTAGACATTGTTAATGTTGTAAATGGATATTGTAGCTGGAAATGGCTGATTTTTAATGGAATATCTACATAGGCATACAGAGGCCCATTATCAGCAACCATCAGTCCTGTGTTCCAATGGCACGTTTTGTTTGCTAATCCAAGTTTATCATTTTGAAAGGCTAATTGATCATTAGAAAACCCTTTTGCAATTATGTTAGCACAGCTGAAAACTGTTGCGCTGATTAAAGAAGCAATAAATCTGGCTTTCTTGAGAATAGTTGAGTATCTGGAGCAGCAGCAGTTGTGGGTTCGATTACAGGCTCAAAATGGCCAGAAACAAAGAACTCTTCTGAAACTCGGCAGTCTATTCTTGTTCTGAGAAATGAAGGCTATTCCATGTGAGAAATTGCCAAGAAACTGAAGATCTCGTACAACGCTGTTTACTACTCCCTTCACAGAACAGTGCAAACTGTCTCTAACCAGAATAGAAGAGGAGTGGGAGGCCCCGGTGCACAACTGAGCAAGAGGACATACATTAGTGTCTAGTTTGAGAAACAGGCGCCTCACATGTCCTCAACTGGCAGCTTCATTAAATAGTACCCGCAAAATACCAGTCTCAACGTCAACAGTGAAGAGGCGACTCCGGGATGCTGACCTAGGCAGAGTTGCAAAGAAAAAGCCATATCTCAGACTGGCCAATAAAAATAAAAGATTAAGATGGGCAGTCTGAGATATGGCTTTTTCTTTGCAACTCTGCCTAGGTCAGCATCCCGGAGTCGCCTCTTCACTGTTGACGTTGAGACTGGTGTTTTGCGGGTACTATTTAATGAAGCTGCCAGTTGAGGACATGTGAGGCGCCTGTTGGTTGCTGATAATGGGCCTCTGTATGCCTGTGTAGATATTCCATTAAAGATCAGCCGTTTCCAGCTACTATAGCCATTTACAACATTAACAATGTCTACACTGTATTTCTGATCAATTTGATGTTATTTTAATGGACAAAAAAATAGCTATTTCTAAGTGACCCCAAACTTTTGAACGGTAGTGTACATATTACCTCAATTACCTCGACTAACCGGTGCCCCCGCACATTGACTCAGTACCAGTACCCCCTGTATATAGCCTCGCTATTGTTATTTTTACTGCTGCTCTTTAATTATTTGTTACTTTTATTTCGCATAGTTTTATATAGTATTTCTTTGTGATTTTTTTTGTTGTTGTTGGTATTCTTTCTTAAAACTGCATTGTTGGTTAAGGGCTTGTAAGTAAGCATTTCACTGTAAGATCTACACCTGTTGTATTCGGAGCATGTGACATTTTTTTGTTGTTGATTTGATTTGATTTTGAATGGTATGCAATGGTTGACCCCATCAGCACTCTTGCTGTTGCTAATGGCATAGCCAATATGTGTAATGTAGCAATGCAAGCTTGTGGTTTGCAAATGGGGCATTTCTGTGCTATTCGGTATCTCTGCCATTAGGTTTACAACACACTGTAGTAGTAGCACTGTAATCGCCTCAAAAAGCATTTGGGAAAAATCATTCAATTATTAATCGACCAATCCATTTGCGATTCACTTCTACAGTTTTGTAAGGAAACTTCAAAAGTTTTGAGCAATGGCATTCACTGTAAATTACACAACTAAATGTTGTATGATATCAAGTGTGTTTTTTTTTTTGATAGCACCAGAGCAGCTTTATCAGCAGGTTCAGATTGCCCAAATATACTGATTTGTTTACATCCCTGTTAGTGAGCAGTTCTCCTTTGCCAAGATCATCAATCCACCTGACAGGTGTGGCATATCAAGAAGCTGATTAAACAGCATGATCATTACACAGGTGCACCTTGTGCTGGAGACAATATAAGGTCACTCTAAAATGTGCAGTTTTGTCACACAACACAATGCCACAGATGTCTCAAGTTTTGATGGAGCGTGCAATTGGCATGCTGACTGCAGGAATCTCCACCAGAGCTGTTGCCAGAGAATGTAATGTTAATATATCTACCATATGCTGCCTCCAATGTTGTTTTAGAGAATTTGGCAGTGCGTCCAACCGGCCTCACAAACGCAGACCAAGTGTAACCACGCCAGCCCAGGCCCTCCACATCCAGCTTCTTCACCTGCAGGATCGTCTGAGACCAGCCACCCGGACAGCTGATGAAACTGAGGAGTATTTCTGTCTGTAATAAAAACTCATTCTGATTGGCTGGACCTGGCTCCCAAGTGGGTGGGCCTATGCCTTCCCAAGCCCACTCATGGCTGTGCCCCTGCCCAGTCATGTGGAATCCATTGATTAGGACCTAATCTATTTATTTCAACTGACTGATTTCCTTATATGAATTGTAACACAGTAAAATGGTTGAAATGGTTGCGTGTTGCGTTTATATTTTTGTTCAGTATTGTATGTAGACTTGCCTGGCTGCACTTTTTAGGAGCAACTTTTTCAGTCTATTGTATTTACTGCCATGGTGGCGAACCAACTTTCCTCTGGGAACATATAAAGTACAATACAATTAAATTGAAGTTATGATATACTATTATTGTGGTGGGGGGTGGCAAAATGGATGCTATAACCCCTCTATTATTGCAGAGATTTCAATATGTAATAACAATGAAGGCAAAAACCAGTGGGAAGACTTGATGAGCAGCTAACATCCCCACACAAACACAATAAATCACAAATGCTTATCGTTTGATCACTGTTTTTTTTGTGTTTTTTTGTGTGGTTGGTCTCCCCCACGGCATGTAAAATGACATTGGTTTTAATGCCTTTCTCATAAAAGTGTAAGTCCCTTGCAAAAGCATGAACTCTGGAACCACTCATTTTTAATTTAATTTAATAAACAATGCCTTCTCTTTCTGTCTCCCTCCCTCTCTCCCCCTTTCTCTCTCTTTTCCCATTTGAGTCTATTGGGGACCATGAAGTTGTGATTTATGCTCCTGTTAAGTTCCCCAGTGACTAGCATGGCTCAGCAAAATGCCAATGACTAGAGCAACTTTTACCACAGTAATATTTTTCTTTCAGCTCTATAGTGTCATAGAGCCGAGTGGCGCAGTGGTCTAAGGCACTGCATCTCAGTGCTAGAGGCGTCACTACGGACCCTGGTTCGATCCAAGTGTCATCCGGGTTAGGGGAGGGTTTGGCAGGGGTAGGCCGTCATTGTAAATAAGAATTTGTTCTTAACTGACTTGCCTAGTTAAATAAATAAAATATTGAGGAGCACACAGTAAAAATAATAGTATTTTGGAAGACTTTGACAAGTAGGCTCAACAGTATTATGGATGGTAGACTGTGACAAATGTACATCAATGGTTGTCCTCACTGGTTGGGCTTGCCTTCTGTATGGTGCTATACTATGATGAATATCTTTCTTGGCTGTATGTGAATGTTTACATTGATTAATATTAGAATGTAAAGTCTCACTCAGAACTGGGTGGGTCATGCCTGTTAGACTGTATATAGTTGTGAATAAGGGTATGATTAATACATTGTTTCAATGCTATTGTGTTGCCTCAGTGTTTAGTGCCACAGTCATGCATTGAAATGTGATTGCTGTTGTGCACCAGAATAGTTATTCCCCCCCACCCCCCCCCCTCCTCCCTCTCTGTGGATGACTTCGTCAACCACTTTGAAAAGAAGGTTGACGACATCCGATCCTCGTTTGTTAAGTCTAATGACACTGCTGGTCCTGCTCACACTGCCCTACCCTATGCTTTGACTTCTTTCTCCCCTCTCTCTCCAGATAAAATCTTGCGACTAGTGACTGCAGGCCGCCCAACAACCTGCCCGCTTGACCCCATCCCCTCCTCTCTTCTCCAGACCATCTCCAGTGACCTTCTCCCCTACCTCACCTCGCTGATCAACTCATCCTTGACCGCTGGCCATGTCCCTTCCGTCTTCAAGAGAGCGAGAGTTGCACCCCTTCTCAAAAAACCAACACTCGATCCCACTGATGTCAACAACTACAGACCAGTATCCCTTCTTTCTTTTCTTTCCAAAACTATTGAGCGTGCCGTCTTTAGCCAACTCTCTTGCTATCTCTCTCAGAATGACCTTCTTGATCCAAACCAGTCAGGTTTCAGGACTGGTCATTCAACTGAGACTGCTCTTCTCTGTGTCACGGAGGCTCTCCGCACTGCTAAAGCTAACTCTCTCTCCTCTGCTCTTGTCCTTCTAGACCTGTCTGCTGCCTTTGATACTGTGAACCATCAGATCCTCCTCTCCACCCTCTCCGAGCTGGGCATCTCCGGCGCGGCTCACTCCTGGATTGCGTCCTACCTGACCGGTCGCTCCTACCAAGTGGCGTGGCGAGAAGCTGTCTCCGCACCACGTGCTCTCACCACTGGTGTCCCCCAGGGCTCAGTTCTAGGCCCTCTCCTTTTCTCCCTATACACCAAGTCACTTGGCTCTGTCATATCCTCACATGGCCTCTCCTATCATTGCTACGCTGACGATACACAACTAATCTTCTCCTTTCCCCCTTCTGATAACCAGGTGGCGAATCGCATCTCTGCATGTCTGGCCGACATATCAGTATGGATGACGGATCACCACCTCAAGCTGAACCCTGGCAAGACGGAGCTGCTCTTCCTCCCGGGGAAGGACTGCCCGTTCCATGATCTCGCCATCACGGTTGACAACTCCGTTGTGTCCTCCTCCCAGAGTGCGAAGAGCCTTGGCGTGACCCTGGACAACACCCTGTCGTTCTCCGCTAACATCAAGGCGGTGACCCGATCCTGCAGGTTCATGCTCTACAACATTCGGAGAGTACGACCCTGCTTTACACAGGAAGCGGCACAGGTCCTAATCCAGGCACTTGTCATCTCCCGTCTGGATTACTGCAACTCGCTGTTGGCTGGGATCCCTGCCTGTGCCATTAAACCCCTACAACTCATCCAGAATGCTGCAGCCCGTCTGGTGTTCAACCTTCCCAAGTTCTCTCACGTCACCCCCCTCCTCCGCACACTCCACTGGCTTCCAGTTGAAGCTCGCATCCGTTACAAGACCATGGTGCTTGCCTATGGAGCAGTGAGGGGAACGGCACCTCCGTACCTTCAGGCTCTGATCAGTCCCTACACCCAAATGAGGGCATTGCGTTCATCCACCTCTGGCCTGCTGGCTCCCCTTCCTCTGCGGAAGCATAGTTCCCGCTCAGCCCAGTCAAAACTGTTCGCTGCTCTGGCACCCCAATGGTGGAACAAGCTCCCTCACGACGCCAGGACAGCGGAGTCACTCACCACCTTCCGGAGACATTTGAAACCCCACCTCTTTAAGGAATACCTGGGATAGGATGAAGTAATCCTTCTAGCCCCCCCCCCCCCCCCCAAAAAAAAAAAAACATTGTTGTAAAGTGGTTAACCCACTGGCTATATGGTGAATGCACCAATTTGTAAGTCGCTCTGGATAAGAGCGTCTGCTAAATGACTTAAATGTAAATGTAAATGTTATTAATTTGTATTCGATATTTATTTATTTTTGATTTTTTTTAGTCATTTAGCAGACGCTCTTATCCAGAGCGACTTACAATTAGTGAGTGCATACATTTTTCATACTGGCCCCCCGTGGGAATCGAACCCGCAACCCTGGTGTTAGAAGCGTCATGCTCTACCAACTGAGCTACAGGAATATATGAAAAGTTAATACTTGTTTTTGTACATCAGTTAACTATTCTTTAATCACAACAATATTGGCCTTCTTGTATACTATGCTCAAACCCATTAGAAAATGGCAGTCAAACATTATAGATGCACTTACAAAAACAGGCTAAGAGCCAAAAGACAGTGGAGAGCTATTTACCATTACAATAGCATTCCAGGATTCCACAGATACTTTAACCCTCATGGGAACTCATCTCTGCCCAATTGCCAATAGTCAGGCTCAGGGTCTACAAGAACAACAATAACGTTTTCAAGGGATGGATAGCCTTGCTTGCAGCCTTGCTTGCAATGAAGCAACAAAGAAATTGGGTGAACTCAAGAGTAAAATAAATCCAATATTGTTTCATTTGTATTTTTTGATGATAACGATGATGATGAATATATCTGTTTTATTTATTGCTGCTGAACTATTATGGTTTTGTTGTTTCTGTTTTTGGTGCTTACACTTACACACAGATATAATGTAATGGCAATCGCCTACTGTCTAATTGTATGGTCATTTCTACACTGTCCTCGAGGTTGCATGACTTCGAGCGCACAAATGCGCGCGCATTGTGGTAAGTGTAGTTTGCACGTGCGCATTGGAAAATAGGTCCTACTTTGAACACTGGAATGTAGTTTCTTTGTTATTCCGTTCGGTCATTAAAAAGCCATTATTTCCACCTGTATTCGGGTAGATGGGTGTAATTCAATACAAACCATATGCAAAAAAGCATTTATCAAAATACGGTTATTTGTTTTGGGGAAGAAACGCCAAACAATTGAGAACTACATGTCCCATCGTGTGTTGGTTAATTTTTCTTGCACGCCGCCTCTCCCTCTGCCTGCGTGTTCTAAAGGAGGCTGTCAAGCTGAGTTCAGGGAAAACACAGAGCTGCCGATCTGTCAATCATAATTAGCAACCACAGCGAGTGAAACTGGGAGGAAGGTCGGTGAAACGGTATTGTACTTTCTGTGAAACAATTATGCGTCGGAAAGGAGAGGAAAATAAGTATCCAAGTGTGCTTAAAATTATTTGTTCTACTTTGGAAGGAATTGCATAAAAGAGCTTTCACTGAAAGCCAAACTCGGCGAGTGTTACTTGCTAGCGCTTGTCTTGCTAGCAACTATTCTGCCTGGAGAACGAAACATATCCAGAAAGAAGGTAACCACGGACGCACGACACTTTGGGATTTAATTTGTCTATTTAACACACTTCTTGACAAAAGTGGTTGATACATTTCAGAGGACTATCTTAAAGTATCGTTGTTGGTGACTCGCAGCGCAGTCTATCGAGGGAGGTGTGACGGTATTTATCGCTTACCCACTCATAAACAACTCATAAAATCTCTACCAATGCGACATTGTAACTTTTTCTGCTTTATTTCCATTGACCGCTCTCTGTCAATATTTGCAGGTTCACTCAAAACAATCTCGGCCACAACATCCAGACGGCGAGGAGGAAAGGAGGAAAGATGAGCGGGGGAGATGTGGTGTGCTCCGGCTGGCTAAGAAAATCACCTCCAGAAAAAAAGTTGAGACGTTACGTAAGTCTAAGCGTTATCATATTCATATCTTGCTTTGGATCGTTACCACAAAGAGCGGATACATTTTAGCTATGCAAATGTTAAACACTTTCGATTATTTCGAAGTCCCGTACGTAGCCTAGCTAATCAGTTCCCCTAGCTGCACAAAGTTTATGCACCATCTCGAATCTTTGTTTAATACAACAAAACTATCGGCAATTCATGAATAGCCAGAAGTTGATTTCAAATCCGATTGTATTGTCAAATGACAATGGCCTCCTAGGCTACATCTTGATATGATGACAGCCTGTATGCTGTTGAGCATTTCAGTGATTTGATGCAAATTCCAACAGTGGGTTTACTTCAAGGCATTCATGAAGATGGCCCCATACTGTGCAACATTCGCATTCCACGCAAGGCAACTGAAATGCTCGTCTGTCTAGTCATAGCATAATCGTTTATGCGCACAAGCTTCCAATGTCAAAATCCTAACTGTAGGTTTCACTAATGTACCGATCTAACAAACAGATCACATTGACAACTCTCACAATGTCGTGAATGAATTCCAATGGACTTGTGTTCTCCATAAGGAATGCTTTCGAAAGCAGTTCCTGGTTGTCGCAGGAAACTCTAGTCTATGTAGACTATGGAAACACTTTTCACGCCACTTCGTTAGCGAAGTGAATTTTTCGTAGCAGGTTAAGAGACTGAGGTTAAGGTTACCAAACATGCTCTCCTAACGTGCTACAAATCACTTTGTGTCAAAGTGGCGTGAAAAGTGTGTCCCATGTAGACTATACCCATACAAATCAGTACAGTAGTGTCATAACATTGAAGTATTGAAATGATATGAAAATACATTTCAATCACAGTTGCATAGCTAGAACACGATTACGCAATATAATGGATGTCTCTCTCTAGAAATCACACACTTTAGAAGCTGGATGTCATTGTTGATAGTCTTACATGACCTTTTGTGTTTTTTACCTGAGAAAGTATTAACATTCTCACACCGTAAGGAAATTGCCTCTCTGTATATGCTTGTCCCCTTTGCTTACTGTGTGAATCAGTTGGCTGTATATTAGTTCCTATGATATTGGATCTGTTATCTATCCAAAGAACATCTATCACCATTGTATTCGTGGGCCCGCTATCAGTTGTATTTGCTAACCTACAAAGATGGCTTAGAAAAGAGACTGCACACCACATCTCTGAGAGAAAATTGCCATTTTTAAAAGAGGCTTGCTGTTAAGTGTTGTTTGTGGGTTATTGGATATCTCTATTGATGTTTGCATTAGGAACTGGACGGCCCTGCGCTCTACATGTTTTCACAGGAACCACAGTTCTCCTCAACCGATCTCTCAGGGAGAATATCTATTGCATACCCCTCGCGTCCTCTCTCCTCGCCTCCTTCTCAAAACCCATTGGAGGAGAAGGTAAAAGGGGCGCGACCTCTGGCTTTCTCATCCAATGGGTTTTGAGAAGGAGGATGGGAGAGAGGAGTATGCAATTGAGATTCTCCCAATGTCGTCTCTGGTTGGCGATACTGAACCAAGGCATCGCCTGCCAAATACCATTCCTTCTATTCTCCCTCCACCACTGATGTTATGATCAATCTGAATCAGAACTCAGTTCATTGTCTTCCTCGTTGTCCTTGTTACTACATGCCTAGGACAGGAGTTTTTCCTGACTTTGGGAACACTTCCTGTCCCTACTTAGTCCTAGTTAGAGCCTGTATTGAGGGCCCAGTGCTTTTCCTGGTCAGGTCACATGGTCAGGATAAAAAGTTATAGTCTTAGTTAGAGCCTGTATTGAGGGCCCAGAGCTTTTCCTGATCAGGTCATATGATCAGGATAAGAAGTCCAGCCCCTAGTCATGATCAATCGGCACCCAGAGCTCAACACTCCCTCTGTCCTTGTGAAATGTGTCAGTCAGTCAGCCAGGGGGGTGTAGGGGGTACTATGGGATGGCTAGTGGTGGTGGTGACACATTAACCATGGTGATACAGTAACCATGGTGATACAGTAACCATGCCCTCCCACAGCAGGAACAGATGAGACGGGAGACTCTGATCACATGACAGACTCAGTGACCAAAATTCCTTATTCCCAAGACCCAGGGAGCCATGTGTGTGCGCTCGCGTGCCCGAGTGATGTTTAACTGGAGGGTAGTGTAGGGAGCCAGCCCAGCTGCTGCACACTGAGGTTTTGTAACTGCTAACTGGGTGACATGGTGGACTGCGACACCCTGAGGTGTTCATTCATTAAGTCCATCTTACTTACAGCGTGTCACTTTGGAGTGACTGACTGGGAACACTTATCCTTATGTGAATGGAGCACTGAGAACGGTCTACTCCCTTAGAAGTGGACATTTTGATAAGTGCATAATCCAATGGGTAAGTGTAGTGCGTTGCATTTCACCAGGCCCCTGAACAAACTAAGATTGTGACCCGATTGCGCTGTAGTCTACTCCTTTACTACCCTCAGGTCTATAGACTAGTGTGTATTTATCTCACCCTACATTCATTAGGCCCTAAGAATGTGTTTATCTATTTGTATGATTTGGTATGTGTCCATTCTGGCCTAAATGGCCTCTTTGTGCCCCTATAACAAGCTGTTTTGTTGCTGCCTCTTTTTGCCCCTGTAGGAACAGGCTGTTCTGCTGCTGTCTCTTTGAAGAACTCTTTGACCCAATTCATCTGATTCACACTTCTGCCAAAGCCTGGCGGCGTCTGTTTAAACAGCGTTTTTGTAACCTTGTGTGTGGATGTTTTGGAACTGTGTGTGTGTCTCCTTAATGGTGTTCTACAATATGAATGGCTGTATTTTGTCCCTCCAGAGTGTGTTAATAGGATCTGTGTGATCTAGATTATGCCCTGCATGCAGTATGAGAGGGAACACTGATCACTGGCAGATTGTTGTTTCTGGCCCTGGTTGAAGCTGTTAGCTGGAGCCCCCACTGAGTTACACTGGGCCAGGTGTGTGCGACCCACTCGCTGAGTGTGTGTGTGTGTGTGTGTATCTGTGAGTGTCTGTGTGTGGCAGTGGTTAACGACAGCAGCGGTTGTGGGTGGAGGTGACCTCACTTGAGCCGTCTCAGGATGGCATGTGACTGGGACTGTGAATAACAGAACCCATAACGCCTAACACAGCCTACGGGTCTTCAGGATTACGCCGTAACCACGTCATCATGACCCGATTTCTGGGGCCCATCCAGAATATAGGCCTGCCTCATAATATCGGTCTAACTCTGGCAAGGGTTCTGAATGTAAAGGTGACCTTACAGATACAGGGATGGGTGTTGCGGTTGTGTATGTGTGTAGAGGTGTTGACTGAGAGAGGGGGGTCAAAGGTCAGAGAAGTGGTGCTGCTGTTGTTTGTCAGGGAGACGGGTCGTCTATAGACGGTATAGGTTGATCTAAATAGACTTTCTGTTTGTGTGTGCCCTCTCATTCTCAACAGTGTTGACTCTAACTGTCTGAGCATTCAGCCCCAGACTCAGCCTCTACTCTCCACAGTAGCTCCAGTCCAGACACGTAGCCCTGCCGGCTGCCGGGAGGTTAACCATTCTGGGCAAAGTTTGTCCCCGGCTGGCCAGCTCAGCCCCTGATTGGACGAGATCAAGGGTTAAACTGTTCAGCGGCCTGCCTGTGTCTGCAGCACCGCCCTGTTTACCGGCAGGCAGATCACTGGGCCGCTCAAAGTGCACACAAAGGCCTTTTTCTATTTTCTGGAGAGTGGAGACACATGCAGGCACAGACAGCCTATATAGTGGGAGCGTAACCATGACAGTGCAGGGCCCCAGAGAAAGGGGTCTCTATCACATGGCTAGGGGACATACGCTGGCATATAAACTTCATGCACCACAGTGTTATGGATGTTTAGTATGTTCAGGTTTATCCATACACGGGATAGGTATTTTGTCCATTTATTTACTGTAGCCCTTAAACGTAACTTTTTTCATTGTTCTCCTCTAATCAGCGACTGATTTAGACCTGGGACACCAGGTGGGTGTAATTAATTATCAGGTAGAACAGCAAACCAGCAGGCTCTGGACCTCTTAGGGTAAGAGTTAGTTCAGAACCGTTCCATTCTCCTTTTCTCATCTTGGTGAGATGGTATGAGGAAACCTTCCACAACCACTTCAGTCTGATTTTCCCAGCTGCAGAAATCGAAACGTTTGCTCTGAAAATGCAACTGTTTGGTTTTCATTTCATTGACACTTTCCATCTGTCTCTTTTCTTTCTTTTTTACAATCTTCCTCTTTCGTTTCTCGCCTCTGTCTCGCAATCTGTGAATTTATGGAGGTCCCACTTGTAAAGCTTTCATCAAAGAGAGAGCCCTGCAGGTTGTGTGTCTTGAGACATCTGCACTGTGTTTTCTACACTACCCAAGGAAATGAAGGGGAATAAAAGTTGGTTGTTACTTTGTCACCCCCACTTTATGTGCAGAGATAGCTGAGGCCGGGAGGCAGCATGGGGATTCTCTCTCGGTGTCACCTCCCCGTATGGCGACATGGATCGCTCCTCTCCTCATAGGAAGCTCAATTGGTTGGTCCCATCCAAAGCATTCAGAGGGGTTATTCACGCTTTTCCCATCCTTTCCCTCACAGGGCCTCAGTGTTTGAACAACAGTACTACAGAGACAGGCTGAGAGGGAAAATGTTGAACCCTGAAGGTCCCAGTTTTGAGTATGGCGCTGTGTCCCAAATGGCACACTATTCCCTACAGTGGGGAAAAAAAGTATTTAGTCAGCCACCAATTGTGCAAGTTCTCCCACTTAAAAAGATGAGAGAGGCCTGTAATTTTCATCATAGGTACACGTCAACTATGACAGACAAATTGAGAAAAAAAAATCCAGAAAATCCCATTGTAGGATTTTTAATGAATTTATTTGCAAATTATGGTGGAAAATAAGTATTTGGTCACCTACAAACAAGCAAGATTTCTGGCTCTCACAGACCTGTAACTTCTTCTTTAAGAGGCTCCTCTGTCCTCCACTCGTTACCTGTATTAATGGCACCTGTTTGAACTTGTTATCAGTATAAAAGACACCTGTCCACAACCTCAAACAGTCACACTCCAAACTTCACAATGGCCAAGACCAAAGAGCTGTCAAAGGACACCAAAAACAAAATTGTAGACCTGCACCAGGCTGGGAAGACTGAATCTGCAATAGGTAAGCAGCTTGGTTTGAAGAAATCAACTGTGGGAGCAATTATTAGGAAATGGAAGACATACAAGACCACTGATAATCTCCCTCGATCTGGGGCTCCACGCAAGATCTCACCCCGTGGGGTCAAAATGATCACAAGAACGGTGAGCAAAAATCCCAGAACCACACGGGGGGACCTAGTGAATGACCTGCAGAGAGCTGGGACCAAAGTAACAAAGCCAACCATCAGTAACACACTACGCCGCCAGGGACTCAAATCCTGCAGTGCGAGACGTGTCCCCCTGCTTAAGCCAGTACATGTCCAGGCCCGTCTGAAGTGCATTTGGATGATCCAGAAGAGGATTGGGAGAATGTCATATGGTCAGATGAAACCAAAATAGAACTTTTTGGTAAAAACTCAACTCGTCATGTTTGGAGGACAAAGAATGCTGAGTTGCATCCAAAGAACACCATACCTACTGTGAAGCATGGGGTTGGAAACATCATGCTTTGGGGCTGTTTTTCTGCAAAGGGACCAGGACGACTGATCCGTGTAAAGGAAAGAATGAATGGGGCCATGTATCGTGAGATTTTGAGTGAAACCCTCCTTCCATCAGCAAGGGCATTGAAGATGAAACGTGGCTGGGTCTTTCAGCATGACAATGATCCCAAACACACCGCCCGGGCAACGAAGGAGTGGCTTCGTAAGAAGCATTTCAAGGTCCTGGAGTGGCCTAGCCAGTCTCCAGATCTCAACCCCATAGAACATCTTTGGAGGGAGTTGAAAGTCTGTGTTGCCCAGCGACAGCCCCAAAACATCACTGCTCTAGAGGAGATCTGCATGGAGGAATGGGCCAAAATACCAGCAACAGTGTGTGAAAACCTTGTGAAGACTTACAGAAAACGTTTGACCTGTGTCATTGCCAACAAAGGGTATATAACAAAGTATTGAGAAACTTTTGTTATTGACCAAATACTTATTTTCCACCATCATATGCCAATAAATTCATTAAAAATCCTACAATGTGATTTTCTGGATTTTTTTTTCTCATTTTATCTGTCATAGTTGACGTGTACCTATGATGAAAATTACAGGCCTCTCTCATCTTTTTAAATGGGAGAACTTGCACAATTGGTGGTTGACTAAATACTTTTCTTCCCCACTGTATATAGTGCTTTACTTTTGGGCCATGTTCAAAAGTAGTGCACTATGTAGGAAATATGGTGCCAGGCTCAGAAAATATCCACTCATGTAGTTTACATTTCTCTTCACCAGTGAGCAGCTTGAGGGAGTCTGTCTCCTGACCTGAACCACTTACTGTAGCCTGCTGCAGCGCCCTATAAGCCATTACCTGTGCTCTATCCTAATTGAACATTTTTGATTTGCGACCAACAGAGGAGGAAATGCTGCAACTCCTGAATGAACGACAGAGCGGACGGATAGACGGACGGGACGCAGTGGAGCGGTCAAACGAAACAAAGGATTTGCTTTTTTTTGTTGAGTACAGGATTCATTAAATCTGCTTAGCGAGTGGAACGGGGGGACTTTTTCCCTCAACCTGGAACAGGACACAGAGAAGCGCTTGTGTGGCGTTAGCCTCTTACGCCAGCCAGCATGATTGTTCTAGATCAGGGCTCTCCAACCCTGTTCCTGGAGAGCTACTGTCCTGTAGGGTTTTTGCTCCAACCCCAGTTGTAACTGATCTTATTCATCTTATCAACCAGCTAATTATTAGAATCAGGTGCACTAGATTAGGGTTGGAGTGAACCTACAGGACGGTAACTCTCCAGGAACAGGGTTGGAGAGAGCCCTGTTCTAGACTATGGATGCGTCCCAAACGGCACTATTCCCATCCTATTGCACTGCTTTTCACCTAAAAGTAGTGTACTATATAGGGAACAGGGTCCCATTTGGGATGCAGAGTATGTCCTCCTGGCTACCACGACAACGGAACAGTCCATTTTGAAAAGCAGCAGACGTCTGTTGTGTGGGAGCAGTCATGCCCAGAAAATAATGGATTGCATCGGCCATCAATTATTTAAATGTCCATTACAAATAGAAAGATAAAACAAAGGCATGCAAAATGAATGCGGGGTGATATCTTGTTGATGCAGCAATTACAATGCTGTTACATATCACATATACCCTGTTTATCCCTCTTTTCAGTCATTTCAAAAAACTGAAATGAAAGTTGAAGTATTTGCCAAACAGAGAATGTCCCCTCAGACCCATTCCTTGTTTGTATTTGAATGATTCCCCAAAAAAGAATACGACTCCACCTGACTAGTGTTTATGTACCCAGAGCTCCACCACTATCACCAGATGAGCCAAGGCGCTTTTTTGTCTGTTTTCATTTGCTTGTTTACGTAGCGGGGGCCGCTTGAAACCCAATCACGACACGATAAACAATGGGCATAACCACAATAACACAGCAGCCAATTAAAGCTAAGCCCTATTAATAAAGTTGGGGTTATTTTACAGGGGCACACACAACACACACAACACACGGGTGAAAACCACCTCCGCCAGTGTTTTGCAACATCGAGCAAGCCTGATTTAACATGAGCGGTGTGGTCTGGAGCAGTGGTGTATTTTGAGCGGCTTGTTTTTCACTCAGGTGTGTGTGTGGCAACGGGAGTGCTCGCTTTCGCCTGATTTGGATTTATTGGTGTAGTTAGGAATCCAGTGGTGAAAGCCATAGGTCTTTTATAACAGACACTAGACAGTTAAAGTATGCACACTTTCTGTCTGATAGTCTGTCTGGGACTCCGGGACCAAGAATAGGCCTAGAGTTGATCCACTGCCGTAAACCGATAGGCCTAGTGCTACAGCAGTTAAGTGTAGTGCAGCCTGTCAGAGAAGGCACACTGTCTGACAGCAGGGACTGCAGTGAAACCATAAGAGATTAGATCTATTCAACTTCTAAGTTATTACATATAAGTAAGAAGTCTACATTTATCTGTATTGCCTTGTTGGGGTCTGATTTGTCCTGGTCCTATTAGTGTTGTGGAGTGGGAAAGCCCACCGGCACAAACCCCATCCTCCCCATATGTAGCAATTTCCTTGCGTCACTCTCTGGTGACCAGTTCTCTGTTTTGTGGCTATTCTGGTCATGTGGCTTTCTAGGCCCATGTCATCTTTCCAAAGTCTGCCTGTTATAACTCATAATGCGCCTCTCTGACAAACACTGCTAATAATGCTAGCACCACCCACCCCCCTATACCTCTCTCCTTACTGCTCCTCTTGGAAAAGATAGCAACTAGTTTGAAGTTAATTTCCCCCCTTTTTAAACGACACTGTTTGCTTTTTGTCATGTTGCTTGGAGGTTGGGCTGCTGGCGTCGCTCTGTGCAGTCTGTAAACAGATGTGTTCCTTTATTGCCTGGCTCTTGCTGTTTACACTGTCGTTGAGTTTTTATCATACACTGAGTGTACAAAACATTAAAGGACACTTTCCTAATATTGAGTTGCGCTCCCGCCCTCATAACAGCCTCAATCCGTCGGGGCATGGACTCTATAAGGTGTCGAAAGCGTTCCAGAGGAATGCTGGCCATGTTGACTACAATGCTTCCCATAGTTGTCAAGTTGGCTGGATCTCCTTTGGGTGGTGGACCATTCTTGATACACACAGGAAGCTGTTGTGTGAAAAACCCAGTAGCGTTGCAGTTCTTGACACAAACCGGTGCACCTGACACCTACTACCATACCCCTTTCAAAGGCACTTAAATATTTTGTCTTGCACATTCACCCTCTGAATGGCACACATAAACAATCCATGTCTCAAGGCCTAAAAATCCTTATTGAACCTGTCTCCTCCCCTTCAACAACACTGATTGAAGTGGATTTAACAAGTGACATCCATAAGGGATCATAGCTTTCAACTGGTCAGTCTGTCATGGAAAGAGCAGGTGTCCTTAATGTTTTTGGTCCTAAGTTATGCAATGCAGGCTACACAAATGCAACTTGCAGTACGATATAATATGAACGTGTTCAGAGTTCACCTTTAGAAATCATTATTTATACTTGTTTAAAAAATGTTTATTTCATGTTCCAACTTAAGCCAGTCCAGTGACGTCTGGCTGGAAAAATGGCACACTGTAAAGATATTGCCTGACTACCCAAACGCTACGCCACGACCACGGATGCTAGTTTCTTCTCCGCAATGAGTCTGGATCTGAGTACCTCCCACACGATTTCTAGAACGTAGACACTTTCTAACCGTTCTGATTGGTTCCAGAAACCGATGGGCTGGGCCAGAGCTTGAACACGTGGGTAAAGTGCTGTTTTTGTTTTGTTTTTTACATTTGTCATTGGCTTTGATACTCTGATTGGTTAGAGATGATCCAATCGCTGATTACTTTGTTTTGTACAACACCCCTCATTTTGACGTCGCCACAAACGACTTCAACGATGGCAGTCTCAGACTGAATTATGTAGCAAACAGCAGCGGAAGAATCCAGTTGGAGTCATCAGGCTAGTAAAAATAGACCTTATGACAGAGCGAGAGAGGTTATTTCCAGACCCAACTTTGAGTCCTACTGCTGCTCCAGAGAGAGGGGGCTGCTGCAGGGACCCAGGAGCACACAGATGTCCAAAGATGGTCCCTTTGCCTTGGCCTCTCAGGCAGAGCTGGGCTCCCCTTCCAGCAGCTCACAGGACCATAGAAATACATATATGGCCACCAGTCCATCCACCCATCACAGAACATTGACCTGAATGGGAATGCTTTTTCTAGTGATCCTGTTTCTGTGGTCCAGACCACTGGATTGTTTGTGCAGTCACGGGAACAAGTCTAAAGCTGAGAGTGTATGGAGCCTGTGTATAAGCAGATGTGAAATCGTCCTGGAAGGAGTTCAGGACTGGATCAGAGGCTAAGTGAGCAAGGGGTGTGTGTGTGCATGTGTTTGGTGTTTGCATTTTGGGATATTCCAGAATGTCAATCAATAACCCCCTCCACCTCCTAATAGGCCATCCAGAGGTAGGCAGAGAGCGAGAGAGCGAGTGGGAGCTAGCCTCAAACCCACACCATTAGCCAGCCTCGTCAGCCTACTCAGAGAAGAGAGCCCTCTGTCCCTCTCCCAGCGCAGGGCTCCTCTTGGCAGGCTGTGGCAGTAGGAATGTGATTCGCCTCTGTGCTTCTGGTCAGATCTGGTGTGTTCAGTGAGGGCCGGCCTCGGCTGGCTGATTTGTTGTTTCTGCAGAGAGCAGTGCTGAGTCTGACGGAGGAAAAAGGCGCAGCTCCCTGGCGCCCCGGCATGGCGGCTGCTTCCTGTGTGCGATGCTGATGGCTACCAGATGTCTGGAGGGAGAGAGGGAAGAGAGAGTAGTGTTCTACTGCGCTGGTGTTTAGTGCTCTTCGTTCTGTTTCACTCTCGTGCTACCGCTCTCTTTTTCTCTCTCTGACAGCTCCTCTCTTGGTCTCTCTCTGACAACTCCTCTCTCTCTCGGTCACTCAATTCAATTTAAGGGCTTTATTAGCATGGGAAACATATGTTTACATATATAAACAATAACAAATGAACAGTAAACATTACACTCACAAAAGTTCCAAAAGACTAAAGACATTTCAATTGTCATATTATGTGTGAATACAGTGTTATAATGATGTGCAAATAGTGAAAGTACAAAAAGGAAAATAAATAAATATAGGTTATATTTACAATGGTGTTTGTTCTTCACTGGTTGCCCTTTTCTTGTTGCAACAGGTCACAAATCTTGCTGCTGTGATGGCACACTGTGGTATTTCACCCAATACATATGGGAGTTTATCCAAATTGGATTTGTTTTTGAATTCTTTGTGGGTCTATGTAATCTGAGGGAAGTATGTGTCTCTAATATGGTCATACATTTGGCAGTAGGGTAGGAAGTGCAGCTCAGTTTCCACCTCATTTTGTGGGCAGTGTACACAGCCTGTCTTCTCTTGAGAGCCAGGTCTGCCTACGGCAGCCTTTCTCAATAGCAAGGCTATGAGTCTGTACAAGATTTCCTTAATTTTGTGTCAGTCATGGTGGTCAGGTATTCTGCCACTGTGTACTCTCTGTTTCGGGCCAAATAGCATTCTAGTTTGCTCTGTATTTTTTTTTGTAAATTTTTTCCAATGTGTCAAGTCATTATCTTTTTGTTTTCTCATGATTTGGGTTCTGTGGGGTCTGTTTGTGAACAGAGCCCCAGGACCAGCTTGCTTAGGGGACTCTTCTCCAGGTTAATCTCTGTGTAGGTGATTTGCTTTGTTATGTATGGTTTGGGAATTGCTTCCTTTTAAGTGGTTATAGAATTTAACGTCTCTTTTCTGGATTTTGATAATTAGCGGGTATCGGCCTAATTCTGCTCTGCATGCATTAATTGGTGTTTGTCCCATTTTGTGAATTCTTGGTTGGTGAGTGGACCCCAGACCTCACAACCATAAAGGGCAATGGGTTCTATAACTGATTCAAGTATTTTTAGCCAGATCTTAATTGGTATGTCGAGTTGTATGTTCCTTTTGATGGCATAGAAGGCCCTTCTTGCCTTGTCTCTGAGATCGTTCACAGCTTTGTGGAAGTTACCTGTGACGCTGATGTTTAGGCCAAGGTATGTATAGTTTTTTGTGTGCTCTAGGGCAACGGTGTCTAGATGGAACTTGTATTTGTGGTCCTGGCAACTGGACATTTTTTGGAACACCATTATTTTGTCTTACTGAGATTTACTGTCAGGGCCCAGGTCTGACAGAATCTGTGCAGAAGATCTAGGTGCTGCTGTAGGCCCTCCTTGGTTGGGGACAGAAGCACCAGATCATCAACAAACAGTAGACATTTGACTTCAGATTCTAGTAGGGTGAGGCCGGGTGCTGCAGACTTTTCTAGTGCCCTCGCCAATTCGTTGATATATATGTTGAAGAGGGTGGGGCTTAAGCTGCATCCCTGTCTCACCCCACGGCCCTGTGGAAAGATGTGTTTTTTGCCCATTTTTACCGCACACTTGTTGTTTGTACATGGATTTTATAATGTTGTATGTTTTTCCCCCAACACCACTTTCCATCAATTTGTATAAAAGGCCCTCATGCCAAATTGAGTCAAGCTTTTTTGAAATCAACAAAGCATGAGAAGACTTTGCCTTTGTTTTGGTTTGTTTCTTTGTCAATTAGGGTGTGCAGGGTGAATATGTGGTCTGTCTTACGGTAATTTGGTAAAAATCAAATTTGACATTTGCTCAGTACATTGTTTTCTCCTGAGGAAATGTACGAGTCTGCTGTTAATGATAATGCAGAGGATTTCCCGAAGGTTGCTGTTGACGCATATTCCACGGTAGTTATTAGGGTCAAATCTGTCTCTACTTTTGTGGATTGGGGTGATCAGTCCTTGGTTCCAAATATTGGGGAAGGTGCCAAAGCTAAAGATGATGTTAAAAACTTTAAGTGTAGCCAATTGGAATTTGTGGTCTGTATATTTGATCATTTCATTGAGGATACCATCAACACCACAGGCCTTTTTGGGTTGGAGTGTTTGCATTTTGTCCTGTAGTTCATTCAATATAATTGGAGAATCCAGTGGGTTCTGGTAGTCTTTAATAGTTGATTCTAAGATTTGTATTTGATCATGTATATGTTTTTGCTGTTCTTTGTTATAGGGCCAAAAAGATTGGAGAAGTGGTTTACCCATACATCTCAGTTTTGGATAGATAACTCTTCGTGGTGTTGTTTGTTTAGTGTTTTCCCAGAAGTGGTTAGTCTATGGATTCTTCAATTACATTGAGCTGATTTCTGACGTGCTGTTCCTTCTTTTTCCGTTTAGGTTTCCTACTGCCAAGTTTACACCTTCACTATTACAGTGAAACATTTGTCCAGGAAATTGTCTAAAAGGGATTGAATTTGTTGTTGGCTAATTGTTTTTTGGTAGGTTTTGACACTACTTTCCTTCCATCTATAGCATTTCTTAATATTATTCAGTTCCTTTGGCTTTGATGCCTCATGGTTGAGTATTGCTCTGTTCAAGTAGTGTGATTTTGCTGTGATCTGATAGGGGTGTCAGTGGGCTGACTGTGACTGCTCTAAGAGACTCTGGGTTGAGGTCAGTGATACAGTAGTCTACAGTACTACTGCCAAGACATGAGCTAAATGTGTACCTACCGTAGGAGTCCCCTCGAAGCCTACCATTGACTATGTACATACCCAGCGTCCGACAGAGCTGCAGGAGTTGTGACCCATTTTTGTTGTTGTAGTTGTGTCTAGGGGGGCATATGGGGAGGGAATGCTGTCACCTCCAGGTAGGTGTTTGTCCCCATCTGTGCTGAGGGTGTCAGGTTCTTGTCATGTACTGGCATTTAGGTCGACACAGACTAGTACATGTCCCTGGGCCTGGAAATGGTTGATCTCCCCCTCTAGGATGGAGAAGCTGTCATCGTTAAAGTATGGGGATTCTATTGGGGGGATATAGGTAGCACACATGAGGACATTTTTCTCTGTTGATAATTTCCTCATTAATTTCTAACCAGATGTAAAATGTTCCTGTTTTGACTAATTTAATAGTGGGTTAGGTCTGCTCTATACCAAATTAGCATACACCCTGAGTCTCTTCCCTGTTTCACAGCTGGTAGTTTGGTGGATGGTATTACCAGCTCTGTAACCTAGAGGGCAACCAGTGGGTCCGTCTCTTTTTATACCATGTTTCTTGTAGGATGACAATGTCTGTATTTCCAATTTCTTTGAAGTATGTGTTCCTGCTCTTTAGGCCAAAGGCAGATGACCTCAGACCTTGTATATTCCAGGATGAGATAGTAAAAGCTTTGTTCCATAGTGTCTAGTGTTGTTTTTGTGTGGTTTAGGCCCGGACCATTACAGTAGGTGTGAGCAGAGCATGTTGAGCATCTGATACATACCTCTTAGGTCACAGGATGGTGCTTGGGTGGGTGTAATAGTGGGGGTTGGGCCTGTTGCTCTGCTCACGGCCTGGGCATATGTCCTGCTCTCATGTTGAGGTCTCAGTCACTCAGTCTCTCGGTCTCTCTCTCCCAGTCACGCTCTCTCTCCCGGTCTCCTCCTCCCCTCTCTTTCTCTGGCTCTAACCTAATCCCACAGTTTGTGGGTGTGTATCAGGGTGTGAGCTGCAGTAGAGGCTCTTAACTCTGCCTGTCTGTCCCAGTGCTCCTCTTAGTCAGCTTATAGTTGAGCCTCCTCCCAGATCCACTCTCATAGAAAAGACACGCGTCATTAGAAACTACCAGTAAATCATCTTCCCTCCTCCTTCTGCATGTCCTGGTCATGTCCCAAATGGCACCCTATTACTTATGTAGTGCACTACTTTTTAACTATGGTTCGCGTCAAAAGTAGTGCATTATATAGGGTGCCATTTGGGACGCAGACGAGAAGTAGATGAGCATATCTGGGCCAAAAAGCCTGTAATGCTACATTTTAATATCCAGACGTCGTACATTTTTACAGCCACTGTAATATATGGTCGTTGAGAGAAAATGGTGTGCCCTTCACATTTCACATGGTGTTTTGTGACTTTACTGTTTGATCTGGACTGTGTGGCGTGTGACATGTTGACTCTTTATCAATCCATGTGAGTGGTTTTCTGTTGAGAGTCGACCACAAGGGACCTTGTGTAAGTGGCTTTACCTCATTACTTAACTAATATTATGCGCATGTTTCAGTATGTCACTCATATTACTGTTTGGTATGGATTGTCAAACGTGTGCGCATGCAACCCCGCCCCTGTGGCGCCTCACCTGTCATCTCTGCCACATGTACACGCACCTGTCACGCCAGCTATGCTTCTCCGTGTGATCCGAGCCTGACGTGTGCTTCTGCAAGACCTTAATATAGCCTCTAGACCCGCTGCTTCTGTGGCCCAGCCCCTGTGTGTGTCCCAATCTCCCTTCTCTATGACTCCTGTGTGTTTGTGTGAGGGGGAGGGGGCAGCCTGGAGACAAGCTGTGAAATGCCGCCGCCGCCCCGTGTAATTCCTCGGGTTACTGCGAGTCAGCCGGGCCCATACGGACAGACTATACACTCCCTACCTCTATCGCTCTCGTTCTCTCCATTCTTCTCTTTTCGTCTTGTTCTTTCGCTAACCGAGTCTAGACCAGAGAAAGAGAGATGTGTGTCTAATGGAGAGGGAGAGTGGGGCAGGCCAGTCCTCTCCTAGCCAGTCCCCAGTGAGTGTCCTGCGGTCAGCCGGCCACTGTCCCTGATTGCATTATAGAGCTCTGCTCTGCTCTGTTGCTGCTCGATCTCTGGTCTGGCTACCAGCCAGAGGAAGGGGGTGAGACACACACACACACACACACCCTCCCAGTGAAGACCCTGTTGTGAGAGCGGGCTGGGTTACACTCCCTCTGATTGGTGGCTGAGAGACGGCGAACTCCCACCTTCTCTCTCGGTATTCCCGTGAACTCTCCCAACGTTATTTCCGTATATCTCTCGGGTACGTCTCGGAACCCTGTGGAATAGCTTGAGCGCTCGACCCGTCAACATTTTGTAGGGCCGACTTCGTCGCTCGCTCTCTCTCTCTCGCTCTCATATACCAATGGCATTTGGCTAGGCGACTGGACTGGTTGATCGGGCATTGAATTCCAGGTCAGTACTGCTGTACAGAATATTGGTATTTTTATTGTTTCTATTTATTGTTGAGGGAATTCTATTGAATTTACTACTGCTTTACTGGACATTTGGGGGATTTCGAACTATAGACCCTGGCTTTATGGTTCCCAGGTGGAGTAACAGGCTGCAGGTGTTCACACAACTCAAGACACCAGCCGTTGGCGCTTAGCGCTTTACTTCTACCTTAACACAATACAACTCAGCTTCACCTATTCAGAAACCATCCAGCCTGTGACGGAGCTTGTAAGTGTTGGGTCAGTGAAAGTGATCTGGTTTTCAGCTGAACAACGATCATCCCCAAAAAATAAACCTCATAGTTTATTCGTAAAGTAATGGACAACATTCCAGAAAGTAATCTCACATGCTGGTTGTCTGGAAGGGATTTGTTGTTTACAGTAGATACGCCTCAGCCAGATACTGCTCTTTCAATCATAACTGATCGATCAACAGGCCATTATGTTGATCAGTGTTCTGCCAATACATGTGTTTATGTGCTGGCATTGGCCATGCATTCATTGTCATACATCCTTAACATAACACATGGCATAGCCTTGTCTTGATCTGTTTTGTGTGTTCAGCTCCACTATACCAGTGTGTGGTTTAGACCACAACTCTGATGGACATTTGGCTTGTCGAGTTGTGCACTCAGTCATTCTCCTGTGTGTACAGACACAGACACAGACACGCACCACACAGACAGAGACGGACCACAGCAGAGCTAAGAGGGGAATTGTCTGGGCCGCTGGTCTTCCCTCAGCCTGGCTGCTCGCTCTCTGCAGCCAAAGAACACTGATCATGTGAACGGCCCAGCCCTGTCAATGGAATGTGTTGAATTCTAAAGATGCGGCTTTGACAAACACATGTGACTTGGGGAGGGGAGGGGGGGGATGGGGCACTTGTGTGGGTATTTTATGCTGCCGTACATGTTATGACCCTCCAACCTTTTTACTAATGTTATTGTTGAGAACAAACTTGAGAATCAGGATGAGATGTAGTATGAAAGAAAAGAGGGGAAGACGACAACCTGATCTCTGCTTTCTGCAGACATTTTCCTTTGTTCCCCCCTTTCTCTGCCACCTACCTCCACCATGCCTGCTCCCCCACGTTAAGTAGACAAACGCTGTTGAACATTCCAGCTAGAAATGTCATGAGTAGAACTTACAGTATTCCTCCTAACATGAGAGAGCATGTCTGTTCTACGTAATATATTTATATCTGAGCCTTCCACATTGTTGTGCCCTGTACTGCTATAGTCAGATGATCTCCAGTCCACCATCAGTTCTCACGGCTGACCGGTTGCCAGTTCCACTAACAACAATCCCTCTGACTGAATACTATCCTGCATTAATTGAAAAGGCTACTGTATAGCAACAAGGGCAATTAACTACAGAAATATGGGAATTGTTCTTAGTGGCGGTTCCCGTTGGATAAACAATGAACCCTAGTGTGTGTGTGTGTGTGTGTGTGTGTGTGCATCTGGAAGTAACGGTAGTCCTATATCATTGCAGGCCTATTACGAAGGAAGGACACATTTCAAACTCAAATTAATCAATCATTCAACCAATCGGTAACTCAATAAACGTACAAATCAACTAGTCAATTCTGTCAGGTTATAGGGTTAACAAGCTAATAGGGGTCAACCTACTGTATGACTTACTGACTAAATCAGATGGTATATTGTGGTACACTTCTCTCTGCAGTCTGTCTATCTGATATAAGGAATTCTAAACTAATCTGAAACATGGATTACTGTTGCATTTATTATTTAGGAAAACAAATTGCTCTTGATTTCTGTAATACAATTGGAGTTCAGCCCATCTGATTTGATGATGTAGGCCTACACAACAAATAAAATTGACTCCTTTCGCATAGTTTAAGTATTCTCTCATACATATACAATAGCTTACTGTATTTATGTGCTTTCCCTACAAACACACATCAAGTGAACACATGAGCTCCACCTCCGTTCAGTTGTCAGTAAGTTAGAAGCCAGTGTGTGTGTGTGTGTGTGTGTGTGTGTGTTGTCTTCTCTGCTGGGCTAATCAGTGCTTGACTTGGGCAGGAGCTCACCGGAGCTGAGTACCGGCACCTCAAATTTTCAACTGCTTGAGCTCCTGTTCCTTTTATAGAATATTAGCTGAAAAGTATTGTGGAGCTCCTGCACCTAAATATAAACAGTACCGGCACCCAAAATGAGTACCGTAACCTATTTCAGTTCAAGTCTAGCACTGGGGCTAATGGCTATTGAGCTCTGGTTTCTGTTGCTCCGTCCCTCCACCACAAACCAACATCTATACAGCTTCACCAGCCAATAGCGAAAGTGCATGAAGATGGTGGCCCCCATGTACTTACCACAAGTCACATAAGTTGCATGGACTCACTGTGTGCAATACTAGTGTTTAACATGATTTTTGAATGACTACCTCATCTCTGTACTCCACATATACAATTATGTGCAATGTCCCCCAGTCAAATCAAATGTTATTTGTCACGTGCGCCGAATACAAGAGGTGTAGACCTTACCGTGAAATGCTTACTTACAAACCCTTAACCAACAATGCAGTTCAAGAAAGAGTTAAGAAAATATTTACTAAATAAAATAAAGTAACGCAATAAAATAACAATACCGAGGCTATATACAGGGGGTACCGGTACCAAGTCAACGTGTGGGGGTACAGGTTAGTCGAGGTAATTTGTACATGTAGGTAGGGGTAAAGTCACTACAGTGCCTTGCAAAAGTATTCATCCCCTTGGTGTTTTTCCTATTTTGTTGCATTACAATCTGTAATTTAAATGGATTTTTATTTGGATTTCATGTAATGGACATACACAAAATAGTCCAAATTGGTGAAGTGAAATGAAAAAAATTACTAAATAATGGAAAAGTGGTGCGTGCATATGTATTCACCCCCTTTGCTATGAAGCCCCTAAATAAGATCTGGTGCAACCAATTACCTTCAGAAGTCACATAATTAGCTAAATAAAGTCCACTTGTGTGTAATCTAAGTGTCACATCTGTCACATGATCTCAGTATATATACACCTGTTCTGAAAGGCCCCAGAGTCTGCAACACCACTAAGCAAGGGGCACCTCCAAGCAAGCGGCACCATGAAGACCAAGGAGCTCTCCAAACAGGTCAGGGACAAAGTTGTGGAGAAGTACAGATCAGGGTTGGGTTTTTAAAAAAATATCAGAAACTTTGAACATCCCACGGAGCACCATTAAATCCATTATTAAAAAATGGAAAGAATATGGCACCACAACAAACCTGCCAAGAGAGGGCCAAAACTCACGGACCAGGCAAGGAGGGCATTAATCAGAGACAACAGAGACCAAAGATAACCCTGAAGGAGCTGCAAAGCTCCACAGCAGAGATTGGAGTATCTGTCCATAGGACCACTTTAAGCCGTACACTCCACAGAGCTGGGCTTTACAAAAGAGTGGCCAGAAAAAAAGCCATTGCTTAAAGAAAAAAATAAGCAAACACGTTTGGTGTTCGCCAAAAGGCAAGTGGGAGACTCCCCAAACATATGGAAGAAGGTACTCTGGTCAGATGAGACTAAAATTGAGCTTTTTGGCCATCAAGGAAAACACTATGTCTGGTGCAAACCCAACACCTCTCATCACCCAGAGAACACCATCCCCACAGTGAAGCATGGTGGTGGCAGCATCATGCTATGGGGATGTTTTTAATCGGCAGGGATTGGGAAACTGGTCAGAATTGAAGGAATGATGGATGGCTAAATACATGGAAATTCTTGAAATTCTTTCAGTCTTACAGAGATTTGAGACTGGGACGGAGGTTCACCTTCCCGAAGGACAATGACCCTAAGCATACTGCTAAAGCAACACTCGAGTGGTTTAAGGGGAAACATTTAAATGTCTTGGAATGGCCTAGTCAAAGCCCAGACCTCAATCCAATTGAGAATCTGTGGTATGACTTAAAGATTACTGTACACCAGCGGAACCCATCCAACTTGAAGGCGCTGGAGCAGTTTTGCCTTGAAGAATGGGCAAAAATCCCTGTGGCTAGATGTGCCAAGCTTATAGAGACATACCCCAAGAGACTTGCAGCTGTAATTGCTGCAAAAGGTGGCTCTACAGAACTTGTCTGTCGGCCTTGCGTTAAAGAACATAATTGGTTAAAGAAAACAGTGATAAATAACGAAGTATACCAGTTTCATTTAATGACGAAAGGGTTGACAACCGTCCGTCCCATATAGATTGCAAAATAGTTGAGATTTTTGACGTACCAATCCCATGGCATAGTGTTTATGAACTGATACGCAAAAACGACGCCGGATTCAAAACTTAGAATTTTTCAATTGCTACAATCTTCCCAGCTCTGCAGATTTTGCTGCGAAGAGACAGAATCATTAGATAATTTGTTTCGGTACTGTCCATTTGTAGCTTGTTTTTGGACACAGGTCCAGGAATGGCTAAAGGATGTTAATACACTGCTCAAAAAAATTAAGGGAACACTTAAACAACACAATGTAACTCCAAGTCAATCACACTTCTGTGAAATCAAACTGTCCACTTAGGAAGCAACACTGATTGACAATACATTTCACATGCTGTTGTGCAAATGGAATAGACAACAGGTGGAAATTATAGGCAATTAGCAAGACGCCCCCAATAAAGGACTGGTTTTGCAGGTGGTGACCACAGACCACTTCTCAGTTCCTATGCTTCCTGGCTGATGTTTTGGTCACTTTTGAATGCTGGTGGTGCTTTCACTCTAGTGGTAGCATGAGACGGAGTCTACAACCCACAAAGGTGGCTCAGGTAGTGCAGCTCATCCAGGATGGCACATCAATGCGAGCTGTGGCAAGAAGGTTTGCTGTGTCTGTCAGCGTAGTGTCCAGAGCATGGAGGCGCTACCAGGAGACAGGCCAGTACATCAGGAGACGTGGAGGAGGCCGTAGGAGGGCAACAACCCAGCAGCAGGACCGCTACCTCCGCCTTTGTGCAAGGAGGAGCAGGAGGAGCACTGCCAGAGTCCTGCAAAATGTGCATGTGTCTGCTCAAACGGTCAGAAACAGACTCCATGAGGGTGGTATGAGGGCCCGACGTCCACAGGTGGGGGTTGTGCTTACAGCCCAACACCGTGCAGGACGTTTGGCATTTGCCAGAGAACACCAAGATTGGCAAATTCGCCACTGGCGCCCTGTGCTCTTCACAGATGAAAGCAGGTTCACACTGAGCACGTGACGGACGTGACAGAGTCTGGAGACGCCGTGGAGAACGTTCTGCTGCCTGCAACATCCTCCAGCATGACAGGTTTGGCGGTGGGTCAGTTATGGTGTGGGGTGGCATTTCATTGGGGGGCCGCACAGCCCTCCATGTGCTCGCCAGAGGTAGCCTGACTGCCATTAGGTACCAAGATGAGATCCTCAGACCCCTTGTGAGACCATATGCTGGTGCGGTTGGCCCTGGGTTCCTCCTAATGCAAGACAATGCTAAACCTCATGTGGCTGGTGTGTGTCAGCAGTTCCTGCAAGAGGAAGGCATTGATGCTATGGACTGGCCCGCCCGTTCCCCAGACCTGAATCCAATTGAGCACATCTGGGACATCGTGTCTCGCTCCATCCACCAACGCCACGTTGCACCACAGACTGTCCAGGAGTTGGCGGATGCTTTAGTCCAGGTCTGGGAGGAGATCCCTCAGGAGACCATCCGCCACCTCATCAGGAGCATGCCCAGGCGTTGTAGGGAGGTCATACAGGCACGTGGAGGCCACACACACTACTGAGCCTCATTTTGACTTGTTTTAAGGACATTACATCAAAGTTGGATCAGCCTGTAGTGTGGTTTTCCACTTTAATTTTGAGGGTGACTCCAAATCCAGACCTCCATGGGTTGATACATTTGATTTCCATTGATAATTATTGTGTGATTTTTGTTGTCAGCACATTCAACTATGTAAAGAGAAAAGTATTTAATAAGATTATTTCATTCATTCAGATCTAGGATGTGTTATTTTAGTGTTCCCTTAATTTTTTTGAGCAGTGTATTTACCTGGAGCTAACCCTGCAGATAGCATTACTGGGTGATCTCAAAAGTCATAGTCAATCGATCAATAATATAATAATACTTTTAGCAAAAATGTTTATTTACAATCTGTAGAAACAATGAGAATAGAAATGTTCAGAACTTTTGTAAAACATCACAGTACAGTTGAAAAATATATGGGAAATAGAAATCCAATATGGATGGTGTTAAGAGATAGATGGGTGGTGTTGAAGGATGGGACTAACAACAACTAATAACAAGGTAACTAATAATGTAAGCATACTGTGTCCATAATAAGTATATAGGTTATAGGTTGAGAGCTTTTTGTGGAAGATATGGCATATAGATGCAAACCGAAAATGATCGTAGAGGAAGTTCAGGAGTAAAAACAAACAAAATAGAATTATTGTAAAATTGACTGTGTCCATAAAATGTATATAGTATGTATAAGCTGGAAGGAGAGGCCTAAGCATTGTTGTTCACTAGTTTACTCCAATTAGGGAAGGGGTGGTGGGGGTTGGAAAGTAATAAAGGGAAATATAAAAAAAAAAAAAAGGAAGTGTGTGTGTGTGTGTATATGTATGTGTGTATATATATATATATATATATATATATATATATATATATATATATATATTAGTTATGCACGCTCAAGTTCTGTTTTTTTGTCTTATTTCTTGTTTGTTTCACACACAAATTATTTTTTCCATCTTCAAAGTAGTAGGCATGTTGTGTAAATCAAATGATACAAACACCCCAAAAATCTATTTTAATTTCAGGTTGTAAGGCAACAAAATAGGAAAAATGCCAAAGGGGGGTGAATACTTTTGCAAGCCGCTGTATTGGTAAAAATAAAAACAGCAGACATCGAATATCCCTTTGAGCGTGGTGAAGTTATTCATTACACTTTGGATGGTGTATCAATACACCAAGTCACTACAAAGATACAGGCGTCCTTCCTAACGCTGTTGCCGGAGAGTAAGGAAATCGTTCAGGGATCTCACAATGAGACCAATGGGGACTTTTAAACAGTAACAGAGTTTAATGGCTGTGATAGGAGAGAACTGAGGATGGATCAACAACATAAGGAAGCCTGTACAGAATAAAAATATTCCAAAACATGCATTCTGTTTGCAGCAAGGCACTAAATTAATACTGCAAGAAAATAGGCTAAGCAATTAACTTTTTGTCCTGAATACAAAGTGTTATGTTTGGGGCAAATACAACACATTACTGAGTACCACACTCCATATTTTAAAGCATAGAGTTGGCTGCATCATGTTATGGGTATTCTTGGACTTGTTAAGGACTGGAGTTTTTCAGGATAAAAATAAAAACGTATTGAAGCTAAACACAGGCAAAATCCTAGAGGAAAACCTGGTTGTCTTCTTTCCACTTGACACTGGTGAGTTAATCTCCCATTCAGCAGGACAATAACCTAAAGCACAAGACCAAATCTACACTGGAGTTGCTTACCAAGAAGACAGTGAATGTTCTTGAGTTACAGTTTTTGAATAAAATACACTTGAAAATCTAAGGCAAGACCCGAAAATGGTTGTCTAGCAATGATCAACAACCAATTTGACAGAGGTTGAAGAATTTTGAAAATAATAATGGGCAAATGTTGTACAATCCATGTGTGGAAAGCTCTTAGAGGCTTACCCAGAAAGACACACAGCTGTAATCAATGCATAAGGTGCTTCATAACGTGGTCCTCTGTAGCTCAGCTGGTAGAGCACGGCGCTTGTAACGCCAAGGTAGTGGGTTCGATCCCCGGGACCACCCATACACAAAAATGTATGCACGCATGACTGTAAGTCGCTTTGGATAAAAGCGTCTGCTAAATGGCTTATTATTTTTGTGTCCTGAGTGGCGCAGTGGTCTAAGGCACTGCATCGCAGTGCTAACTGTGCCACTAGAGATCCTGGTTCGAATCCAGGCTCTGTCGCAGCCGGCCGCGACCGGGAGACTCATGGGCGGCGCACAATTGGCCCAGCGTCGTCCAGGGTAGGGGAAGGAATGGCCGGCAGGGATGTAGCTCAGTTGATAGAGTATGGCGTTTGCAACGCCAGGGTTGTGGGTTCAATTCCCACGGGGGGCCAGTATAAAAAAAAAAAAAAAAAACATGTATTCACTAACTGTAAGTCGCTCTGGATAAGAGCGTCTGCTAAATTACTAAAATGTAAAATGTTCTACAAAGTTTTGACTCGGGTGTGAATACAGTGGGGGAAAAAAGTATTTAGTCAGCCACCAATTGTGCAAGTTCTCCCACTTAAAAAGATGAGAGAGGCCTGTAATTTTCATCATAGGTACACGTCAACTATGACAGACAAATTGAGAAAAAAAAATCCAGAAAATCACATTGTAGGATTTTTAATGAATTTATTTGCAAATTATGGTGGAAAATAAGTATTTGGTCACCTACAAACAAGCAAGATTTCTGGCTCTCACAGACTTGTAACTTCTTCTTTAAGAGGCTCCTCTGTCCTCCACTCGTTACCTGTATTAATGGCACCTGTTTGAACTTGTTATCAGTATAAAAGACACCTGTCCACAACCTCAAACAGTCACACTCCAAACTCCACTATGGCCAAGACCAAAGAGCTGTCAAAGGACACCAGAAACAAAATTGTAGACCTGCACCAGGCTGGGAAGACTGAATCTGCAATAGGTAAGCAGCTTGGTTTGAAGAAATCAACTGTCGGAGCAATTATTAGGAAATGGAAGACATACAAGACCACTGACAATCTCCCTTGATCTGGGGCTCCACGCAAGATCTCACCCCGTGGGGTCAAAATGATCACAAGAACGGTGAGCAAAAATCCCAGAACCACACGGGGGGACCTAGTGAATGACCTGCAGAGAGCTGGGACCAAAGTAACAAAGCCTACCATCAGTAACACACTACGCCGCCAGGGACTCAAATCCTGCAGTGCCAGACGTGTCCCCCTGCTTAAGCCAGTACATGTCCAGGCCCGTCTGAAGTTTGCTAGAGTGCATTTGGATGATCCAGAAGAGGATTGGGAGAATGTAATATGGTCAGATGAAACCAAAATATAACTTTTTGGTAAAAACTCAATTCGTCGTGTTTGGAGGACAAAGAATGCTGAGTTGCATCCAAAGAACACCATACCTACTGTGAAGCATGGGGGTGGAAACATCATGCTTTGGGGCTGTTTTTCTGCAAAGGGACCAGGACGACTGATCCGTGTAAAGGAAAGAATGAATGGGGCTATGTATCGTGAGATTTTGAGTGAAAACCTCCTTCCATCAGCAAGGGCATTGAAGATGAAACGTGGCTGGGTCTTTCAGCATGACAATGATCCCAAACACACCGCCCGGGCAACGAAGGAGTGGCTTCGTAAGAAGCATTTCAAGGTCCTGGAGTGGCCTAGCCAGTCTCCAGATCTCAACCCAATAGAAAATCTTTGGAGGGAGTTGAAAGTCCGTGTTGCCCAGCGACAGCCCCAAAACATCACTGCTCTAGAGGAGATCTGCATGGAGGAATGGGCCAAAATACCAGCAACAGTGTGTGTGAACCTTGTGAAGACTTACAGAAAACGTTTGACCTGTGTCATTGCCAACAAAGGGTATATAACAAAGTATTGAGAAACTTTTGTTATTGACCAAATACTTATTTTCCACCATAATTTGCAAATAAATTCATTAAAAATCCTACAATGTGATTTTCTGGATTTTCTTTTCTCATTTTGTCTGTCATAGTTGACGTGTACCTATGATGAAAATTACAGGCCTCTCTCATCTTTTTAAGTGGGAGAACTTGCACAATTGGTGGCTGACTAAATACTTTTTTCCCCCACTGTACTTATGTAAATGAGGTATTTCATTTTCAATACATTAGCAAAAATGTCAAGTTTTTTTGACTGTCATTAAGTGGTATTCTCTGTATATGTGTGAAAAAAATAATATTTAATCAATTTTGAATTCAGGCTGTAACACAACAAAATGTAGAATAAGTCAAGGGGTAAAAGTACTTTCTGAAGGAACTGTAATTGAGAAGACTAGGCAACCAGGCTTATTGGCACTTTGTGTGTGTGCGCACGAGAGTGTGTTTGCTTGCCTCCTCACTCTCACTTCCCTACAATTCCTCTCAGACGCAAACCAATGTAAACAACAAAATTGTGTCACAAGACTAATGTAAAAACAGTCATTTACAACACAAAAAACAGTCCATTATTATATGGCAGAGTGTAATCTAGTGCATTCCGGTGGCTTGTGGGAAATTGCTGCTGTAACACAGTAGGCTGTCATTTAGACTAGCCTTGTTCTGTCTATGGGAACATACACACCAGACTCACTGTAAAGCTCTATATAGCCTACGGGCCATTGGCTTTCATTATTTTAGATTATTAAAGTTTACGTCCACTGGGTTCATGGAAACCCTCTGTCCTGTTAGCGTAAACAGTCAGAGTAATGTTATGGATGGAGAAAAGGCCTGAGGCTGGGCAGCTGCTTTGTTTGGTGCTGCTGCTGCTCATGCCATTAAGAGAACGAGAGACTGGCTGGCTCTGTTGTGTAGATTGATAGATCGAGGGATGGAGACTTTTAGTCGTGGTTTGGTGGAGTGGGATAGGAGTAGGGAGGAGAGCGGGTTGCTGTGGTCATGGAGGGGAGGGCGGTGGTCTTGACGGATCACTGGAGAGGAGACACAGACAGACACACAATCCCTTTTGGATTGGTTAGTCCGGAGAGGGTCTGGTCTCTGGCAGCAGTGTAAGCAAACTGTTATGCTGTCTGTCTCTGTGGTTTTAAAGTAGAGACATCCGCACAGTTCTCTACTCCTGTCTTCTCACTGTCCATCAAGGTGTCTTTGCTCTGAGAGAGAGAGCGAGAGAGACTGCTCCATGAGGTGTATTGGATACTAGTAGAGTCCTAGTTGTTGTGCCTTAATGTCTTCAATCTGCAGTGAACTGTTGCGCACCAACGCTGACAAATCCCTTTTCCAAGCATAATGTATCTTTCCATGTAAAACAGTGCTAACCTCATGCATATTACTATTTGTGTCCCTACTTTCTCACGTCTGCAGTGTTATGAACGGTTGCGCTCCTGAAGGCAGCACCACCGGTGTTAACGGAGTAGTACGTCAAAAGCCCACTGCTCATAGTTCCAGAGAACTGCTTCAGGAGTAGGAAGTGGGATGGTTGGTATTCTTTCCATGTACACAGCGGTGCTTGCGCCATTAACAAACTGAAACCCCCAGCAGGCTCTCAGCTGTGGTGTGCAGAGGAGGTTAACAGGAGAGGAGCATCATAACACATAATTCTCAGGAAAGCATGCACACTGACAGACACACGCCACACACACATCCCAGTCAGGAACACACACATCCCAGTCAGGAACACACACATCCCAGTCAGGAACACACACATCCCAGTCAGGAACACACACATCCCAGTCAGGAACACACACATCCCAGTCAGGAACACACACATCCCAGTCAGGAACACACACATCCCAGTCAGGAACGCGCGCACACAAAATCGAATACAATTTGATTTGTCACATGCTTCGTAAACAACAGGTGTAGACTAACAGTGAAATGCTTACTTACGGGTCCTTTCCAACAATGCAGAACCTAACGCATAACACACCCATCAGAACACTTAGTCACACCCCCATGTGTACAAGCCTCTTGGGCCTGAGTATGCACAAGTCAACCCCCGTCCTCCGTAAAAAGGGCCGAAAAACATTTTGAAAAACTATTTGAGAAATTGCTGACATTGTTTTGGGGCTGCTTGCGTAAGGCCTTGACTTCTCATGCTGCTGCCTCCACTGTTGCATGGTAGCTCCACTCTCACTCACACTCACACACTATGCGCGCACTCACAGACAATCCCCTTCAACTGAAAGTGAAGCACGGCGGCGGTATCGGCGTGGCGGTATCGGTGTGACGATGTGGGCCAGTGAGCAGGGTTCCTAGGGACTGGTGGAGAGGGGGAGGTGTGTCTCCTTGCGGTCTGAACAACATGCCTCAACAGGCCCAACACCTTTACTGCTTCTTAGAGGAAACACACACACACACAGGCATGTCATGTGACTGGAGTCACAATAGAAATGCCAGGATTAGAATCCTCAAAGGGATATACCTGCACTTGTAGGAGGAGACACTAACAGGTGTGGTATAACTCGATTTAAAATAAACTGCTTCTCACTGCTTACTTTAGTTTCACTTGTTGAAGCAGTCACATTTCCAAAATAAGTAGTGTGAGAGAGCTTTTAGCCCTCATAAGGAGGGTTTGATTATAGGTGGTCAAGTATTGCAATCGTGTTGATCAGTATATATTTTTTTACCAAATAATTTCTAAATACTCATTATACACTGAGTGTACAAAACTCCTGCTCTTTCCATGACATAGACTGACCAGGTGAATCCAGGTGAAAGCTATGATCCCTTATTGATGTCACTTGTTAAATCCACTTCAATCAGTGTAGATGAAGGGAAAGAGACAGGTTAAAGAAGGATTTTAAAGCCTTGAGACATGGATTGCATGGTTGCCGTTCAGAGGGTTAATGGCAAGACAAAAGATTGAAGTGCCTTTGAACGGGGTTTGGTAGTAGGTGCCAGGCACACTGGTTTGAGTGTGTCAAGAACTGCAACGCTGCTTGGTTTTTCACGCTCTCTGTTTCCCGTGCGTAACAAGACTGGTCCACCACCCAAAGGGCATCCAGCCGACTTTACACAACTGTGGGAAGCATTGGAGTCAACATGGACCAGCATCCCTGTGGAACGCTTTCGACACCTTGTGGAGTCCATGCCGTGACAAGTTGAGGATGTTCTGAGGGCAAAAGGGGGTGCAACTCAATATTAGGAAGGTGTTCCTAATGTTTTGTACACTGTGTACTCTAGTGGTTTGGTGAGGAGACAAAAACATGTCCCTTGTGACATCATGCACATCCACAAACCACAAGTCTGAGACTGTGTCCATTGAGTCCGTTCCATTTCCTTATCTTTAAATATAGCCAGTGCGACTTCAGGCCCATTTCCTCTTCCTCCTCTTCCTTAGTCATAGAGAGCAGAGGAATTGGATTATGGTTGAATCAACACAGCCCAGGCCAGTAAATGGGATTTAGTCTGGGTTAGCTCTGCTGTCTGATCGGATTAGAGATGGTCTGTCTGCTGCTGGTCACTGTCTTCAGACACTCAGGGAGGGAGAGGTGTGTGTGTGTGTGTGTACCGTCCAGGGATTCCCCGTTAAATGCATACACATGCATGCATTCACTATGGCTGGTACAATAATCGTATAATTGTGTAAGCAACAATTATGGACAAATTTATATTTTTGTTGTCATAATCGTATAAAAAAATTCATTTTAGGAGGAGTGGGATTTGAACTTTTAACAGTTTAAAATTTTCCATGAAGAGGGTAAGATTGGCAATTATTTTACGAGCAGAACCACGCGGTCGGGAGTAAAAGCTTCAAAAAAGTATGTCGTAACTAATTTTTGAAGATTCATTAAAAGCACACACAAAAATAAAATAAACAAATATTGCCATCATGACTGTCATTTGCATGAGAATTAAAATGATACCCAAAATTACTTAATCGTCACAGCCCTAGCATTCACACACACACACTCATACCCACATGACACAGGCACGCACACACACTCACCCTCAGTGGGCAGTGAGAAGATCTGGTCATGTGTCTGTCTAGCTGCCGTCTCCACCACCCACAGCCTGCTGCTGTAGTGTGAATGCTGTACTGATTAGTGCTGTCTCTCTGGTTCTATCAGCTTCATCTACATACTGTGGTTTAGTGTGTCTGTCAGAAGTTAACCTGTCTTTCATGGGTAGTGGTGAAGCCCCTACTTAGGTATATCATCGTCTTTTGACCCTCTGTTAGAAGGGTCATGAACTTTGCATGATGACATATGACAACAGGTTGTCAGCAGGCCTTGTAGGTCAGACATTAGGAGAACTAGGGTGCCTGACTCCATTTGGCCACAGCCTGGCGAGGGGTGGACGGTGAGGGTGTTTTCTGTCCTACCTAGTGTAGGCCCTCTCCTCTCGGTGGAAACAGCCAGTCGTAGCAGAGAGGGGAATAGGAGGAGGTGGGTGGAGGGGAGGTGGCCTCTGTTATTTTCAGTCCATTGTGTCCACTTCCTGTGGGCCAGTGGTTATTGGAGCAGAGTGTTGCAGACTTGACGGAGGGGGGGGAGGAAAGTAAGCAGACTTGGTCGACTCAACACTCGCTGGCTGGCAAGCAGCTTGGACGACTAGCTACCTCGCTCCGGTCTTCGCTTCCTTATACTCTTCTCCACTCAAAATCGCACCACCAGGTAAAACGTTGCCCCCTGATTTCGTTGGCATACTAGTGGTAGCCATGTTTTCCTCTTGTTGCTATGCCGGTTTTGGACTTATTGTTGGGGAAACTATGTTCGAACCACCCGTGTCTGGTGGGTAACATCTACCCTCACTCGGCACCTATTTCTTTCAAGTTAGACGTTGTAGATCGTTGTCTGTCCGCGGCTTGTTTGTTTATCCGTTGCGTGTGGACAGTGTTTGACGGCGCCGCTAAAAACCCAGTAACACAGGAGACTGGAAGTAGGCGGTGGAAGTGTGCCATCCGCCCTCACTCTTATGTAAGGTGAAGCCTCCTCCATGGCTGCCATTGTGGGTGACATGTATTATTTGAAGACTAGGAGAGGAAGCTAGGCGGTACCTGTGGTAATAACACTGTCAATAATAGCCTTTCTGTCTGGTAACGTTGGGCTGAACAGTAGTCCTTTCTCAAGGGAGCTAAATCTCATTAGGTTTACTTGGATGTTCATGTCAATGGGGGTATTGAGTTTGTAACCTGCAGTATACAGTTTATTATCTAACCTGTGTAATCAGTGTGTGAATCCGTTCTGCTCAGTATTGCATTGAGACAACCAAATGGCACACTTGTGGAGTTGTGGGGGACCAAAGGGGACATGGATGGACAGGACATCCCCAGTTCCCCCTCACACAGGACAGGGACTCTCTCCTAAAGGATTCCCTCCTCCCATGGGTCCAAGGCCAGGAGAGGGGGGATCTATAGTTAGCCCTGACCAACGGACCCCCTGAACACCCCCTGCCGCGTGACAACGGAGGCAAAACAGGAAGTCTTTCTGCACAGTGTGTGTGTGTGTCGGGAACAGATGACCAGGAAGATAAAAAATAGATGAAAAAATGCCAACAAAGTGGAAACTTCCAGCAGCAAGGGATGTTTTTTTCCTTGCGTGTTTGTCTATATCTCCTCTCTCCCCCTCGTGTTTTTCTCTCTTCTAAAAGACCCTGTTTCCTGGTAAACAGAGTGAGAGAGATATTTGGTTTGGCGTTTGAGAAATGGATTAGTACCTACTGTTCAGTCAGTCATTGTGTGTGTTCAGTTGCTGTGTGAGAACTGTTACTTAACCACGCTCTCTCAGCCATGAACGATGTGAAATCAACCAACACGTTAATGTTTAAGCCCACTCACTCCTAGTTAATGCTTTACCCGCCTTAGGCCTCTGCAGCCTAACCTGGATTGACTGGAGCTATACACACTGGGGGGATGGGGTGGGGAGGGAGGATTTCTCCACTCTGGCAACCCTGTCTGTCGCTGGGGGTTTTGGGTTACAGGTGGTGCAGAAAACGGAACCAGTTGAGGAGGGAGATAAAAACGATCCTGGGGTTTCTAAAACCAGGCCATTCCCAGGGGACCACTGTTACTGTTCAGGGCTATTGATCTCTCTCCCTCCCTTGTTCTCTCTCGCTCTCTCCCTTCCCCCTCTCCCCCTCTTTTCCCTCCCTCCCCCTCTCTTTTCCCTCCCTCCCTCCTCTCTTTTCCCTCCCTCACTCCCCCCTCTCATTCGCTCTTTCTCCCCTCTCTCATTCTCTCTCCCCTCTTTCTTCCTCTCCTAATGAATGATTGTGCCCTGACCCCTGACTGAGAGCTCCTCTTGTCCCTGCCCTGAGAGAGCAGAGACAGCACAGTAACGGTCAGTCAGTCAGTCACACAGTACTAACCTAGCCTAGCCGTCACAGCAGCAGTAGTATGGTGTTGGGTGACAGTGTGACAGGTGGACAGCAGCAGAAATGGAGCATTGGGATAGTAGGATCTGGTGGACAAGGGTGCTGCCTCTAACTGATCCACTTTGGATAACACCTCCCAGCTAGCCAACACTCCCACAGACAGACAGGTAAGAACTGAAGCATCTCATTTATCTCAATTGGGAAGAAGCAGAATGTGTTCTAGTGGGCTGGGACTGGGAAATAGGTTCCAGTAGTGCACACTTGTTGTCCCACAACTACAAGAAAGCCTTTGAAGAAGTGTGTGTGTGTGTACTGTTTGGCTGGATAGCAGGGCTATCAAACATGGGTTTGTATTCTTTGGACTGTCAGTGTAGAGGGTGGTTAGGGGATTTGAGTTCTGACGGCGCCTCGCTGGGTGTGAATTTCACAGCTGCACATCAAAGAGCGGGACTGTGGGACGGCTGAGGGAGAGAGGCTTGTTTTGTTCCTGGAGCCTCATCATGGTAGATCAATACAGTGATGACATCCAGCCAGCCAGCCAGCCAGTGCAGCTCAGGGTCTGATACATACAGCTACAGCGCGATACTGGAAGGCTACGTAGATGGGATGCTCTCTATGCATGGCCACTGAGGATACACACTCTCAACAGGACATGGAATTGTAAGGTGAGGATGCTTCTCTTGCCATTGTTTATATGTGTAGGGCTTTTTGGCAGAATACTGTACCTTGGCTGTTGGTCACGTTATTGTTTAATGTCATATGAATACAAGATGAGAGAAGTTGAGCACCTTTTTGCAGTTTATTGTTTCACGGGGATCTATATATATATTTTTGAATACTGCTCTCTCGCAACATCGCAGAAATCATCATTAGTCATTCTTAGTTTCAGCAAAGGCAAATGTTTTATGAACTCTGCGTCGTGGTTTTTGGGTTGCCATATTGGCCAGTCTGTCTCCTCCATTGTAATTGTGACCCCTGTGTATGAAGACTTATGCTGATTCCAGGCCTTTTTCTGTTGCTGTTAGCAGTGCTGTGCATAAACTGTAGGCTATTTTTACAGCTGGCCTTTCCCTTACAGTGAGGGAGGGAGAGAGAGAGAGAGGCTCGTCCTTATGTTACACAGCAGATGTAGGTCTCTGCCAGTGTATTTCCAGTGGGGGGAATTCACAAGTGTTTAAGGTCACACTATATGATGATGACTTTGGTGGAATGGCCGCTGTTTTTCCTTCTGATGTTGGACCTTATTCAGAAGAACCCATCCAGATTGAAACTTGTCTCCTGGCTATTTGTTTAGCTCTGTTGTGTTACTGATCAGTGTAGGACGAAATGAATAGAGCACTGAGAGAGAGGAGTTGGATATGATCTTAGTTTTGAGTCCTATTCCCCAGGAGGATGAGCGCTCTCTCTATGGTGAGGGAGTAAAAGCTAGGCTCTGTTGATAAACAGTGAGGATGAGTGTCTACTCGGAGCAGAGGGGTGTATATATACTACAACGCAGGATCAAGGGGTTAGCCTGCTAACTTGCCTAAATATTCTGAAATAAGCTTAACTTTCTAAAAAAATAAAGTTGAAATGGGCATGGTCAACTTAATTCAAAAACCAAAAATGCATATCTAAGTTCAGATTTCTTTATGAAAATAAATAGTTATTTCTGGTTGTTTATCAAAGTTAGCTGGCTAACTCATTGATCCTGCTTTGTAGTATACCCCTCTGGTTATAGCCTACATCTGGCATGGTTACAAGGTCGCTGTAATAGAAGGTCACGGGTGCTCCTCAGCCCATTCCTCCTCCATGTCTTTCCTTACCAGTCTGACTTTATTTTTCTCTCTCCTTTTTCTCTTTTGCTCAAACACACAGGAATAGAGGGGGATTCTCCATGATTCATACTAGCCAAGGGCTGTGTAATGTAAGTGTGTGGCCTCCTCAGCCCCGCCTCAGTGTCTCCCCTGTGTCTCCACCTTAATCAAGCCTGCTGCTGGCTCACATGTCAGCTCAGGTGCTGGGGATAGGAACTAGGGACTGACTAGGGTCTCTGTAGAGTGGTTGTGTTAGGGCTATGGTGGTTTTCCTGGAGACAGCGTTACCTTATGACCTCATACTGGATGTGGTAGTTCCCCCATTTTGTGGTTTTCAAATAGAAATTTCTTTCTCCTGCTTGTGGGATGTGGGAGAGTAGGTTTTATTGGAAGCAACATTTGTTTCAACTGAAGTTTTATAAATGACCTCATTTGTCAAGTTAATCACGATGGGTAAGGCCAAATTTATTTATTTTTCTTCATATTTCATTGTAACGCCTCAAATTAGCCAGTTAAACAGAGCCATTTATGCGGTGATGGAAAGGTATGAAAAGCAGCACCTTAGTCAATATGCACAGAGCTGCAGTTTAGGCTGTCATGCGTGACCTCTCCTGGGTGCTTGGCAACGTCACTCACTGTGTGCCTTTTTGAAGGCCATTCGCATTCTATTTGGACAAAAATCCCCTTACTCCTCCTATGTGTTCTAAATGAGCACATACACTTTGTGCCCAGAGAATATTCTGTTAAAGGCAGGCAAAACCTATTTTACCCAGCCTTTAACTCCCACCTATACAACAACACAGACCTAGGACGATACATCCTTTAAGCAGGGTTCATACAGACTTTGGCAAGTCAAATTCAAGCATTTGTAATTTTCAAGGACCTCAATGTTATACAATTGTTTAATTTATATAATTGAACATATAGAACCCCCCTAAAAAACCACCATAGCCCATTTTTTAGGCCTTGCCAATGCGTTGATAGTCAAATTATTATTACATTCTAAAATATGCAAGAATAATGTGGACATTGCCTGACTAAAGAGATTGGTTGCATGCCGATTTTTCTGTAGCCTATGTGACTGACGCAGGCACACACAATACATCCATGAATAGCGATAGCATTAATTTCACCATTTGACCCTCACCATCGCTGTTTTTATAATGAGAAAGTGGCCTAAAAAACAGGTTCCTTTTTTTAAATGGAAGGATTTGTATGGAAAGCGAAGTTGAAGCCAACATTAGATATTGTCGTGCTCAAAATAACCACACGTCGTTTTACCACAACCTTCAATTCAAGCGGCGAGGAAAAACTCAAACTGATCAAAAATGAAATAATTCTAAGAAAGCGGGAGAACTTATAAGTTGTCTACAATAACTTTTCAAACACCAAATTGAGGTAATGTCTGATTTTCACGGTAGGCCTATTCCAGTACTTGAATTTCTGAACTCCAAAGTAGGCTACTTCAAACTAGAGACCTTCATGGGTCCAAAAAGCTGGACCCGTTCCGAAATGGACCTGGGTGGGGCTTTCCCATCCGGACCCGATATGCATAACATATTCTTATTTTTTTATATATAGAGACCCGTTCCGATCGGACCCGTGGACAACTAGACCCATTCTGTATAGACCTGGTCGGATCCAGCCCCGGTCCAATCAGAGTGGGGGAAGCAGCAGAAAAGTTACTTTTCTTAAGCTTCTTTATTAACCGAAGCTGATAAAGCGTGAAGGAGAGGATTTAGCAGGGGCTGTGTCTGTGTGTGTGTGTGGGCTACTGTGAGTGTGAGCGAGTGACATGGGGAACAGGGAGGAGGGAGGGAGAGACGAGAGACCGCAACCAATCCGACTCGTGCTATAGTAGACTAATAATATAGCGTGAGTCCTACACATTTACAACCAACTCCATTTAGAATATAAAGTAGCATCCTACCTGTTGTTCTTGGTCGTTGTAGCCTATCCTTCTCCTTTAATTTATAGATCCATAATTTTAATTCCGTCTTCCATTGATTTAGATATCTCCTAATTTTTGCCTTACATGGAGGCACTACAGAGGATAGTGCGTACGGCCCAGTACATCACCGGGGCCAAGCTTCCTGCCATCCAGGACCTCTATACTTGGGCTCCCGAGTGGGGCAGCGGTCTAAGGCACTGCATCTCAGTGCTTGAGGCGTCACTACAGACCCCCTGGTTGGATTCCAGGCTGTATCACAACCGGCCGTGATTGGGAGTCCCATAGGGTGGCGCACAATTGGCCCAGCGTCGGGTTTGGCCGGTGTAGGCCGTCATTGTAAATAATAATTTGTTCATAACTGACTTGCCTAGTTAAATAAAGGTAAAATAAAATAATAAATACCAGGTGGTGTCAGAGGAAGGCCCTCAAAATTGTCAAAGACTCCAGCCACATTAGTCATAGACTGTTCTCTCTGCTACCGCACGGCAAGCGGTACCGGAGCGCCAAGTCTAGGTCCAAAAGGCTTCTCAACAGCTTCTACCCCCAAGCCATAAGACTCCTGAACAGCTAATCATTGCTACCCGGACTATTTGCACTGCCCCCCCACCCCCACCCCCCTCTTTTACGCTGCTGCTACTGTCTATTATTTATGCATAGTCACTTTAACTCTACCCACATGTACATATTACCTCGATTACCTCGACACATTGACTCTGTACCGGTACCCCCCTGTATATACCCTCCCTACTGTTATTTTATTTTACTGCTGCTCTTTAGTTTTTTCATTTATTTATTTTAAAAATCTTTAAAAAACTGCATTGTTGGTTAAGGGCTTGTAAGTAAGCATTTCACTGTAATGTCTACACCTGTTGTATTCGGCGCATGTGGCAAATACAATTTGATTTGATTTGGCTATAGCCTATTGCCGCTTTGATGACTTATGATTGGCCAACAACAACAAGCTACACGCACCACTCTCGTGCCAAGCAAAGAGCAGCAGCATAAATTATTCTCTGTCTCTGTCTCTGTCTCTCTCTCTCTCTCTCTCTCTCTCTCTCTCTCTCTCTCTCTCTCTCTCTCTCTCTCTCTCTCTCTGTCTCTCTGTCTCTCTGTCTCTCTCTCTGTCATGCTCTCTCTCTGTCTGTCTCTCTGTCATGCTCTCTCTCTGTCTCTCTCGCACTCTCTCGCTCTCTCTCTCATTGGCATGGGAAACACATGTTTACATTGCCAAAGCAAGTGAAATAGATAATAAACAATAAGAAATTAACAGTAAACATTACACTCACAAGTTTCAAATGTCATATTATGACTATATACAGTGTTGTAACGATGTGCAAATACACTGAACAAAAATATAAACACAACATGTAATGTTTTGGTCTCATGTTACATGACTTTGAAATAAAAGATCGCAGAAATGTTCCATATGCACGAAAAGCTTATTTCTCTCAAATGTTGTGCACAAATTCGTTTACATCCCTGTTAGTGAGCATTTTATTATTTGTCAAGGTAATACATCCACCTCACAAGTGTGGCATATCAAGAAGCTGATTAAACAGCATGATCATTACACAGGTGCACCTTGTACTGGGGACAATAAAAGGCCACTAAATTATTATTTTTTTTTTCACACAACACAATGCCACAGATGTCTCAAGTTTTGAGGGAGCGTGCAGTTGTCAAGATGACTGCAGGAATGTCCACCAGAGCTGTTGCCAGAGAATTGAATGTTCATTTCTCTACCATAAGCCGCCTCCGTTATCCAGAGCGACTTACATTTTAGTGAGTGCAAAAATGTTTCATACTGCCCCCCCGTTACTAACAGGGATGTAAACAAACATTTGAGAGAAATAAGCTCTTTGTACGTATGAAACATTTCTGTGATCTTTTATTTCAGCTCATGAAACATGGGACCAACACTTTACATGTTGGGTTTATATTTTTGTTCAGTGTAAGACTGACTAAGAGGGGGCTGTGCTCTGTTAATGGGTAGTGTTTGGCGACCAGGCCCGGGAGGAAACCGTCCATGCAGACCGTGCCGTCTCCAACCTCTTTTATTGACCGTGCAGGAACAGGACCATAAACTGCACAGGAAGGAAGACTCTGCTGGCCCAGGATTCAGGAGATTGGTTGAAGTCTAAAGATGTGACACTGGCTGGAAAAAGAATACAATCCTGCTTCTATGTCTGCAAGGAATGTGGCTGTCTTACTGCGAAGCAAAGTTATTTGTTTTTCAGTTTTGGTCTTTTAGTTACTGGTAGTGCTGAGTTTAATTTTTTGTGTAATTTTTGTGGTTGTGACTAGGCCTGTGACGGTCATGGAATGACCGCTCTCACTAACAAAAGGTTTACTCCTCTGCTTCTGACTGAATGTGCTGCTGCCACAGGAATGGGGGCGTTGCATAGGCAACCAAATACTTGTTTGCCCCAATACCTTGCTTGTTTCAGCAAGGAGCAACAACGTTTCATCATGTTGTTACTGTGGAAATGGACTGAATCGCATTAATGCCCGGCCGTCCCCTCTTCAGTCAGCTGACGGTCTTCATCCATAATCGTCGGTTACATGATTATTCATTAATTGTGCCAGCCCGAGCAACCAGGCCCAGGAGGAAACTAACTGAGCACAGGAAGGAAGACTCTTAGCTGGCCCAGGATTCAGGAAATAGGTTGAAGTCTCAAGATGTGACACTGGGTACGTTTACATGCACACTAATAATTTGATATTAAACTGATTATGGCAGAGTATGGCATTAGTCATGTAATCACCTTTATCTGCCTATCTTAATCAGCGCAAGGTCATAATCGAAGTCTGCAATCTTTTGAATTATTAGGATATGTACAGTGCCTTGCAAAAGTGTTCATCCCCCTTGACGTTTTTCCTATTTTGTTGCATTACAACCTGTAATTTAAATGGATTTTTATTTGGATTTCATGTAATGGACATACACACAATAGTCCAAATTGGTGAAGTGAAATGAAAAACTTGTTTCAAAAAATTCAAAAAAATAAATAACGGAAAAGTGGTGCATGGATATGTATTCACCACCTTTGCTATGAAGCCCTTAAATAAGATCTGGTGCAACCAATTACCTTCAGAAGTCACATAATTAGTTAGATTGCACACAGGTGGACTTTATTTAAGTGTCACATGATCTGTCACATAATCTCAGTGTGTATATATACACCTGTTCTGAAAGGCCCCAGAGTCTGCAACACCACTAAGCAAGGGGCACCACCAAGCAAGCGGCTCCATGAATACCAAGGAGCTCTCCAAACAGGTCATGGACAAAGTTGTGGAGAAGTACAGATCAGGGTTGGGTTATAAATAAACTATCCAAAATGTTGAACATCCCACGGAGCACCATTTAAATCCATTATTAAAAAATTGAATGAATATGGCACGACAAAAAACCTGCCAAGAGAGGGCCGCCCACCAAAACTCACGGACCAGGCAAGGAGGGCATTAATCAGAGAGTGAACAAAGAGACCAAAGATAACCCTGAAGGAGCTGCAAAGCTCCACAGCAGAGATTGGAGTATCTGTCCATAGGACCACTTTAAGCTGTACACTCCACAGAGCTGGGCTTTACGGAAGAGTGGCCAGAAAAAAGCCATTGCTTAAAGAAAAAAAATAAGCAAACACATTTGGTGTTCGCCAAAAGGCCTGTGTGAATAGTTATGCACACTCAAGTTCTGTTTTTTGTCTTATTTGTTGTTTGTTTCACCCCAAAAAATATTTTGCATCTTCAAAGTGGTAGGCATGTTGTGTAAATCAAATTATACAAACCCCCCAAAAAATCAATTTTAATTCCAGGTTAAGGCAACAAAATAGGAAAAATGCCAAGGGGGGTGAATACTTTTGCAAGCCACTGTAAACCGCTTAATCGGTGTTCCAGCTGTGTATTTGATCTGTGCATGTACCAGCACCGGTAGCGCAAGCCTCTTATGAAGTGAGTTCGGAAAAACTTAAAAGTATTCACACTCAATTTCAGCCAATTTTTGTGAACTCTGCATGTGCCAGCACATGGATAGCTTAATTTTGTGTGCAGTGTGAGCACTCCATGTTGAGAAGTGGTCTGAGTTTGGTTCGCTTGAATTCTGCGGTCCGGTTCCCTTTTTTAGGGCAATGTGAACACACCGCTCCCCAGGTTCCCGCACCACATACACTAGACTACTGCAACACCGTTTCCCCTGCCATAACCCCTCACATTGGTGCCACAAAGAGAAAATATGTGTGGGTTCGCAGAAAAAACGTGTGCTGTTTTAGGATATTGATTCAAGGATGCACTGGAATTCCAAAATATGTGTGGAGTTTTTAGTTTAAGATTATTTGTTTGTAATATGTGATCTATAGTATAGGGTAAGAACGCTTCATAAGCTGTTTATTCGATTGTGGGGTTTGAATAGTGTGAGAAGACAACATATTTGGTGAAAGTCACAACAGGGTACAAAATCTATTCTAGCTCTAGTTGCCGCATACAAACGTTATGTCCGAACTGCGAATGGAATAGCCTTCGCAAATATTACATGGTCACTGTGGTAGAACGTTTATTTTGATTGTCGATTTTCTGCATGTATTGAAGTCCCAACAGATGTAAACAGGATTATTAGAGAAATCATTCTTCTTGCAAAGCATGTAAACGTGTCTTACTGAGAAAGGAAGAGGATACCTAGTCAGTGGCACAACTGAATGCATTCAACTGAAATGTGTCTTCCGCATTTAACCCAACCCCTCTGAATTGCCCTGGGAGCTGTTGTTGTTGGGGGTTAACTGCCTTGCTCAAGGGCAGAACGGCAAATATTTCTACCTTGCCGGCTGAGGGATTCCAACCAGCGACCTTTGGGTTACTGGCCAGAATAATGGTTTTTGTCTTTTAGTTACTGATAGTGCTGAGGGGATTTTTGACATTTTTGTGGTTCTGATAAGGTGTGTGTGTGTGTGTGTGAAACGATGACCATATCCTCATTCTCAAAGAGGAGGGAAAGAGACCGTCAATATTAGAGGAAAGCTCTCCTCATGACTGCTGAAGTCAGTAATCCATCAATGTCACTGAAATAAACAATTATCAACTATTTTAGTGGAATGGGAACTGGTGTGTGTTCCCATATGTGATTGCTTTTCAGAGATGTTCTTTGGTAACTGTCTCACTATCTTTCCAAATATGTGTGTGGGGGTGCACACACATTTTGGAACGCGCACACACACCACCCCTGCCTGTCTGGCCCTCCCCCTCTGATTTTAGTGGTGGGTTGGTGGCTAGTCACTGCTGCTTTCTGCTGTGTGCTGCTGGCGTTTTAAGGAGGGTCTGGGACGACCTGATTACACTACACAGGAAGCCAGAGGAGGGAGAGGTCACACTCCAGCCCCGTGCAACATACTGCACCTCTCGATAAAGACAGAGAGCAGACAACAACAACAACGATCTCTCACACTTTAACCAGACGCTCAAGGAGACTCTTCAAAACCCCGCGCAGCACTTGTAAGGTACAGTAAAAGGAACGCTGTCTCTCCTGTGTTTTTGTTTGGACTGTGTGTCAGCCAGGGGATGTAATATCAAATACCTAGAGATTGTGTGTGTGCGTGTAAGGGGATTGACGCTGCCAAGAGGGTTGCTGGGAGAGGCCAGGTGAGATGACAAACTCACCTGTGGAGTGTGTGTGTGTGTTAGACAGTGGAGCAGCATGGGCTGAAACTCTCGTCTGTGGTGGAAGGTGTTTGGGGTGGAAGAACGTGGTCAAGAGGGGTTTGCGGTCTCCTTTTGGCTTGATCTCTCTCAACGTAACGCGAGCTTCTGTTCTGCTCTTGCTGCTTTGTATTTGACAGGGTCTGTCTCGTTGACTTTGGGCGACGTGAGAGGCTGGCGTAAGGAGCACCAAGCAGCCATACACTACTTTAACTGAACAGATAGATCCAGATGTTTGTTCTATTCAGTTGTTGGAGGGAATACTATTTAATTCTCTCATGCTTTTTGAGGTGTTAGCTCAGTATTTTATTACTGATTGAAAACCAATGGCTTTACAATAGCTGTGATCTGATATGAAACACTTGCCACCTTTTTGTTTAACTATTTCATTTTGGTCCAACCTTACACATGTCTGTTTATGACATGAACAGTGCCAGCTGTTTTAGATGGGTTTGAATTCCCCTAACGACTGTGCCAGGTTGGACAGAGCCAGAGGCACAACGTGTGCTGGTCGCTATATGCTGACAGTGCTAGCACAGGGAGACCATTTTCTCTCTCGGTCTCTCTCTCGGTCTCGGTCTCTCTCTCTCGGTCTCTCTCTCTCGGTCTCTCTCTCTCGGTCTCTCTCTCTCTCTCCTGCTCGCTCGCAGGAAAACTGCCATCGCTCCTCGGGTTCCCAGCCCTTGTTTCCTGCCCCCGCGTGGCTCTTTCTCTCTCTCTTTCCTTCTCTCTCTCTTATTCTCTGGCTCTGTGTATCTGTCTGCAGGGGCAGCTGGCCCGCACCGTGTACCTCTCTCTTTCTGTCTTCGCTCTCCCTGGGCTCCTGACTGGCCAGAGAGACGGCCAAGGAGGACTGTTAGGACACACACCGACTCCCACTGATTAGAACAGAAACAAGTGAGGCCTTTTCTCACCCCAGAGGAACCTTAAATGAACCATGGGCAACCTTTGAGCAACCTGTGGGCAAAGAGAGATCTGTGGATGTAGGGATGTAGCTCAGTTGATAGAGCATGGCGTTTGCAACGCCAGGGTTGTGGGTTCGTTTCCCACGGGGGGCCAGTATAAAAAAATATGTATTCACTAAACTGTAAGTCGCTCTGGATAAGAGCGTCTGCTAAATGACTAAAATGTAAATGTAAAATGGATCCTGCCTTGTTTTCCACGATATACTGTTACACCGCATTGTGGCAGTTGGGTGGTTTGGCAATTGAGTTTTGACACACTGACAGTTAGTTACCTTCTCTAGTAGAATACTATGTGAAAACACTGTTCAAAGTATCAGCACCAGTATAATCATTCGGTTGTTTTGTGTCCCCAAACCTCTGGAGGTGCCATACTCTGGTTGTCACAGGTCTGTATGTGTGCACAATTTGCCTTTAAAAGCAGATCCAGGACCTGTTATGTTGCTTTGTTGCTAGTCATTTAAAGTGACAGTTGCTGGCAGGCAAAGCTGATCCCAGGTCACGTGTTGATGGCAGTGAATAACAGGAGAAGGGACTGACCACTGACCACCACTCTCCAGGCAGCTGGACCTCAGGCATGCCTGCCTGCTGCAGATGGAAGTCCCCTTTTCCTCCAGCGGGGGAGGGGGATGACGCCTGGACAGACACTCAGCCAAAGGGCATACACACTGCTCGAACGTCTACTAGCCTTCACTGACCGCCATATTATCTCTGGTGGCCTATGAGGATGTAAAAATAGCTGTTTAGCAGCAAGAATCCTAGACATGCCCAGAAAACAAAGGCTGATTTATGCAAGCTGCTGGGCTAAGCATAGATAGGCTTTTGTGCCCCCCAACCTCCCTCCATCTCCCTCTCTATCCAGACATCATCACCAAGGCCGTCAGCGCCAAAACCTCTGACGCTCTCTAATACTCTACTCTAAGAACGGGCATTGTTCCGGACGGCCTTGGGGTCCTTGCTGATTGGCTTGGCATACCACAATGGTGTACGCAATTGCGTTTGTTTATAACCCCTCACTTTGGGCTACAGCGTCATACAGAATGTGTGGTTGGTTTCAGGAAATTTTTGCGTAAGCGGAGAGCTATTGCACAATTTCTTTTAAAACGTTTATCCTTATCTTGTGGTTGGGGTTTATTCTCACAAGTGTGCTTTCACGTCTAGTTCTACTAATACTATTTCCAGCAGGCCTGTGTTTTTATTGGCTCCTCCCAAGTCATTACTGGAAGAATTTGCCCAGTTACTTGTCACCCTGTTGCAACACTGTGCTTTTCAAGAGAACAGCATACTATGAATGCAAGAGCCAATAGTATTGCAACTGAATGCGTCTTCGGATCTGTCATCAACACGGAACAGGGAAAAGTTCCAGAATGGCTCCTCCCACTCCGTTTCCCTTTTCCCAGCACTGTTACCCAAACTTAAAGTCCTGTGGCTTGCCTGCCTGCATGAGCAGGTCTATAAGAAACAACAAATGCTCCACTACCCGGAAAGCCCCATAGAATGTAGGCTACATATGCTCTGAAACGCACTTGATTAGAACACATGCTTGCTGGGCAAACAAGATCTCAAGGAGGGTTATTCTGTTTAAATGACCTGCGTTTGCGCGGCACCATCTTTGTTTGTGGGGACCCTCAAAGAACAGTTCATGCATTCACAGTCTAGAAAAGCAAAGCGTAATCAGGCATACCCACCAACGTGTGAGAGTTGACCGCAACATATCGCCATGTGGTTTTAAGAAGAATGCCCTATGATGTGCGTACATCGTGGACGCGTGTTCTGTGGGTTTTCCTCTTTTTCTATCCTGGTGCTGGAGCGGAACCCGACTTGAGGACAAACAGACCTGTTTGTTCAAGGTAGAGGGAGAAGGAGAGAGGAAAAAGGGAGAGGGTTTGGTTTACAGGCAGAGCTGAGAGAGGTTGTTGTCGAATGGGGGGGTGGCGGCTGAAGAACGCTTAGTTCTCAGGTTACTGCACATGACGCCTCAGCTAGCTACCTGCTCCTTTCTCCCTGGCTGCCTCTCCCCCATAAGACTGCACTCTCTATTCACCACAACACATGGCTGGAACAGAGGCTGCTACTGTTAGTCAGGGCTAGAGAGACCTCTCTAGAGAGACCTCTCTGGTTTGGGTCTGCTTGGTCTTTTCCCCTTGGACGACTGACTGCTCATTTGTTTCTGTATTGGTTAGGCTATGTATTCCATATGAGAGGGGTTTGGTCGTACGTCACCTTGAAGTCACTGTCTGCAGACTGGCCGGCCTGAAAATATGTAACCCCATTCTTTGTTAGCGTCACCAGGCCATCTTGTTATTTGTTATGCGATCATTGATACCCTGACCTCTTCTACCCTCTCCTTTCCCTCCCTCCTTCTCCATGCTCACTCCTGCCTTCCCCTCTCTGGTTCTCTCGCTCGCTCTCGCTCTCGCGCTCTCTCGCTCTCTGGGATTGGAGAGAAGCTGTTTTCAGAGGAACAAACGGAGAGGCTGTTCCCAGCCGGGGATGAGTCAGTGCAGCTGGAGCTGCAGGTCACACGCCCCCGGCGCCCTCTCTCTCTCTTCCTCCTCTCTCTCTTCCTCCTCTCTCTCTTTCTCCATCCCACCTCCGCCGAGATTGCTTTTGCTGGGCCAAGCGCTAAATGCTAACACACCCAAAGCCACTGAGGGAGCTAGGCTAGAAAATGCTAAAAACATGTGCAAAGGGAGTTGTGCCAATGCTAGGCTAGAAATGCATAATTGCTGTTAGCCCCATGCTTTTCCAGAAAAACTGAATAAATCAATTGCATTCCACAAGTCTGATTAAGCAAAGAGTTCTATGCTAATGCTAACAACAATCTGAGTAAGGGAAAGTTCCAGGCTAATACTGACAACTGACACAGTCATGGGAGCAAAGGGTTCAGGACACTTTATCTTCCAGACGTTTCCTTTCATAAATCAACAGACTTTAATATGCTACGCTTTTGTCAGTCTCTGCCTTTGAAACTCTTTATCAGGAAAGATGGTTTACAATTATATCATTATTCAGGTCAAGACTGTAAAACGATCTGACCTCACCCCTTACTAAGCACACACAAAAAGAAGAAAGGGGGACTGAGAGAAAATGATATTTTGTGATGCACCTGCTGTCTTGAGTGTCGGAGAGAGGCCGTAAAAAAAATATAGCTGCTCCATCCATTTAAAGTTAACATATGCTCTTGGTTTGAACCAGAGAGAGGGAAAGAGAGGGCGAGGGAGAGCGCACTGGACCAGAGGGATAACGGTTGACTCTCCTTTATGACACTTGCTTACTGCTTAACCCATTAGCCCGGCTGTTCGGACATGTGGTCCTCTGTAGCTCAGCTGGTAGAGCACGGCGCTTGTAACGCCAAGGTAGTGGGTTCGATCCCCGGGACCACCCATACACAAAAATTTATGCACGCGTGACTGTAAGTCGCTTTGGATAAAAGCGTCTGCTAAATGGCATATTATATTATATTATAATAAAAGCCCCAGAGCTAACCACAGGGCGTGGGAGCCTTTAGGCCTCATGCAGTGTCCACCTCCCGGAATATCGTCTAGGCAGAGGCAGTATTACCTATTCTGACCCTTGGAGCACAGGGAAGTCGGAAGGAAGGGAATCCCAATCCATCTGGGAATGACTAGATGGGGAAATTAGGAAAGTGGCCTTTGATGTGAATGAGGTTGGTTAGGGTTTACCATAGCTTCAATAGTGAGTGAAATCACTCCCCTACAGCAACTGAGTCTCAGCCATCAGGATGTATTTAATCGATGTACTTTGAAAGGTGAGGCAATGGCAACGTTTTCAGCGGTCAATTGCCTTTGTAGATCGCAACCTAATTTCCTTAAAACAGTAATCATCTACTTTTTGTGCCACAGTTTACGAGAAAGTTAAAAGTATGGAAATGTATGCACTCACTACAGAAAGTCGCTCTGGATAAGATCGTCTGCTAAATGACAAAAAAATGTAAAAAGAATGTAAACTTGCCTTTGATTTAGTTTCATATTGTACCAACCCACGTGCTTTCACTTGTCACTAGGCAGCATAGGCCTTTAGTGTTAAATATAAGGGAGCAGGAGGTGAAAGAGGTGGTTGTTGTCAGCAAAGGTGACTGATTATCTGACTGTGTGGTAGCTAGTCAGAATGCTGAAGCTGACACACTAACCCTGTGTTGGTGGCGGTGCCAGCAGCACGAGCGGTGGTTGCCTGGGAATCTGCCCTGACATGTCTGTCACACTGAACACACGCCAGAGTGCCTAGCTTAGTCCTTCCTCTCAAAGATGGCAGCTGTGTGTGTTTATATATGGAGTTGGGACAGCTGGGCTCTGGTCTCACACTCCTACACAAACAGCCCCAGTAACCTCTGTAATCAGTTATGTAACCCAGTCAGTCACTGAGTTATGATTCGTCTCATGTGGTGTTACATTGGTTCGCTACACTTATCAAGACAGATTAAACCCTTAGTTAATTTCCTGATTTACTCTAGTGCATGTCCGATTCCAGTGCCAAGTTTCTCCGTCTTCTTTGTGTGTATCTCCTGTATTTGGCTCATGCCTGGGTGAGTCAGTTGATTACTAGGCCAATCTGTGGTACTCCTTGTTTGAGCTGCTGACGTCTTAACACACCCCCTGAACCATTCACCACCCCACCTGACTCAATGTGGGAATATCTGTTCATTGCCCAGGTAGGCCCTTTATGAAGAAGCAACCAAGCTAAAGTCAGCTGTAACGGCTATATAATAGACAGCTAATTTCCCCTGCAAGACTAGTACGATGGCTAAATCCCTGACATGTCCAACCAAACACTGTCAGTTTCCACTATTAGGACCAACCCAAGAGCTTATGGTTAGCAGTGGCTGTGTGGTCAGTGACTCCTGTTGTCGTTCTAAATGGACCTGACTCCGCTGTTCCAGCCCATTGAGTCTGATGGTCCATTAGGGCACACGCTGTGCCACATTAGCCCTCGTTGGCACACGAGCCAGGGCCAATTTCACACTTACAAATGACTTCAACGTCACCTTTCGCAAGCTCGTCAGAGTCGCCGGCCCTGGTATCCTAGTAACGACACCGCCCTATATGTTCAATTGACGGTTCCCTCTTTTGCTTCAAATGCTTCTGTGGCAGGCATCCAAAAAGACCAAGGCCTGCCTTGCTTAAAGCGAAAATATTTGTTTAAAACAAGAGTGTCTACCCCGCCTCTGTTTTGTTAAAAGGTTAAGGGATGGACCTATAGACAGAGTTATGGATGCAAGGACTGACCATCCATGATATCAAGATGATAGTTTCAAACATGTTTTGAGGCTATGCAGTGTTTGTTTACATTTACATTGTTTACAAACATTGGAGTAAAACAAGTTTATATTTTGGGGTATGACTGTTGAACTAAGTTAATGAGGCATTTCTAAGTTATGTTCTTTAAAAAATCTATGGGTATATATCATTAATTTATAAGACCAAAAATGAATGTAGCACAATTAAGCATTCTAGCTTTAACTCTCAAACCATCAGATATGTAGAGTATATGGATGGATTAAAGTGTGCCATTTATCAGCCTTGGAGGACCATCCGTAGCCATCAGTGCTCTCAAAGGCTCTTCAGGTGCATTAGCTACCTTTCTTTGCAATAGAATTAGCCCTCATAAGTGCAGGAAGAAGCTACTATATAGTTAGCAATGATAAGGAATATATTGAATGTTAGGTTGCTGGGCCCGTATTCACAAAGTATCTCAAAGTAGGAATGCTGATCTAGGATCCAGGTCTGGCCTGTCTATGTAATCATATTCATTTATGATCTAAAATGTGAAACTGATCCTAGATCGGCAGTACTCCTACTCCAGGCGTGTTGTGAACTGTACTCTTCACGCTGCCGCCTCACGGTTGTTAAACACCAGCCAGCTCCTCCAGCTGTCTCTTCATTTCTGGCTACAGTACTGGAGCATGTCATTAATCACTGTCCTCAATGGCGGCATAATGTCCCCTTATTCTTCTTCCATTTCCAGAACATTCTTCGATTAGGATTAGAGCCCGGTGGAACTCCCCAACCAGCTGGTGCTGTTATCCTTCTGGAATGTTCACTTTCACTATTACATCATTTGGTTGTGTATTATAAGAGAGGTGCCGCAGTACAGTTAGACTATGTAATAAAAGTTAGTTAGTATGTTAGAACAGTCGAGGGCGTTTGCACAGAGATTAAGCCCACGCCTTGGCTACTTTTAAATAGAGCTTTCAAAGAAGATTCTCCATTTAAAACAGTAAGTACAGGAGTGGGCTTAATCTGGGTCTGTGTAAGTATCACTTACTTTACAGTACTATAATAAACAAGACATTAGGCTACATCATGGTGCATGATGGGTTGGTATTGTTGGGCTTAATCTGGTTCTGTATCACTATAATGAACTAGACGCTAGGCTACATCATAGTGTATGATGGGTTGGTGTTGTTGCCAACTTCCCAGTATGTCAGTGTTGGTACAGTAATCAAATCAAAGTTTATTGGTCGCGTACACATTTTAGCAGATGTTGTAGCGGATGCAGCGTAATGTTTGTTGCTTGCTCCTAACAATGCAGAAATCAAGAAATGTCGGAAAGAATCCAATTAACAGCCAAATAGCACTGTAACAGTAATCCAACTTCAATCTATACGTATGTACAGTGGCTTGCGAAAGTATTCACCCCCCTTGGCATTTTTCCTATTTTGTAGCTTTACAACCTGGAGTTAAAAATTGATTTTTTGGGGGTTTGTATCATTTGATTTACACAACATGCCTACCACTTTGAAGACGCAAAATATTGTTTCTTGTGAAACAAACAAGAAATAAGACAAAAAACTGAGAACTTGAGCGTGCATAACTATTCACCCCCCTAAAGTCAATACTTTGTAGAGCCACCTTTTCCAGCAATTACAGCTGCAAGTCTCTTGGGGTATGTCGCTATAAGCTTGGCACATCTAGCCACTGGGATTTTTGCCCGTTCTTCAAGGCAAAACTGCTCCAGCTCCTTCAAGTTGGATGGGTTCTGCTGGTGTACAGCAATCTTTGTCATACCACAGATTCTCAATTGGATTGAGGTCTGGGCTTTGACTAGGCCATTCCAAGACATTTAAATGTTTCCCCTTAAACCACTCAAGTGTTGCTTTAGCAGTATGCTTAGGGTCATTGCCCTGCTGGAAGGTGAACCTCCGTCCCAGTCTCAAATCTCTGGAAGACTGAAACAGGTTTCCCTCAAGAATTTCCCTGTATTTAGCTGCATCCATCATTCCTTCAATTCTGACCAGTTTCCCAGTCCCTGCCGATGGAAAAACATCATCCACAGCATGATGCTGCCACCACCATGCTTCACTGTGGGGATGGTGTTCTCGGGGTGATGAGAGGTGTTGGGTTTGCGCCAGACATAGCGTTTTCCTTGATGGCCAAACAGCTAAATGTTTGTCTAATCTGACCAGAGTACCTTCTTCCATATGTTTGGGGAGTCTCCCACATGCCTTTTGGCGAACACCAAATGTGTTAGCTTATTTTTTTTCTTTAAGCAATGGCTTTTTTCTGGCCACTCTTCCGTAAAGCCCAGCTCTGTGGAGTGTACGGCTTAAAGTGGTCCTATGGACAGATACTCCAATCTCCGCTGTGGAGCTTTGCAGCTCCTTCAGGGTTATCTTTGGTCTCTTTGTTGCCTCTGATTAATGCCCTCCTTGCCTGGTCCGTGAGTTTTGGTGGGCGGCCCTCTCTTGGCAGGTTTGTTGTGGTGCCATATTCTTTCCATTTTTTAATAATGGCCACATGCGCCGAATACAACAGGTGCAGACATTACAGTGAAATGCTTACTTAACCAACAGTGCATTTATTTTTTAATAAAAAAGTTAAATAAAACAACAACAAAAAAGTGTTGAGGAAAAAAAGAGCAGAAGTAAAATAAAATAACAGTAGGGAGGCTATATATATATATATATATAGGGGGGTACCGGTGCAGAGTCAAAGTTTCGGATATTAAAAAAAAAAACCCAACCCTGATCTGTACTTCTCCACAACTTTGTCCCTGACCTGTTTAGATAGCTCCTTGGTCTTCATGGTGCCGCTTGCTTAGTGGTGTTGCAGACTCTGGGGCCTTTCAGAACAGGTGTGTGTGTGTATATATACTGAGATGTGCCAGATCATGTGACACTTAGATTGCACACAGGTGGACTTTATTTAACTAATTATGTGACTTCTGAAGGTAATTGGTTGCACCAGATCTTATTTAGGGGCTTCATAGCAAAGGTGGTGAATACATATGCACGGACCACTTTTCCGTTATTAATTTTTTTGAATTTTTTGAAACAAGTATTTTTTTTCACTTCACCAATTTTGACTATTTTGTGTATGTCCATTACATGAAATCTAAATAAAAAATCAATTTAAATTACAGGTTGTAATGCAACAAAATAGGAAAAGCGCCAAGGGGGATGAATACTTTTGCAAGCCACTGTACACCGGATGAATTGACACAAGATCTTCTAAGAATCATATGTACTGCAGTAGATATATTAGAGTGGGCTATGTCAAGACTCCAGTATTTAAATACATATGTATGGGCAGACAATTGGGTACTCTGGGCCCCTTGTGGCCCCTATCTATCAGGCAGATGGTTGTGACTGGAGCCCTCGAGTTCTAGATGTTCCAGGGGACAGCTTGATAAAGTTAAGCCCAACAAAGGCCACTGTTCTCTGGATAGGGCAGGGCCAAGGCCGTAGCCAGGAATGTGGTGGTTGAGGGCCCTGTGTCCCACCCACTGTCACCCCCCTCCCTAATGTCTGTCCCTGTCACTCTGATTCACCCACCACACCCCATAACCAGTCTTCAATGGGGGGGAAGCCCCCAATGTGGTAGAGTTCTTCAAGTCTACTGTATTAGCTAGCTCTCTTTACTTCTTCCTTTCTCACTCACTCTCATCTTCTTCCTCCTTTACCTTTGTCTCTTCTCTCTATACTGTTCATCCATCTCTCTCTCACTCCATCTCTCTCCCTTTCTTCCCTTCTCACCCCCCCCCCCCATCTCCTCTCCTCTTTGTCTCTGGGTCAGTGGGGGCCTGATGGCAACAGTGTGACTCAACTCGGATGGCATTCCCCCGTCCATCCCTCCCAGTCATCCCCTCAATGGTGTCTCTGTCTGGCTGGAGGCTGGAGCAGGCACCGGGGTCTCTTCCTGCCTCACGCCCTATCAGAGGGCATGGGAGGGTGGAGGGGAGAGGGTGGGGGGGGGGGGGGGGGGGGCGACAACTGCTGCACCAGGGGCTCCTCATCTCGTCCCACTCCACTCCCCCGGAGTGAAGAGTCAACACACTTGGTTACTGCTTGTATTGTTTGGTTGGTTGTATGTAAGGATTGATTTGTGATCAGTTGAGATCTACTCTATCATCTTGGGCCTTGTGAAGTAGACCAACCTGGATTAGCTGTGTTCTGTGATCAGTAACGACTATTGGATTATTGACTGTTCTGTGCCTCTTTGACTACAATGGAGGAGAGGACAGTAACAGGGGTTCAGCACTGCTAGAGTCCTCATTACCTCTGCTGGCCTTTTCAGGATCAATAGCACAAGGTAGGTCTGTGGTAGCCTGGTTCCAGATCTGTTTGTGCAGTCTTGCCATCTCTTATGGTAATTGTCAAAACAATGGCCATAAGAGTTGACAAGACCGCAAAAACTGATCTGGAACCAGGCTAGGTCTGTGGACAGATGGTTATTGTCTAACAGTGCTGCTATTCAGCTGCTGTGTGCATCAGACAGTCACTGTCATGTGTGGTCATTGTGAAGAGCTTTTTGTACTGTTTTCCACTGACAATAGAAAGTATCTGTGTCAGCGAGATGCCATTGGCTGGCTGACTGGAGACACAATGGCATTTCTGGTTGTGTGCAGTTTCATTGGATAGGAACCTGGCAGGGATTTAAATGGACCAGTTTAGCTCTACTTGCGGCTAAGTTTTAACTTGAGTTGTGATTAATGGAATGGGCACATGGGGTGTGTGTGGCAGTGGAGATAGAGAGAGATTGAGAGTGATTCTCATTGCTCATGTTATCACACAGCTTTCCATCCCTGACCGTTTTCCTCCGACCCCTACACACTGTCTGCTACCATGCTAATATGGGAAAGCACCCCTGAATCAGGTAGGCTTCCAAAACTCACTCCGTATTGAAGCTGCAATGAAGCACCACTCAAACAAGCCGCCTTCAACGAGCTCTTAACCAGCTAACCAGCACCATTGAAACTATGAATGTCAATGTCATCTTTCTAGTCAGACCAGCTGTTGTTATGGACAGCAGCAGGGTGGCAGGTAGCCTAGCGGCTAAGAGCGTTGGGCCAGTAACTGAAAGGTATTGGGGTCGAATCCCCAAGCCAACTAGGTGAAAAGTCTGTCTGTGCCCTTGAGCAAGGCACTTAACCCTAATTGCTCCTGTAAGTCGCTCTGGATAAGAGTGACTGCTAAATGACTAAAATGTCTCCATGTTCCTGTGTCTGTTTTAAACCAGGGTCGTGTTCTACCTGGGCTTGTCCTATAAGAAATGCTTAGCAAAAATGAATACGACCCAGGCCTGGCCTAACCTCCCCCAGTGTAACCTCACCCCATGGCCCACAGGGTAACCTGAGGCCAGAGTGCTTTGTCATGTACCAGAGAGAGGGGTCGCCCTCCTCTTTGTCTGACCGCAACAGAGCAGCACCACAACAACATGCTAATGTGTGCTGCTTGGGTTAGATTAGGCTGCTGTTCAGGCTGGACAGGACCAGTTATACACAGACTGAGTTAATTGCTCTGTGTATTGTTATCTGGAGGCTGTTTTTGGTTGTTGATCATGTTTTATGGTTAAATAAACAGTGATATTAAATGTGATGTTAGGGCATGGCTTCTTGTGGGACATACTGTGTGGGAACCCTCCTCCTCCCTCAATGTCAAGCAGACCTCTTGAACCCTGCGCCGGCATTTTTACTTGATGACTGTAGGGAGTGTTAGGGCCATGAATGTAGGCCTGTTAGAATTTCAAGGGGCATGTGCGTATGTATGAATGTGCATTTCTCTGCGCGTGTGAGAGTGTATATCTGCGTGCGTTTCTGCCGTGCAAGGCTGCGCCCGCGTGTGTGCGCGCCCCTGTAAAATTCCTCCTTCAGCCAGCCTGTTTATTTCTCCAGGGTCGGCTCTCCTGTTTGTTGACAGAAGAGGACAGCAGGACGATGCTCTCTCTCTCTCCTCTCCTCCTGGCTGTTCTTCCCTACTCGGTGCTTGGCCCGCTAACAAAGGGAACTCTGTGGATAGAAAAACAACTGAAGGGAGGGGGAAAAAACACAGAGCATTGTTAATCCGGTTAAAATCTTACCCCGAAAAAAAACAACAAAGCTTTTAGTTTGCATTCCTCACAGGCCATTGCTGGCTGTGCTTGGGTGAGGCTAGGGCTCTGATCTCCAAGGAGAGTTGTTTTTCTACTGGTTTGGTTTTCCCTCCTTGTTTGAAATCCAAAAGTGGCAGTTGAGAAATTCCACGAATAGCAATTCCTTTCTGTTATGTCATCTTTTGTATCAAATTTCACCTGTTCAATATTCAATACCTCTATCGAGTCTATTTTGCGCCACAATATTGATCAACCTGAAGCGGATCGATTAAGCACAATTAACTCTGCAATCTGGAACAAATCCTTCCAAAAAACTCAAGTTTAGCATAAGTGACTCAGCGAATCAGAGTTGGTGGCTCATAGCGATTAGCCACAGTTTGTTTTCATCATGTGCTTTTTAGCCCTGCTTATCCTTGAGTTAGCTTCTCCTAGCATCCGTTCAGGGAGCAGGTTTCATTGAACAAGTTAACCACCTTATAAGTTAAGCTACACAGTTTAGGTGAAAAGACATCTAGATGGGCCGGGCCTCATTCGTCAAAATAAAAGCATTAGACACCAGACTCCTGTTTAGACATCTGACTTGGTTCTATCTCGCTCCCTCTGACTGACTTTCTGATGGTAGTGCCTGACGATGATTGACACAAGTGATTTATTCTTAGTGCCTTTTGTGTAACTAAAACTAAACCACTCCGCATTCTCAACCCTATCCATCCCACGGTCTTAAGTCTGATAGAATAGAAATAGAATTGGATTATATTTCTATGCTATATCCCATTGTCTGGGTCTTGTGCCCTGTGTTTAAACCCTAGCTGCCTTGGAAACTCTGTGGCTGTGTCCCAAATGGAACCCTATTCCCTACATAATGCCCTATGGGCCCTGGTTAAAAGTAGGGGCACTATATAGGGAATAGGGTGACATTTCAGACGGAACATGTGTCTCATAGACATACAAATCCTATTGTTCCACAGTCGGGGTGCTAGACCTAACCAGACCAAACTATTGTCTGTCTGTGGTGGCTCTGGGTGTCCCAGACACACATTTCTGTCTTGGGAACAGGTCTGTCCTAGTGGGGCTCAGAGGAGAGAGATGGAGAGGCTGTAGCGGGAGGGAGAGGAATGGATTGGTATATAAGAAGAGGGTGAGAGTGGGTGAATTTTGAACATAGTCCTTGTGTGGCTTACAGGACCAGAGGAAAGAGCAATGGAGAGTGAGGGAGGGATAGAGAGAAGCACACAGAGAGGCCAGGGTGGAAAAACAAAGCCCCTGTCCAGCCTGTGGTCAGCCAGGAATGGAGCCGTATGAGCAAACACACAGTGACCTTTCTCTATTGGTCCGTCTCTCTCTCTCTCTCTTTCTCTCTCTTGCGCTCGCTCTTCTCTTGTCCCCTGAGCCAATATGGGTTGTTGTTGTTGTGAAGTCTTCAGGGGTTTGTTAAGATTTTCAAGGGGGGGTTTATGGGTGTACTGTGATGTTTTTAAGTAAGCGATGATATGTATTTAGAGCATCAACATTAAAATGTCTCTCTCTCTTTGCAGGCATGGAAGAAGCGGTGGTTTGTTCTCCGCAGCGGCCGTCTCTCGGGCGACCCAGACGTGCTGGAGTACTACAAGAATGACCACGCCAAGAAGCCCATCCGCGTGATCGACCTCAACCTGTGTGAACAGGTGAAACACTACTTATGCTAAGGCTGATTATGGCCAGGAGTTTGTTACTCTGGACCCTAGTTATGTAATACATTAGTTCCAGGTCAGGTCATGTGATCAGGGAAAACTAATGGTCCTAGTAATGCTACAGTACCACTAGCTAATACTGCTAAAACGTCTTAAGGCAGCTATAACAGTACATTACATTGACAGTGGCTTATAGCAGCTTTGGCTACAACAGATATTGCTACCACTATTGTTTATGTAATGCTACGTGCTAATGCTAAGCCCTATTGTTATGTGGTTGGTAATGCTACAGCTACATGCTAACACTAAACCTTCCCCCCACAGGTGGACGCAGGGCTCACGTTCAACAAGAAGGACCTGGAGCACAGCTTCATCTTCGACATCAAGACCATCGACCGCGTCTTCTACCTGGTGGCCGACACGGAGGACGACATGAACAAGTGGGTCCGCTGCATCTGTGACATCTGCGGCTTCAACCCCACAGACGACGGTAACAATGATGCTGCACACACACGTACCACACACGTACCACACACGTCCCTGCACAGGCTCGCATGCACGCCCACACGAGAGGGACTCTGAGATGTGTCTATACAATGTGCACAAAATACGCACAGAAGAGAAAGAGAAACGCAGAAAGAAAATGCAACAGAACAGAAATATGCATGAGCGGAAACAGTAGTCTTTCCTCACACGTATTATTCTCACATAATGATCATATCCTGGTGTAGTGTAGGTTTGGACACGGTGTGCCAAGAGGCCTTTGTTCCCAGCACAGGCCTAATGAGGCCTAATGAGCCGTGTCTTCAGATGGGTTCACGTTACCATGTTTCCATGTACTGTATAATTAAAGCATTGTGTGCTCCCCTAAACTGAGCCCCACTGCCGCTCTCTCTCCTTCTCTACCTTTATTGTTCTCTCTTTCTCAGTTTCTCTCATTTGTTCTCCCTCTCGCTCACATTCGTTCTTTCGTTCTTTCTCGTGCTCGCTCGCTTACTCAGGGGAAAAGCGAGTGAGTGGGGCCCACCAAACCAGAATGGTGGTTTATTTAGAGTTCTACTTCCTGCTCTTTCTTCCCACCATCATCAGTGGGGGCCACATACAGGGGCCTCCGGACCTGAACTTCCCCCTCAGCTGACATGGGAGGTACTGTTGAGTTCAAGGCCTAAAATTAACTTTTTGGTCCACTAGCCACTGTGGCAGGTAGATTTAAAAATCTACCAGCCACTCAGATTTTTTACCAGCCAAAAATATTTGGGGGGGAAAAAATGATGAGCGTGCTTTGTAATATTTCTAAAACAATACATTTATTACTAAGAAGAAGTAATGTGGTATATTAATTGAAATTTTATCCAAAATATCACAGATGAGACAAAACATTTCACCTGTCCCTTTAAGGGCGTGAGGTTACCGTGGTAACGTGACTCCAGTCATGTTTGTGCCTGTGAGATTGAGTCTGACTAGTACAAGCCTTGCCTTCTCTTCCCTAGCAGTTGAAACTCAAACATAGAAAAACAACCTAGCTTGTGAACAAAACAATGTAAGTAGCCAAGAAACACAAGGACAAAGTCTCACGTCAGTAGAATTTCGTTTTTCTGTAAATTAGACCAACGTTTATGCCTGTGCACAGCGCTTCTAAAAATGAATCTTTCACTCTTCATGTGCGACAGCCCCCAGCCAGGCAGTGTTGCAATGCGAGGTGGGATAGGCTGTGTAGGATTCGTAGTTCTTTGACTTTGTGCGATTTAATTTACCAGCTATCAAACAAAACTGCAGAAATTCTTTGAAAACAGCTACTGGAGCATTTATTTTACTATAAATGTGATCATACTTGAATATTTGTATTCACAAATGCGAGTGAAATGCTCGCCCTATGGAGCCCTGACCACCCGCCAACGTGGCTGGTGAAATAGACATCTTACCCGCTAATGCCAAAGTGGCGGGTGTTTTAATTTTAGGCCCTGGTTGAGTTGTTGCCTGGCTAATGGCTATGGCTTACACTGCTTACACTGGTGTGGAACCGGAAATGGACCCTACAATCTGAACTCACTATTGTAATGCATGTGGGTTTAATCCGAATATTAGGGAACCATTTAGAGTCCCTGGAATGTCCTGGATTATGATATCAGCAGTACCCAGTACATCTTTGACAACAGGGAGACCACGTATCAAACCACAAGGTCAGCTTCACTCCTTCCTCAGTGTTGTGGCTGTATTCTACCCTCCCTGTTATAGTGCAACTTCAACCACAACATATCGCTTATCTATGGGCCATTTTTGAAATGTTGAGTTTATTATGGATCCAAGCAGCGAGTTTGTCTGTCATAATGGCCATGCAGATTTGCTGTGGTTGAGCGGTGTGACTCTCAAATTGCAGAGAGGCCTTGGCTACTTCTGTCTGTGCCTCACAAAGTCTTGCTGATCATACAGCACAAACAAAAGAGGGGACAGTTCAGCCCACTCCCGCGCCCAGGCGAGGGTGCACTGTGGCTGGGGAAATGTCAGCAAGGAGGGGGGGGGGGGGGGGGGTGCTGGAGTGCTGGAGCAGCAGGGCTGTAAACCACCGGTGTGGGAGGGGGAGATTAAGGAGGAAAGGGTTTTTCCCGCTGCCTGGGTGAATCAGCACATAAGACAGACAAACAAGGAGGTGGAGGGATGGAGAGAGTGAGTGATACAGTGTATAAAGCAGGATAGTAGTGAGAGAGGGGGCTGGGGAGAAGAGACGGAGAGATTAAGTGATGCAATGTATAGGGTGTGATTGGGGGGGAAGGAGGAGAGTGCACAGGATAAAGCAGGAGAATAGTGACTGATTGGGGAGCGATTGAGGGAGAGGTTGCACAAGATAAAACAGTGGAGGAGGGAGTAGGAGGGGAGGAAGAGAGCGATGGATGGAGTAAAGATTCAGAGAGCAGCTGTCGTCTCAGGGTGCGCATCCTTCAGTTCGAGCACTTAGGGAGCCACTCAAAGATCTCTCTGTTGGTGGTTGGGTGTGTATGTGCGTACACACTGAGGAGTGTAGGCGGGGAGCAATGCAGCCGGAGAGTAGGTTGTGAATAGAGCACAACCAAGCACAGTCGTCACCACACAGGCCTACATGGAGACGGACAAGGCAGAGACCTTGATGAAACGCTGTCTGGCAGTGGTTGGGATTCAAAAGGCAAAACATAGATTTGGATGGAATACAGCTCAGTATTAATGGGTTGAATAACATTGGCAGATACAATAGCTATTGGAAGAAAGGAAGCATTTTTTTTTTTTTATGTTTCCCTATATTTCCCCTTTTTGTTATAAATTCTTATATAAATGTTATAAAATAGTTGTATTTCTCATGCGTTAATAATTGATTGTGAAGATTTGAAAGGTTATTGCGTGGTTCACAGACATACACGTGTGTGTGTGTGTGGGAGGGAGGGAAAGTGCATGCATGCCAGTGTACGTACAGTGTTTGTCCTTCAAGTCTGACTCATGACCTGTTTGTACTGGATGTCATCTTGCAGTATCTCTGTCATGTGTTCAACTCGGTATCCATTTCCCACAGCTCTGTAGTGCTTTTATAGAACGTACTACTGATTTATGTACACAAACAAGTCAGAAATATAACCGTACAAACACCTACAATATTATCACTATAGAACATGTACGTTTCGTTAATAACTGTCGTGCATGAAAACTCCGGTGTTGTTCTGATGGTGTCCCCTCTTCTCCCTCCATCTCCCCTCCTCTTTCTTCCCCACAGAAGCGGCGAAGGCTGCCCACCAGGCGGGCAGCGGTGGCTCAGTGGTGGACACACCCCCTCACCCGGGGTTGGGCGTGCTGGGGGGTCCTCCGGCCATGCTGACCAACGTGCCCCCTCCCTACCAGCCAGTCAGCGTGCGCCACTTGGACTCAGAGTCCAGCCTGGATGAACCCCAGGACTACCTGTGGCTGGTCAACTGTGAGAGCAAGAAGCCAGAGCCCAACAGGTGGGTGTGGAGTCCATGATATGACAGTGCACCGCTGCCATTGGTACAGAGTGGAGAGGTGTTGTGACATTTCCCGCTGTGTTTCTCTGACATCTAGTCTCCATCTGGTCTCCATCTAGTCTCCCTCTAGTCTCCCTCTAGTCTCCATCTGGTCTCCATCTAGTCTCCCTCTGGTCTCCCTCTGGTCTCCCTCTAGTCTCCCTCTGGTCTCCCTCTGGTCTCCATCTAGTCTCCTGTTATTATATACTTTAGGTTTGTGTCACACTTTTTATTTAGTATGGCGTCTTTAGCCCATCTCTCCTCGCCTCTCTCTCCTCGCCCCACTCTCTCTCCTCTCCTCGCCTCTCTCTCTCTCTCCTTGCCCCTCTCTCTCTCTCTCTCTCTCTCCCTGCCTCTCTCTCTCTCTCCCCGCCTCTCTCTCTCTCTCCCCGCCTCTCTCTCTCTCTGGTTACTTTCCTCTGTGGTGTGCTTTATTAGGTCTCTTGTACTGTCTCTATATGTTGTCCATATTTCAGTGCCTCTCCTCTCTTGTTGATGTGGTTCTCTATCTAACTCTCTCCTCCTCCTCCTCTCTGTGTGTGGTGATGTAGCTCTGTGACTCCTCTCCCTCCTACTCCTCTTCCCCCCTCCGAGGGGGACCAGGAGTACCTCCTTCTGGGGGAGTGTGAGAGCAAAGGGGCTCCTTCTCCTCCCCAGGTTAATCAGTGAGTCTGGAGCAGCCTGTCTAGTGTGGAGTGACACACACACACACACACACACACACACACACACACACACACACACACACGTGTGCAAACAGTCACACACAGGTTCATAAACATGCACATATACATGTGGACATGCACACAAATACACACTCACACATTGTAAATAGACACAAAACTAATCCAGCACTTACCTCTGGGTTTGATGTGTTTGAGAAGTGTTCCATTAATCCAAAATTTAGCTCCTGGCTGTTCTCAGTCAGGGAAATGAGGAATGATCCAGAATGGCTTAATATGTCAATGGACCTTTGGCAAAGGACAGTGCTGTGTTTGACCCTGCATGTTTTGAAATTAACCACAGGATGAAACATAGATCATTATACTGAGCCTACAACTCAATAAGATCTACTCAACAACAGATCCAATGGACCTCAATAGTAGTTATTGGTGGTATTGTGACTTAACTGGAATGGATGTGTTGATGTAACTCGTATCACTAATCTGTGTTGAGGTGTATGTGTGTGAGATGTTCACACACCATTCAGCCTCCTGATGTTATCTGTCTCCTTGCCGTTGTCATAGAGCCCACGCAGAGTGTTCCAAGTCGACCTCGTCGGAGACGGACCTGAACGACAACGTCCCTGCCCACCGCACGCCAACCTCCACTAGCTCCTCCTCCTCCAAGCACGCCAACGGCTTCTTCTTCTCTGTCCCGCCCCCTCACCCCGCCTCCGCCTCCTCCATCTACGACTCCCCGCCCTCCCGCGGCGCCTCCCTCTCCACCGACCTCTCCTCTGGCCTCTACCAACTCCCCCGCTCCTATTCCCAGGACACCGTGCTCCTCCCCAAGTCGGCCTCCACCTCCTCGCCCCCCATCCCAGTCGACGGCGACGCCCCGGAGCTCTACGTCTTCAACACGCCCTCGCGGAAGCCCTCCATGGAGACTCAAATGAGGAACCTGTCGGTTAGCTACGATATTCCTCCCACACCAGGCAGTAACTGTACCTATCAGGTGCCTCGAGGTCCACCAAGTGGTGGGTCTGAGGGTGGTGACGTGATGCCTCCCCCCCGGCCCCCCAAGCCTTCACTCAACTCCCTGACCTCGGGGCACCCGCCGCCCCCCGCGGAGCGCTCGCCCACGGACACGTACTGCGTGCCGCGCTCGATGTCGGAGACGGACGGGAACTACTGCGTGCCCACCAGCGCCGGGAGCAAGGCCCTGCGGAGCAACACCATCGGCACCATGGACTCATCACGCCTCAGGAAAGGTACGGCTCATCGATTGATCTTGATTCATTGGTGGATTGATTGACCCTTATTAGTCCTGTCAAATAAATGAAAAACAGAGATATAATTGAACGCATTTCATTTCACTCTCACTTTTTGCTAAGGGACGTAGGGTACCACATCCTGTCACTACTTATCATGATGCTAAGTGATATAGGGTACCACATCCTGTCACTACTTATCATGATGCTAAGTGATATAGGGTACCACATCCTGTCACTACTTATCATGATGCTAAGTGATATAGGGTACCACATCCTGTCACTACTTATCATGAGGCTAAGTGATATAGGGTACCACATCCTGTCACTACTTATCATGATGCTAAGTGATATAGGGTACCACATCCTGTCACTACTTATCATGATGCTAAGTGATATAGGGTACCACATCCTGTCACTACTTATCATGAGGCTAAGTGATATAGGGTACCACATCCTGTCACTACTTATCATGAGGCTAAGTGATATAGGGTACCACATCCTGTCACTACTTATCATGAGGCTAAGTGATATAGGGTACCACATCCTGTCACTACTTATCATGATGCTAAGTGATATAGGGTACCACATCCTGTCACTACTTATCATGATGCTAAGTGATATAGGGTACCACATCCTGTCACTACTTATCATGATGCTAAGTGACATCCTGTACCACATCCTGTACCACATCCTGTCACTACTTATCATGATGCTAAGTGATATAGGGTACCACATCCTGTCACTACTTATCATGATGCTAAGTGATATAGGCTAACGCTTAGGCTAACATACTGTGTGCATCATTATAAAGGCTAAATACACTAGCTAACAACGACAGTATGTTCATAACAACACATGGCTGGTGTGTGCTGTGTTCAGACAAAGCAAAGCAAGCGTCTAATCCTCCAAGATAATTTTCTTGACGCGACAGATGTGTTTTTGAATAGCTAATTACAAAAACCTTTTCACAGCCGAAGATTGCCTTGCCTCCAAGGACATCTGGTGTAGCAAGCAGAATTAGTGGTGTTCAGTTACCATGCAGACAGACAACACGTACTTCAGAGTTTAGGAGAAAGCAGTTTGGCGCCTCAGTCCCAACCTCTATACAGTGAATGCTCCCAACCTCTTTTCTCTACTAGCAGCAGAGAAACAACACTGAGTCCTTCTCCTCATCACCCCCTCTGGTGGTGGCCACTGGTAATAACACTTTTGTCAACACCCCCCCAAATAAATATATAATAATACGATTTTTGTTCTTAAAGGACAATCATTTACACAACCAAAAGAGCATCTGAGGTTGAAGTTCAAGATAAAACATTATGCCCAGCTACATCCGGTCCAAGTCTGTTCATTACATTTAACATGAAACAGGTCTGTTGAACTAACACGAGGGCATTTAGCAAATGCCCCGGGATTCCCCGTTTGTCTAGTCGTATGTGTACCAGAGTAGGCTTTGCTTGCCTTGGCTGTAGAGTATGGCCACCTTCCAAGTCCTATCATCCTGTTTGTCTGAACTCCTCCTGAAATGCATTGGTGTGACGTTACACATGATGATCAGAGCAAGAGCAGCAACTATAGTCCAGCTGCCGAGATGACAGACAGACAGACTTCACATATCCCTGTTCACCACTTACTGTGGTTTCAATGGTGCATTTGTATTCAGTTTTAATTGAGTATTTAACACCATTTTGATTCATATTGCTGTAGGCCCTATCTAGACTACTATAGTGTAGGTATGGTGTGTTTACACTGTTTTTAAATGCTCTGTAATGTTTGTTGCAGATCTTGTGTCCCAGGACTGTTACGATATCCCCAGGTCGTTTCCCTCTGACAAGAGCTGCTCGTTTGACTTCAACGAAAGCTTCAACAGCTACTTGGTAAGTCTTTACACGACATGCTCATCAATCAGATTAAAACGATGGACTTAAAGGACCTCTCACATTGATACTGAAGTATTGGGCTATTATGATAGTTGCGTTGTTTGTAGTGCACTAAGGTGCAGATTAAGATAAGGGAAGCTTGTATGCTCTCACTTCTTTTCACGTGTGTGTACGTGTTTTTGTCTTGTGTCTGTCTGTGCTCTTATGTAGCCTACCTCTCTCTCTGCCCCCCCTCCCCTTCAGAAAAACAAAGGCATGATGCCAGTGGGCAGCCAGTCCATGGAGGAAGTTGACCAGAACTACGTACCCATGAACGCCAACTCCCCGTCCCACCACCGCTCCGGCAGCCTGTCGGGCTGTGAACCCATCATGGAACCCAACTATGTACCCATGACCCCGGGCCCGGGCACGTTAGAGTTCTCCCTGGGCAAGCAGGTTCCCCCGCCGGCCCACATGGGGTTTCGCTCAAGCCCCAAGACCCCACCCCGCAGGCCCATGCTCATCAGCGATTGTCAGCCCCCGCCCGTGGACCGCAACCTCAAACCGGACCGCAAAGGTGAGGGAGGAGAGGGGCAGGGTGGATGGCTGGGGGGTGAGGTGGTGTGGCTGTGGAGAAGGGGAAGGGGGTGTGTGTCTTTGAATGAGAGAGAATCTTGAGAGAGAATCTTGGTACGTTTGTCTTTTATCTGTTGTTGCATCAACGTTTTCACAACTGCTTCTCTCTACATCCTGGCATTCAACTCTAACTCACTCCCATTACATGTGCTTGGCTCATGGTTATGAAAGACAGATTACAATTTCATTATTTTGAAGTAGAACACGTTCATTTGTCATCATTATACAATTCCTGTATGGCATCAGACAGTAGTGCAGAATGTTGTGGCTCACCCTTCCTCTCCTCTATGTAGGCAGTGTTCTAGATCTCTCTATGTAGGCAGTGTTCTAAATCTCTCTATGTAGGCAGTGTTCTAGATCTCTCTATGTAGGCAGTGTTCTAGATCTCTCTATGTAGGCAGTGTTCTAGATCTCTCTATGTAGGCAGTGTTCTAGATCTCTCTATGTAGGCAGTGTTTTAGATCTCTCTATGTAGGCAGTGTTCTAGATCTCTCTCTATGTAGGCAGTGTTCTAGATCTCTCTCTATGTAGGCAGTGTTCTAGATCTCTCTCTATGTAGGCAGTGTTCTAGATCTCTCTGCTCAATGTAGTCAGTGTTCTAGAGCGCTCTCCTCAGTCAGTCCTTGACAAGGCCCCATCCTCCACCCCATCCACCCTCCTCTCAGCCTGCTCTTTTAGTTTAGCCCGCTCTCCCCCTCATCTTCTCTCCCTCTCACCCCAGTCAAAGGGACTTTTGTCCCAGAGTTCAGGGGGCCCTCTCTGGGGCTTTGGGGGGGGACCGGCCTGGGCCACCATCACCATGGAGCGGCCAGAGCGGTCACCGCTGTCCCCATTGTCCCCCCCTCTGAAAGGGCCTCTTTGATGGAGCAACAACCCCCTCCAGATCCACCATGGGACATTTCAATCTAGAGCGGGGAGGATTTGAATATCCCACAGGGGAGGCAGACCCAAAGCAGAGGTCATTACCAGTCACTGTCAATGGTGGAGAAGAAAGGAGGAATCCATGTCAGGAAAGTTGTTAGAAAATCTAAAGTCAGTTGCTCTCTATTCATGGCTTAGAGCTTTAACATTCAGATCAATGACTCTTGGTTGTTTTCATTCCAGCATCTACCGTGGTGTCACAATGGGATGCTGAATGTGAATGGTTCAGTGTGAGGACATGTTAGACTGGAATGGTACTGTAGTCATGGGGTCATTATGATGACGAAGGTATAGGCCTACAGTTAGGTTTTTAACTTGAGTGTTTCATAACCATGGGCCATTCCATCTCAATGCAATCTCTCTCCTCACCGAACCACAACTGCTGTCCATCTGCTGAGTTTGGGACCTCTGTTGTCCCGGCTGTGTGTGCATGTAGGGCTGTTGTGTACTGTTGGCTTCAGGGTTACTCTCTCTAGCCTTTTCTCTGGCTCAAAGTCTTTGGTCCAATCCCAAATCATATCGACCGCTAGACCCTATGCACTTGGTGGAAGTTTGACCATATTGCTTTAACAAATCAATTCCTCTCAGATCTCCACAAGTGCATAGTGAATAGGGTCTAGGGGTCAATGTGGGATTGGGCCTCTCTTGCTTGGTTTTGTTCTGTGGGTGAGGTCTTGTGAGGCTGAAGCATCTGTGGTCGAAGCCGACAAGTAGCTTCATTTATTCACTTTCCTTCATTATGGCTTTGTTATGGGGTTCAATTGCAAATGTCTGCCATGGTTTTAGCTGGGGTATGCTGTGTTTTATGGCTGTTGTGAGGATTATACATAAGGTTAGGACTTCACTTACATTTTTTACATTTTAGTCATTTAGCAGACGCTCTTATCCAGAGCGACTTACAGTTAGAGTGCATACATTTTCATACTGGCCCCCCGTGGGAATCGAACCCACAACCCTGGTGTTGCAAGCGCCATGCTCTACCAACTGAGCTACAGGGGACCACTTCAGTGTGCTGGTGTACAGATAAATGTGCGCCTTTATTTGCGTCTGCTGTTGTGGATGTGTTGTTGCCCTCAAAATGACTCTCTTCTCTCAGTGGATCTTCCACGCTCATACTAGTGCATGTTGTTGTCTTGTCAAGTCTCTGAGGCCAACCATGTTGCAGGGTTCTGACTAGAGGTAGTACAGCTACGACCGGAAGTTACTTTTTCGTAGCAGGTTAGGAGAATTGACCCAGCAGGTTAGGATAATTAACATAGCAGGTTAGGAGACATAGGTTAAGGTTAGGAAAGGGTTAGGGTTAGCTAAAATGCCCTCCTAACCTGCTATGAAAAGTCACTTCCGGTCGTAGCTGTACTCCCTCTAGTCACAACCATGTTGCATGGAGTGAGGTGCATGATGGGAAATGTCGGGGTCCGCTGTTGCCATGGAGATAGTCCTGTCTATACTGTATATACACCAATAGGGAGGAAGGAATGGTAGGGTGGAAGTAGTGAGTTGTCTCTCAACAGTCTGTTGATCCGTCGGCTTTGCATGGCAGGTTTTTATTAAAATAGGTGTTACAATGATGTCATCGTTTATCAATGATGGTAATGTGAAAAGTCTTCTTTTTTAACCAATCAGGTCAGAGTCCTAAAATAATAAGAGCAAAGGGTGTTGGTTTAGAGCGAACCGACTCTCAGACCGTAGGGGAGTTCCCAAGACGACGCAAGGGTAGGTATTACCAAACAACGACGCCTGAAACTTGGTTCTGAATACTCATCTCTCATTCTCTCTGAACCTGTCTGAACTCAACGCATGCTTCTGAATGTTCACCTGTGACCTGTGACATCACATGTGGTGTCCGGTCTCATCCAGTCAACTAACTCCTGTTCTGTTGTGTTTCTAATTTAACATTTTGTTCTCATTACACGTTTTTGAACCACACCAACACCCTAATATCTTCTAGGCTTCTTCAGGAAATGGAGGAGAGATCATATCTCAGGAATGTTATTGTGTTGTCTAGTGAAAGAGCTCCACTACATAGGAAAACGTTGTCAGTGTACTAGTGTACCTCACCAACAACCACATCTCAAGCCCTCTCCCTTGTTCACAGTCAAAGTAATCAATAGTATTAATGTATAACACCAGTACAGTAGTTGTTTCTTAGGTTGCCGACACACTCCAACACACCAGTGATGGACTGTTCTAACCAATTCACTCTTGTATTTTTAACACTTTTTGGCATGCTCCTGTTTCGACATGTAATAATATATATATACACACATACATACATCCCCGGGTTTGCATGAAGGGTTTTTAGACGTCTGCGAAGTCTGTTTAGTGCTGTACTGTAGGCTGAGAAGTGTAAGTGCTGCTGTCCTGTAGACTGCAGCACCAGATGGTGTTTTCTAACCAGACCGAGGGAGCTATGCTGAATGTGTTTCTATAGCACCCGGGTTGCCAGATTGGGCTCTGTTACGTTAACCATGCGTGAACGGTTGGCTGTGGACATACTCTATAAACCTATAGGCAATTGATTACATTTTTGTATTACGCTGAACTTCTCATGTTGGAATTTAGCCTACAGTTTTAGTCTTGGAAGGAGGTATTGTGGCTTATAGGGACCTCTGTTGGCCAAATGAAAGCATTACTTTCTGTATAATGTAATGTATTGTGTTGCGATGATGGTATGTGATGAGAGAGATTGACGGTGGTGTTTGCCCCTCCCCTCTACAGCCAAGCCCGCCCCTTTGGAGATCAAGCCCCTACCTGAGTGGGAGGATTCATCGGCGCCCGTCCGCTCGCCTGTCACCAGGTCATTCGCTCGGGAGTAAGTGTCTTACCCTTTGACCTTTCGCCTCTACAGCAGCTCAGGGTCAAAGTTGCCCTTATGCACAGATCTAGGATTAGTGTCACTCACCGCATCCTAACCATTTGGGAGTAAAACATAAAACGGACCTTAGGTCAGTGTCAACTTAGTTTAATTCCTTTCTACCGCATGTGACTATAGGTTTGGTATTATATCAGAACACTAACCCTCCACGCAGTACTTTAGTCACCTCATAACATGTCAAAGTAGTCATACATGTATGTCTTAGAAATGTGCATTATTTGTCTTTTTCCAGTGAGTCATTTTTAATCTGCAGGGAACTCTGCAGGCTCCCATGCAGCGCTGCTGCTGTGTGTGTGTGTGTACAGACGGTGTGTTAAACGGTGTGTGTGTGGTGCTGCTCAGTCCCTCCAGGTTCCCCATGCCTCCCAGGCCTCCCTCGGTGCATAGCACCGCCTCCAGCACCGACTCCGAGGACTGTGATGAGAATTATGTAGCCATGGTCTCTAAGGCAGATGAACTAGTATGTAACACACGTCCTCAACTACTCTCTTCTAAAATATTCATTTTAAATGATACAATGATTTATGTACATTTTCTAAAAACTTGTCACATTAATAAGCTAATGTTCCACAGTCAGTAGCCAATGAATTTATTACAATTCAATTAAAACTTTTTTATTCATGGCAAAGTGCACCATTTGTAATGTAATTCGTCTAATGGCATATCTTAGTGTGCTGAATATCCATAGAACATCAGTATTCAGAATAATTTAAATATACTACATGACCAAAGGTATGTGGACATCTCATTCCAAAATCATGGGCATTAATATGGAGTTGGTCCCCCCTTTGCTGCTATAACAGCCTCCACTCTTCTGGGAAGGCTTACCACTAGATGTTGGAACATTGCTGTGGGGACTTGCTTCCATTCAGCCACAAGAGCATTAGTGAGGTCGGTCACTGATGTTGGACGATTAGGCCTGGCTCGCAGTCGGCGTTCCAATTCATCCCAAAGGTGTTCGATGGGGTTGAGGTCAGGGCCCTGTGCAGGCCAGTCAAGTTCTTCCACACCAATCTCGACAAACCATTTCTGTATGGACCTCGCTTTGTGCACGGGGGCATTGTCATGCTGAAACAGGAAAGGGCCTTCCCCAAACTGTTGCCACAGAGTTGGAAGCACAGAATAGTCTAGAATGTCATTGTATGCTGTAGCGTTAAGATTTTCCATCATTGGAACTAAGGGGCCTAGCCCGAACAATGATAAACAGCCCCAGACCATTATTCTTCCTTCACCAAACTTTTACAGTTGGCACTGGGCGCACCCAGTTGGGGCAAGTAGCGTTCTCCTGGCGTCCGCCAAACCCAGATTTGTTCACCGGACTGCCAGATGGTTACGCGTGATTCATCACGCCAGAGAACGTGTTTCCACTACTCCAGAGTCCAATGGCGGTGAGCTTTACACCACTCCAGCCCCCGCTTGGCATTGCGCATGGTAATCTTAGGCTTGTGTTTGGCTGCTCGGCCATGGAAATCCATTTCATGAAGCTCCCGACGAACAGTTCTTGTGCTGACATTGCTTCCAGACGCAGTTTGGAACTCGGTAGTGTTGCAACCGAGGACAGACGATTTTTACACCCTAAGCACTTCAGCACTCGGCTGTCCCGTTCTGTGAGCTTGTGGCCTACCACTTCGCAGCTGAGCCGTTGGTGCTCCTAGACGTTTCCACTTCACAATAACAGCACTTACAGTTGACCGGGGCAGCTCTAGCAGGGCAGAAATTTGATGAACTGACTTGTTAGAAAGGTGGCATCCTATGACGGTGCTACATTGAAAGTCACTGAGCTCTTCATTAAGGCCATTCTACTGCCAATGTTTGTCTATGGAGATTGCATGGCTGTGTGCTCGATTTTATACACCTGTCAGCAACGGTTGTGGCTGAAATAGCCGAATCCACTAATTTGAAGGGGTGTCCACATACTTTTGTGTATATAGTATAGTTTGACTTCACTTCAAATACTGTTTTTTGTTAGTGTGTGATGATATTGAAATGATGAGTCCACATTTTCTGTTTCTGATATCCCATGTTAGTATAGTATACCTAGTAAAAGTCAGTCCGTTATCATCCTCCTTGGCCTCCCAGCCTCATCTTTTATGGAGAAATCGATGGTTGCCACAGAAGGACTCCTCCTCGACACTTCTTCTTTCTTCACCTCCCCCCCCCCCCCCCCCCCCCCCTTCAACCACTTGTCATCCTGCTTTTTTGTCTTTTTCGTTTGCGCTTTCACTCTTTTCCCCCTGCAGGTATTCAGTCCATCTGATGGAGATCTCCTCTTTGCATCTTCTTCTATTCTTCTAACTCATGTTGTTTTTCTTCCATCAATTCTCAAGGACCCTTTTTGTTGACTGGTCAGATATAAATGATTTTCCCTTGCGCAGGCTCCATGATCTGGTGGTCTAGGCACCAGGGTTTGATCTCTGTCTTTCCCACTTTGTCTCCTCCTAATTTGTCTCCACGCTGTTTCGTCTTCCCGCTGTTTCTAATCTGTCTGAATATAGCAAAAATGTCCAAAATACATTTCCCCCTTGGGGAGCCATACATTGAACAACACGATCACTGTTTAACGTTGCTCCATTCTCTCCTAAAGGAAATGATCTTAACTATACTAAATTGACTGATTAACTTCACCAACAACAAAATGGGTCATTTCCTGCTTGATTGCATGTTTTCCATTCTGTTGTTGTCTTAGTCTTTTTGACCTTTTATTGAGATGTTTTCCCTTATCCTTTCTTCGCCTTGACCTAATGTTTACTTCCTGTTGCTTTATCACTCATTGATATTTTTCCTAGTCCCCCTTTTCCTCCTCTTCTTCATCTCCTCAGTTCCTCCTGTATTATTGTTTGACCTCTGACCTTTCCCTGCTGTCTCTGTAGAGAGGAGTCCTTCTACTGCACTGTCCCCATCACCCCTGTTAAGAGGGAGATGGAGGGCCTTGACACCGTAGAGGAGGTGAGACGGGTTGCCAAGTTTGGTTAGACAAGCTGCCTGGGTTGCCAGTTTGGAGCCTAACCGGAGATGCCCATAGAGCCTATGCTCTCACTGCATGGTGTGGGTTATGCTGTTATTTCCCCCCAAAACCCACTAAGATTTCAGACACCGTCTGTAGTGGTAGTGTACATGCTGACGTGACTTGAGGTTTGCATAATACCTCAATGTGTTTATGATGATAGTATCTGTTCTAGTTCTGTCTCCATTGTAGCTGTACTACTACTCCTCTTGCCCACTCTTAGAGTGTAGCACTAACATTTAATCATGCTCTGTGAGTTTGTCATCTTCCCCCTATCTACACTGTAACATGGTATCTCCCTTGTTGATTAGAACATGAAGCGGGGTGCGCCCATGACGGCGGACGGGGGGAGCAGCCCAATGGTGAAGCCCAAAGGAGACAAGCAGGTGGAGTACCTGGACCTAGACCTGGACCCCGGCAAGTCCACCCCACCACGGAAGGTGAGACCGATCTCTCGCTCACGCTCTCATGCTCACAGTTTCTCTCACACTCACACTTACACTATTGAAACTGACCTGTGTGTTCCTCTCCAGAAGAAGAGTAATGGGATTGGTCTGGCGGTGTCAGATGAGCGGGTGGACTACGTAGTGGTGGACCAGCAGCGGACGCAGGCCCTCAAGAGCACCCGGGAGGCCTGGAACGACGGACGCCAGTCCACAGAGACAGACACCTCCACCAAAGGGCCCAAGTGACCCCAGCTCACCCAGCTACAGCCCCACGCCGCTGGGCCACAGACATTACTCCAAGCCCAGGCTCGGCCTTCCCCTCCTCCAGACTCACAGTGCCGACGCGAAGGGGCAGGCAGACCTCCAGGGCTGCTGAACTGTCTTTAGTTTACCCTGCTATCAGTCAGTCTGAGGACAGAAGAGCAACAGCACAGCGCCCCTCTGTGGCAGACAGGGGGTATGTGCCAGGAATAAGCTGTATGCAGTATGGAAGCAAGTAGAAGGATTGATTGATGTATCAGTCCTCACCTGCCCGAATGGGGACTCTGTAAAGACATTACCACATTGACAAAGACTTGGAGTCTGGAACACTTACTGCCTCTTATGGTGGATTTCAGTTGGTTGGAGAATGACCAGGAGAAGACTTAAAGAAAACATTTCCTTTATGATTAAATCACAACACTGTAGGGCACTGTCTGGAGTCTGTTTTGGGAGAGAATGAGTCATCTCTCTTTCAGAATCAGAATGCTTAGTGTCTACTTAATACTTTACTGCCAAGGTTGCCTAGTTTTGCTGGTAGGAAATTGGGCCATTTTCTCTTGTACAGGTCAAATATTATCCAAAACATTGTAAGAGAGAGAACCAGGTTTTCTTAGTGAAAAACTTGTTGTGAATGCAAGAAAATAGAATGCGAGTTACTTTTTATGAAACGCAACTGACCAAGTGCTCAATCAAAGGTTTGGATTCACTGAAACAACGTCATTTAAACGACTGAGAAATGATTTTCTTACTATTTTAGATTTTCGTGGAAGAGGAAATGCTTCATATTTGCAAAACAAAAAGACTGTGTACAAAAGTGTTATGTATATAAACGGAAAGTGTCCTTTATTCAACACTATATATGGTGTGTGGTAATTCTGCAGGGTAGAATTCTATACGCTCTCCGAGATGGTATCGGGACATGTGATATGATATGAAATGACAGAATCAACTGTGACAGCTTTTTAACGGGAAGCTCCCCGACACTTTCTGTGAGTTATGCAAAGGTGTCAACCTTAGGTTTATAGACGAGAGAAATCAGGTACTCATTAAAATACTAATAACATCTATTTCCATTTCTAATTTATTTTGAGTTATCTCAACGATAGATGTCCGAGTAATAATCTATAAACAGACAAAAGATTTGATGGGTATAGAACAAAGTGCTGTTTAAAATGCCTTCTTAACGAACGCCAGTCAATTTGCTTCAGGAGTTTATTATTGTGATGATCAATTCCCTTATTGACTGGCGCGTCAATTTAATTCTCTCTTAGGTTTTAATTTATTTCAAATGGATTTACACGTAAACCGTCTGGGATCTGATGTATGTATGCCTTACGATCTACTTTACTTGATGTCTTTTTGTAAATAGTGAGTAATTGTGATGTTTTACCTAAAAAGAAAAGACTTCAGAATTGTAGTGTTTTTCATGATGACTATTCGCTTTACTAACTTTCCAGGGACCCTATTAACAAAGTGTCTGAGTAGGAGTGCAGGGCCCAGTTTCCCAAATGATCCTACGGTTCTAACGATTAACTTAGCCTTCAGATACTTTTGGGAAACTGGGCCCTGGTCTAGGATCAGGTCTCCCCTGTTCATATGATCTTGTAAAGTCATTGTTAAAGGCAAAACTGATCCTAGTTCAGCACTCTTACTCTGAGATGCTTCATGAAGACGGGCCCAATTCTCACACACAAGTCCTAAGCATGTTTTACCAGGAGAATAAAAGTCTTTGCTGTATATATTTGCACCAACTATTCCAGCATGAATTGAAAAACTGTGCCTGTACTGTCATTTCCATACTTTCATTCTCACCATCCCATTGCAGCTTTGTCTGTCTCGAGACCAACTGCAAAACGTTGATGCTTTATCTTTTTTTAAAGAATCAGAAGAGAAACATTTCCATTTGAAAGTAAACTAAATAAAAACAACCTTTTTATGCGTCTTCTATTCGTCACGTCACCTACACTCTACAGTATGCTAATTTATATGTTAATACATTTTCGGCCAGAAAGTCCCTCCCACTGAGGAGGCTGGTGGGAGGAGCTGGAGGACAGACTCGTTGTAATGGCTGGAATGAAAAAATTGGAATGGAGTCAAATGGTTTCCATATATTTGTGTTTGACCATCCATTCCATTCCAGCCATTACAATGAGCCCGTCCTCCTATAGCTCTTCCCACCAGCCTACTCTGGACCACCAACATTGCTATAGAGGAATGAGAAATACACACAAAGTGGTGTGTTGTACCAAACTGTGCCATTCTATTTCAGTTTCAGGAAGTGTCCAAATGCCTACCACTTCTCCAATCAATGATTACCTCACCTGTTCCCTATTCTCTCCCTCTCACCCTCGTTTAATTTGATGTTTCTCCATTTACCCACAAAGGAAAAACCCTCTTCAACAGGCAGCGATTTACATTAAAATCTAATCTCTCACATTTCAGTAAATTTCTTTGAAGATTTGGAGCAACATGTCATCTGGATGAAAAGGGGACAGTTGTCAATGAATGGGAAGTGTGCTTGGACTGAGTGGGTAAGTGTCTATAGAAAAATGGAAGAATTGATTGCACTTAGGGTTTTTGTACTACATTAGCTGCGTTAATTAGTCTCAAATTGAACTTGTTGAGGAGCAGTGGAAATGGCCTGAAGTACTCTTTTTTTTTAATAATCTTCTGTATGTCTGTAATTTTTTTGCATATCGTATTCAAACCTTTTATTTTTCCTGCAGTCTGAACAACCAAAAATCATATGAAATCGGATATTTCAAATCCCATTTCAAACCACCTTCGTATGTGGTTTGAAATCCGATACAAATCGGATTCCAGGCCATGCGACTTGTCTGAACAGTCAAATCTGATTTATTTGCCCTCAAGTGGTTTTTAGACTTATTTGGCATATATTTTTGCTTGCTAGCTAGTCGGTTGACAGTTTTACCGGAAGATGTGGTAGCTAACTAGCTAGCTTGTTAATTGTTTACAAACAAATTTTGTCAATGTGCTAGAAAGCTTAACAGCTACCTAGGTAGGTAGTTGATCGCTGTGGCTAGCCAAAAAGGACTAGTTTGAAAGTTGGATCATCTTATCCTATGAGGCTTTAAAAGTGTTCTAACACTATGATTTTGAACATTCAAAGCAACTGGGAGACATCCATGGCAGTCATTGTTGTCAGTAGCATGCTACACCCTTAGTTGTAGTCGATCTGATGCGATTGGACCAAAGACCAATTAGTGTAAAAAAGATCAGAATTGAGCTGCCTGTGTAAACGCAGCCTTCAAGCCTCTACTTCACTTCTCTTGTCACTGTTTGCCACAGTAGCTTGGAGAGACTTCTTACCTGCACTCATAATAAATTAGCCTTTCATATAATTTTGACACATTTTAAATAGAAATCCATTTATTATAAAAGCTGAGGGCCATAATCATAATTAGTCTCAAATTGAACTTGTTGAGGAGCAGTGGAAATGTGGCAGGTGGAAATGGGCTGAAGTACTCCGGTTATGATTAATCTTCAACACCTTCGTCTTTTATAATCTTTTGTATGTCTGTCTGTTTTCCATAGTTCCCAATTTATTTACTTCTACTGTGATCTTTAAGTTGGGCATATTCCATAAATTATGGGCATGGCATTGTTCTTGGATGTCTAATGTTGTTTTGTTCTGTTTTGTCTCACTGTTCCTCTGGTTGAAAAGAATGGGTAGGGAGAGCAACCACCATGTTAAAGAATGGTTAGAAAGAGGAACCACCATGTATAACAATGGGTAGGAACTCAGCGGAACCACCATGTAAAAGCATAGTCATTTATCAGCGCCAGTTTTGCTGTTGACCAATTACACCACTAGGGGGCATGGTCGCTTGACAAACCAGTGAAGAAGTTGACAGGCTCTTCCATGTTGGGCATCACATTGTGTGATGTCATCGACAGAGTACTGCAGTACATTCTGAGAAAGATTGATGGACATTCTGCTTCTTTCTTGACCACAAACACTCATCCCAGTCTAATGTTCAACTATGTTATTGTGGAAGATAAGAGTAAAGATATGTAGCCTAAACTTACTAATCACATACACATTAAAAGATACATTTAGGAAAATGTGCATTTATTTCACTTCATAATATGCCATTTAGCAGACGCTTTTATCCAAAGCGACTTACAGTCATGTGTGCATACATATTTACGTATGGGTGGTCCCGGGGATCGAACCCACTACCCTGGCGTTACAAGTGCCATGCTCTACCAATTGAGCTACAGAGGACAGGGGCCGGTATCCCAGACACAGATTAAACCTAGTGCTGGACTAAAAAGCGTCCTTAATGTAGAATCTCCACTGGAAGTATTTTTACTGCAGGACTAGGCAGGAAAACCGATCCTCTGTGTACATTGGAAGCTACAGTACAGCAGGGTCAACTAAAGGTTGAATATGATAGGTTCCACTCCAGTGGTTATGATGAAACAACTGGCACCACTGCAATGAATCCACATCCAGTTTACAACCCAAGTCCTGTAGGTGGACAATAAACCAAGACACCCTCTTAAATCACACACTTTTACTTTTAGCCACATATAACATGAACGTAACTTCTCAAAGGGGATACATACTTTATCACAATATAGTCCACTAGTACAGTATATCACTGTCAATATATCACAAGTCAGAATTCTCTCCCTTTCCCGGTCCCAAAGACATTCGGCAGCACCTCAACATAAATCTCGTAGTACTTCCTCTAACCCTCGTCATACAGATTTATGCCGTTGAAACCGGTCTCCCAGTTATTCCCCAAATACAGAAGCGCTACAGCATACGGTGCTCGGCTAGCTACTCTGAGGGGCCTAGCGTTGGGCGGCCATCTTTAATCCTATAAATAACTACTACTCCACATCTGAAGATAGATTTACTCCTTGGCTCCAGTCACAGATGTCTGTGTTTTGCTGAACTGCATTAAGACTCTGATCGCTGACTAAAGAACCTAATTGAAGTATATGAGTTATAATTGACAGTGTATTGGTGTAGTGCAGGGGTGTCAAAGTCATTCCATGGAGGGCCTAGTGTCTGCTGGTGTTTGGTTTTTCCTTTGAGTTAACACCTTGACAACCAGGTGAGGGGAGTTCCTTACTAATTACTGACCTTAATTAATCCATCAAGTTCAAAGGGAGGAGCGTAAACCCACAGACACTCGGCCCTCCATGGAATGAGTTGAACACGTGGTGTAGTGTGACTGAGCGGGAAGCTGCCATATTGCTACTTGGTTAGTTACATTGCCTGAGCTGTGTCTCTACCAGGGGCCACTGTATGCGAGCATTCATATTGCTGTAACATCATATACCCAAATGTTATGTTTGTCTCAGCTGTTTACCAAGAAAAGTGAGGGGGTGGCAACTTTGTTGTTTGAATCCCAGATTGCCCCTTTAATTTCCCTGCTTTCGTCCTATAGGTGACTAAGACTGTTGACTGTTGCTCTGCTACTCGATGCTCTTGACTGTGTTCTTTTAGTTGTACTAAAACATAATACACATTTCCATAGATTACAGTATACAAGCTGATCGCTGTGACCTTTTTTACTAAACATTCTCTGTGGTGCTGAATGTGCGAGGTACTGATATGCCTCATTATAATATGAATGGTGGCATACATTTGTTTAGAGCATGTAAAGCCCATTTAGCTGTCCTTGATCAGTGTTATTCTGGCTTCAAACACATTGTAGCCAATGGAGATGAAGGATAAAGCTGTTTTGTTTTAGGTTGCTGACAAGCATTTTAATGTAGAGATGTTTGATATCAAACCAGCCTGGGATGTTGAGAAGCCACTGGAGGTGTATTTTGTGTGTGTGTGTGTTAGGGCTGTAATGATACCAGTATCGCAATATTTTTTCCATGGAAAAATGAAAACACAAGTTTAATCCGCTTTGTTTTGTTTCCTTGCCACGATACTAACGAGTATCGCGATACTGGTATCGTCCCGGCCCTAGTGTGTGTGCTTGCTTGTGTGTGTTTGACAATGTGTTCATGTTGAGAGAGCGAGAGAGAGAGATATGTAGAGAGAGTATGTGGGTGAGTTTTTGGGAGAAAGAACGGGCGGTAGAGGAAGTGTGCCTGTGTGTATTTGACGCTGTTTGAGAGAGAGCGATGGAGAGAGACTGTGTGCATATTTTTGGAAGAAAGAGAGGGAGAAGGAGGGAGTGTGTTCCTGCCTGCGTGTGTGTGTGTGCGGGCTTCTCCATGCAGATTGGGATGTGAGGCTCTCTCTCTGCCGTATCTTTGACAGTGTGTGAGTAATGGATCAGTCCCTCGGTTCCAAACAGGGCCAACAGAATAATAATGAGGCTGGGGGAGGATGAGAGCTGCTCCTGGGTGAGCTGTGAGCTCCGGGCCTGCCTGCCTGACTGTCCTGCTGGACCTCTGCCTGGACTGATGGGAGCTGTCAATAACCGAGCCCGGGACTCGCCTGGGCCGCACAACCCTGCCAGCATGTCTCTGGCTGTGGGTCTGTGTCTGTCTGCCAGCCTCTTCTCTAAGTCTGCCTGTTTGCCTGCTGTCTGCCTGATTGGGGGAGTGTGTCTATCTGTATTGGGTCTATTATCCTGTCTGTCTGTCTGTCTGTCTAGCTTATCAGTGTCTCTGTGCCCACCTGTATGTCCTTGTGTAGGCGTGTCCATGTGTCTCACTGGCAGCCTGTCTGTCTGTCTGTTTACCTCTCTAGCTCCCTTTCATTCTGCCTGTCTGTCTCCTTCCCTCTCTCCCTCCAGACTCCCACCCAGCTGTCTCCCTCTCTGCATCTAAAATATTTTAATCCCATTAAGACCCGAACAGTGCCGGGGTGAATTTCAAACACTTCCAGATGCATCATCAATGTTGTGGGCCTCCAGTCAGACAGAATCGATCCATTCGGTTGTATCCCAAATGGCACCCTACCCCTACTTACTTCTTCTGATAGGGCTCTGGTCAGACGTAGTGCACTATGCAGGCAACCTCCCCCTCCTGGCTCACTACACCAAGCCTGGCCAAAACCCTCCTCAGCCACAACTCACCCTTCTAACCTATCTATCCTGTCCACTACACTTCACATCATCACCTCAATTCCCCAACTTCCTGGAAACGAGTCAGTTCTGTTTCATCCGTTCAATTCATTCTATTTCTATTGATTTAATCCTATCCGATCAGCCAAATCCAGATAACTTTTGAAAAACAGGGCCCAGGGAATGTGGATTGTTCTGTACCACCCTCTCACAAATAGGCTGGTTGTAATGAGATTTAAGGACAGAGTTGATGATATTAGTCCCACACAACAACAGAGCTTTGGAGAGGAAAGTCATTAGTATATTTGAAATAGTAATAATAGTATTAAAGTGTGCGATTGAATGAGGTTTCATAGTTCAGGTTATGAGAACAATGATTTGAGTAATTTTCCACTCTGCAGTTTTTACTGTAGTTATTCTACATTGTTTTTAGGCCCATTAAACCAGGTTATGCTAAGTCAGTGAGCTAGAACTGCTCTGGTTTGAGGAAATTGAAATCCTAGTAGTTTATCGGGTGTGTCTTAAGCGCAATGTAATTTATCTATGATGACTCAATCATTGTAAAACTATCAGTTTCTTTCTCTTCTAAAATGTCAATAGTTGTCATTCAATAGTTATGATTATGGCATTATTTCCCCATGTAAAGTAGGACTAACTTTTCTGTATGTGATCAATGATTGGATCAATGAGAAAACATGTTTGTACCAATTAGCTAAGAAGTTAATTATTACTAAAACAGGGGCGAGCACAGCTTCACTCATGTTTTATTGAACTAGATTAATAATACATGTATTAATACATTTGATTATTCATTGACTGATTCACCAACATTCAATGATAAATGGGCAACAAAGAGCGTGACATATTGGCAGATGAGCTCAGCTGTTAGTGTTCCATTGATTACAGAAAAGAGAAATAGATCTGCCACTTGTGTGCTCATTCATTCTCCTTCATCTACAGTGAGAAGGAGTGTTAATTGCGGGTGAAGAGTGAGGGATCTGTGATGTGTGCAGATGGATTTGTCTCTAATTGCTCAGCTGCATGATCTCTGTGTGATGGGACGTTTTCTCTGTTTCCAGACCACGCACTAAAGTATCCATTCACTTTCAGAAACGGATTCATATATCTACTCTACAATCAGTAAGTCATCTAGCCTACAGTAGGACTGTACTCAGAAGTGGATATATATATATATATATATATATATATATATATATATATATATATATATATATATATACATACATACATACACACAGTTGAAGTCGGAAGTTTACATACACCTTAGCCAAATACATTTAAACTCAGTTTTTCACAATTCCTGACATTTAATCCTAGTAAAAATACCCTGTCTTAAGTCAGTTAGGATCACCACTTTATTTTAAGAATGTGAAATGTCAGAATAATAGTAGAGAGAATGATTTATTTCAGCTTTTATTTCTTTCAACACATTCCCAGTAGGTCAGAATTTTACATACACTCAATTAGTATTTGTTAGCATTGCCTTTAAATTGTTTAACTTGGGTCAAACATTTCGGGTAGCCTTCCACAAGCTTCCCACAATAAATTGGGTGAATTTTGGCCCATTCCTCCTGACAAAGCTGGTGTAACTGAATCAGGTTTGTAGGCCTCCTTGCTCACACACACTTTTTCAGTTCTGCCCACAAATTTTCTATAGGATTGAGGTCAGGGCTTTGTGATGGCCACTCCAATACCTTGACTTTGTTGTCCTTAAGCCATTTTGCCACAACTTTGGAAGTATGCTTGGGGTCATTGTGCATTTGGAAGACCCATTTGCAACCAAGCTTTAACTTCCTGACTGATGTCTTGAGATGGTGCTTCAATATATCCACATAAGTTTCCTTCCTCATGATGCCATCTATTTTGTGAAGTACACCAGTCCCTCCTGCAGCAAAGCACCCCCACAGCATGATGCTGCCACCCCGTGCTTCACGGTTGGGATGGTGTTCTTCGGCTTGCAAGCCTGCCCCTTTTTCCTCCAAACATAACGATGGTCATTATGGCCAAATAGTTATATTTTTGTTTCATCAGACCAGAGGACATTTCTCCAAAAAGTACGATCTTTGTCCCCATGTGCAGTTGCAAACCGTAGTCTGGCTTTTTATGGCGGTTTTGGAGCAGTAGCTTCTTCCTTGCTGAGCAGCCTTTCAAGTTATGTCGATACAGGACAGCTGAGCTACAGAAGACCACAATATGGACTTGGTATTTTACCAAATAGGGCTATCTTCTGTATACCCCCCCCCCCCCCCCCCCCCCTACCTTGTCACAACACAACTGATTGGCTCAAACGCATTAAGAAGGAAAGAAATTCCACAAATTAACTTTTAAGAAGGCACACCTGTTAATTGAAATGCATTCCAGGTGACTACCTCATGAAGCTGGTTGAGAGAATGCCAAGACTGTGCGAAGCTGTCATCAAGGCAAAGGGTGGCTATTTGAAGAATCTAAAATATGAAATATATTTTGATTTGTTTAACAGTTTTTTGGGTACTACATGACTTTGTGTTATTTCATAGTTTTGATGTCTTCACTATTATTCTACAATGTAAAATTTTTTTAAAAACCCTTGAATGAGTAGGTGTGTCCAAACCTTATATATATATATATATATATATATATATATATATATATATATATATATATATATATATAATACACACACACTGTATACAGTGGGGAGAACAAGTATTTGATACACTGCTGATTTTGCAGGTTTTCCTACTTACAAAGCATGTACAGTGGGGAGAACAAGTATTTGATACACTGCCGATTTTGCAGGTTTTCCTACTTACAAAGCATGTAGAGGTCTGTAATGTTTATCAAAGGTACACTTCAACTGTGAGAGACGGAATCTAAAACAAAAATCCAGAAAATCACATTGTATGATTTTTAAGTAATTCATTTGCATTTTATTGCATGACATAAGTATTTGATCACCTACCAACCAGTCAGAATTCCGGCTCTCACAGACCTGTTAGTTTGTCTTTAAGAAGCACTCCTGTTCTCCACTCATTACCTGTATTAACTGCATCTGTTTGAACTCGTTACCTGTATAAAAGACATCTGTCCACACACTCAATCAAACAGACTCCAACCTCTCCACAATGGCCAAGACCAGAGCGCTGTGTAAGGACATCAGGGATACAATTGTAGACCTGCACAAGGCTGGGATGGGCTACAGGACAATAGGCAAGCAGCTTGGTGAGAAGGCAACAACTGTTGGCACATTTATTAGAAAATGGAAGAAGTTCAAGATGACGGTCAATCACCCTCGGTCTGGGGCTCCATGCAAGATCTCACCTCGTGGGGCATCAATGATCATGAGGAAGGTGAGGGATCAGCCCAGAACTACACGGCAGGACCTGGTCAATGACCTGAAGAGAGCTGGGACCACAGTCTCAAAGAAAACCATTAGTAACACATTACGCCGTCATGGATTAAAATCCTGCAGCGAATGCAAGGTCCCCCTGCTCAAGCCAGCGCATGTCCAGGCCTGTCTGAAGTTTGCCAATGACCATCTGGATGATCCAGAGGAGGAATGGGAGAAGGTCATGTGGTCTGATGAGACAAAAATATAGCTTTTTGGTCTAAACTCCACTTGCTGTGTTTGGAGGAAGAAGAAGGATGAGTACAACCCCAAGAACACCATCCCAACCGTGAAGCATGGAGGTGGAAACATCATTCTTTGGGGATGCTTTTCTGCAAAGGGGACAGGACGACTGCACCGTATTGAGGGGAGGATGGATGGGGCCATGTATCGCGAGATCTTGGCCAACAACCTCCTTCCCTCAGTAAGAGCATTGAAGACGGGTCGTGGCTGGGTCTTCCAGCATGACAACGACCCGAAACACACAGCCAGGGCAACTAAGGAGTGGCTCCGTAAGAAGCATCTCAAGGTCCTGGAGTGGCCTAGCCAGTCTCCAGACCTGAACCCAATAGAACATCTTTGGAGGGAGCTGAAAGTCCGTATTGCCCAGTGACAGCCCCGAAACCTGAAGGATCTGGAGAAGGTCTGTATGGAGGAGTGGGCCAAAATCCCTGCTGCAGTGTGTGCAAACCTGGTCAAGACCTACAGGAAACATATGATCTCTGTAATTGCAAACAAAGGTTTCTGTACCAAATATTAAGTTCTGCTTTTCTGATGTTTCAAATACTTATGTCATGCAATAAAATGCAAATGAATTACTTAAAAATCATACAATGTGATTTTCTGGATTTTTGTTTTAGATTCCGTCTCTCACAGTTGAAGTGTACCTATGATAAAAATTACAGACCTCTACATGCTTTGTAAGTAGGAAAACCTGCAAAATCGGCAGTGTATCAAATACTTGTTCTCTCCACTTTATATAGAGCTTTCTGGGTATGTTTTGTGTGCTTTTGTCAGCTGTTAGTTTATGTATAGTCTTATAGCAAAGGGTCTGAATACTTATGTAAATGAGGTATTTCTGTTTTTTATTTTGTATACATTTACAAAAATGTCAACCTGTTTTTGCTTTGTCATTATGGGGTATTGTGTGTAGATTGATGAGGATAAAAAAATATGTATATCATTTTAGAGGCCTCCCGAGTGGCACGGCGGTCTAAGGCACTGCATTGCAGTGTTGCGGCGTCACTACAGCCTGGTCATTACTAGCCGTGACCGGGAGTCCCATAGGGAGGCGCACAATTGGCCCAGCGTCGTCCGGTTTAGGGGAGGGTTTGGCCGGGGGGGCTTTACTTGGCTCATTGCTCTCTAGCGACTCCTTGTGGTGGGCCGTTCGCCTGCAGGCTGACCTCGGTTGTCAGTTGAACAGTTTTTCCTCCGACACATTGGTGCAGCTGGCTTCTGGGTTAAGCGAGCTGGTGTTAAGAAGCGCGGTTTGGTAATGTTTTGGAGGACGCATGACTCGACCTTCACCTCTCCCAAGCCCGTTGTGGAGCTGCAGTGATGAGACAAGATCGTAATCACAAAATTGGGGAGAAAAAGGGGGTGAACATTACAAAAAATCAATTTTGAATAATGCTGTAACGTAACAAAATTTGGAAAAAGTCAAGGGGTCTGAATACTTTCTGAATGCACTGTATTGTAGCTAGATGCCATGCACAGCATTTTGGAGATTCGGACCGTTCAGACAACGTCAGCAAGTGTATTGTCACATGCATCTTACCAGGACATAGCAACTCCAAGGTCAGGGAACATTTAGAAATCACTGAAAGGCCATTGTACCTGAGAGGGTCAGTAGTTTCGAGCTTAAATAAATAATCCACTCAAAAACTATCTTTTGGTATTTTTTCATTAGTTCACTGTTGATATAGTGCCAAAATGTTTTCCATGTCAGCAATCAAGTTTTCAAGATATTGGACTTTCAAGATGCAAATTGTCACTTGCCACATCATCATGATGACGGAAAACGCATCATATGATGCGAAACACAGTGGATTTTTCCTTTAATGCAGAGGGATGGGTCTAAATATCTAACTACTCTACAATCCTAAGAACCAAACTATTTACTAGGGAATACCTCTGCCCCTTAAATCAAATGATGTTTATGTTAATAAATAGTTAGATAAGGCCTCTTCAAGTCCATTCTCTGTTCATCTATCTTCCCTACTGAGAGAATGTTGTTTCCCGGTGACGGCCATTTTAGCTGAGTGCAGGTTATTTTCAAATACATTGCCCTCCCTTTATTGAAATCATCTTCATGTGAATAAACAGAAAGATAAGTCCTGTATCAGTGCAGTTATCTTCCCCTAGTGAGATAATATTGTGGCCCAGTGGCAGCCATTTTGGCTGAGTAGTGCTGCATTGTCCCAGTGAATGACAGCTCCAGCAGCATTGATTATTAGTGCTTGGGTGGAGGGGGAGCGAGCGTCGCCCGCCACTTTACAGCACAGCATCTTGTGTTGATGAAGCAGACACATCAGATAGGAGTTGACTGGAGCTGCTTTTAGCAGCCCTTGAGTGTCCGTCTGTGAACGCAGCCCGATGCACAGCAGTAGGAGACAGACGGCTGGTGATCGCAGCTCGGGCTCCGCAGCAAACAGCCATCCGTCTGTGTAATAGAGCTTGTCAAAAGTTTTAAAGTGGATCAGCAGTTCACTTTGAGCAGGGTGCGTTCGCCAGCCTCCGCCAATTCCGAACAAGAGGCTGATCAGTTGTGAAAGCCCCATTTGAGGGCTCTCTAAAAACGGTGTTGATGCAGAACAATTTTATTTTTGTGTGTGTTTGACTTCCTTCCTGTCCCATTCTGTCACTGTTGTCAGGCCGGGTTTTTCTACGTTTAATCTGTACCATTCGTTTTCTCCTCTTCTTCTCTCCTCCACCACATTGGTTATTTACCAACGAACGCAAGCGGAATGAATTAATAATTGAATCCGTTTTCCGCTCTATTTGAAGCCTTATGTAAATGGATGACATCTATAATTGGGACACCACAGGCCATCAGCGGATAGGGAAAAAATGTTGTGGTTATTTTATTTTCTAAATAGATCTTTGCTGTGCTTTGGGGTGAAGAGCCTCATTGCTGCCATCCCTGTCTTATCTCTTGATCATTCTCTCCCTCTCCTTCTCACTTTCTCTCACACACACACACACATACGCATGCATGCGCACACACACGCTTTCCACCTCTGTCAGTCAGACGGTAAGATGAAGAAGCCTGCCCCTCAGGCAACCCAGACAGCCCACCCACTCCCCCTCAACCAAGACCATGTGATGTCTGTCTGGTTCTGTGTTCAGCAGTGTGGGGTTGGTAGAGGGGCTTATGTTATGAGGAACAAGGCAGCCAACCCAGAGTGGCCAACCAAGAGTGAAGGACTTTGTAAAGGGTGGTAATTCAGTCTAATCATCATTACACAGTCATTACATTAAGACATCACTTCTTCATTTCTCCGTGTGTGTGTGTGTTTTTCAAGACTAGTCTTGGCTGCAGCAACCAGCAAACTACTACTCAGACATGTTCTTAAAATTTTACTTTTCAAGCTTTGATGCATGTTTACTTGGCTTTTTGCTGGCCTTGGAATAAGTGCTGGTAGTTGTTGTTGTCGGGAGAAGCCAACATTTCTTCCCATATGTAAAAATTCTGGAGGGAATAATTGTTTGTCTCAGAGAGATCGAGAGAGACATAAGCGAGATATTTTAATGCAACATTGTCCTTCAGTTAAAGATAGAACAACTGACATTATTATTGCATCATCTATTTGGACTAAGAGTATTGTACAATGCAGCAAGATAACTTTGTGACATCTGCTGATGTAAAAAGGGCTTTATAAATACATTTGATTAGATTTTCTGCTTTGTCTCACTAACACATTCTACACGTCTTTCACCCGGTAGACAGTTACGGAAGATATAACTGAGGAAGATATATTATTTTGACAGTCATCGTTACAATCAATTGAGGAATGGTTTAATCTAATCAGGGTGGTAGATAGAGGGGGAGAAACATGCTCAGTCATTCTCCACACGCTTTTGAACCGCTGCCATCCACTTCACACAGCGTTCACGCCTAGACTGCCAGGACACGACAAGCAAGGGTAATTCCTAATGCAACACTGAGGGGCAATGCTGTTACATCCAATGCCTGTTTGCCTGAGGCTGATGCCGCGCAGGTGCTTGTACGCGTGTACACATGCATGTACACACACTCGCATTCAAACACACACAGATATACACACATGTAAATAGTACTCAAACGTGTTCAGTTGGCCTTTCTGTTATGATTGTTGTTTTTCCTTGATGTCTTTTGTTTTTGCATTGTTTTCTGATGTTATCCTTAGTTTCTCTCTTTTGTTCATTTTGTTGATGTGTTGGTGCATCGGGGGACTGTGGCTTGGGGGGGGGTTGGGGAATGGAGGGAGAGGTTTTTTGGGGAGTGGGTCTCGGATGGTTGAGGGGCTGCTCTCGGGGGAACTGTGGGGGGATCTTGGATGGTTGGTGGCCTGGCGGTTGGGAGCTTGGGCCGGTGGCCGATAGGTCGCTGGTTCGGGTCCCCGTTTTGACTTGTTGGGAGATCTGTCGACATGCCCTTGGGCAGGGCGTTGACCCTGGATGCTCCTGTGGGTCGCTCTGGATGGGAGTCTGTTAGATGACTGACTGTAATGTAAATGTTGAGCGGCTTCACTGCAGGTAGATTGTATGTTTTAGTATTCAATAAATAAAAAAGAATAATAGAAACAAGGGTGTGTGTGTGTGTGTGCAGCCTGGTGTGAGTGTATGTGCATTTCTGTGTGTGTGTATGTATGCATATATGTACACTACCAGTCAAAGGTTTGGACACACCTACTCATTCAAGTGTTTTTTTCTTTTTACTATTTTTGCATTGTATAATAATAGTGAAGACATCAAAACTATGAAATAACACATATGGAATCATGTAGTAACCAAAAAAGTGTTAAACAAATCAAAATATATTTCATATTCTTCAAATAGCCACCCTTTGCCTTGATGACGGCTTTGCACACTCTTGTCATTCTCTCAACCAGCTTCATGAGGTAGGCATCTGGAATGCATTTCAATTAACAGGTGTGCCTCCTTAAGTTAATTTGTGGAATTTATTTCCTTCTTAATGTGTTTGAGCCAATCAGTTGTGTTGTGACAAGGTAGAGGGGGGTATACAGAAGATAGCCCTATTTGGTAAAATACCAAGTCCATATTATGGCAAGAACAGCTCAAATAAGCAAAGAGTCAATACGGAATATTTCAAAAACGTTGAATGTTTCTTCAAGTGCAGTCGCAAAAACCATCAAGTGCTAGGATGAAACTGGCTCTCATGAGGACCGCCACAGGAAGGGAAGACCCAGAGTTACCTCTGCTGCAGAGGATAAGTTCATTACAGTTACCAGCCTCAGAAATTGCAGCCCAAATAAATGCTTCACAGAGTTCAAGTCACAGACACATCTCAACATCAACTGTTCAGAGGGGACTGTGTGAATCAGGCCTTCATGGTTGAATTGCTGCAAAGAAACCACTACTAAAGGACACCAATAAGAAGAAGAGACTTGCTTCGGCCAAGAAACACGAGCAATGGACATTAGACCAGTGGAAATATGTCATTTGGTCTGGAGTCCAAATTTGAGATATTTGTTTCCAACTGCCGTGTCTTTGTGAGACGCGGTGTGGGTGAACGGATGATCTCCGCATGTGTAGTTCCCACCGTAAAACATGGAGGAGGAGGTGTTAAGGTGTGGAGGTGCTTTGCTGGTGACACTGTTGGTGATTTATTTAGAAATCAATGCACACTTAACCAGCATGGCTACCACAGCATTCTGCAACGATACGCCATCCCCTCTGGTTTGGACTTTGTGGGACTATCATTTATTTTTCAACAGGACAATGACCCAACACACCACCAGGCTGTGTAAGGGCTATTTTACCAAGAAGGAGAGTGATGGAGTGCTGGATCAGATGACCTGGCCTCCACAATCCCCCGACCTCAACCCAATTGAGATGGTTTGGGATGAGTCGGACGGCAGAGTGAAGGAAATGCAGCCAACAAGTGCTCAGCATATGTGGGAACTCCTTCAAGACCGTTGGAAAAGCATACCAGGTGAAGCTGGTTGAGAGAATGCCAAAAGTGTGCAAAGCTGTCATCAAGGCAATGGGTGGCTATTTGATGAATCTCAAATTTAAATTATATTTTGATTTGTTTAACACTTTATTTTCATTACTACATGATTCCATATGTGTTATTTCATAGTTTTGATGTCTTCACTGTTATTCTACAATGAAAATAAAGAAAAACCCTTGAATGAATAGGTGTGTCCAAACTTTTGACTGATACTGTATCTGCATACACACTTGCTTGTGTGTACATGAATCCATGTATTTCTGTCCCGGCATCTCTCCAGACACTACAGGTCCTCAGAAAAAAGTCTGGAACAGAAAGGGAGCAATCTATATTACTTTATAGTATACATATAAATCAGATCCGTGAGGTATTGAGCGCATATTCTCCAGTTATGGCCGCCCCACAACTAAAGCAGTTAAATACTTGGCCTGGCAAAGTAGCTGTGAAATGTCCGGGGTACTTTGAGTGATACATTTTATGCGTCCTTAGCTGCTCGTGGTAAAAACACATTTTGAAGCTGGAGTCTGTCCAGTGGTCAATGACAATGATGCTGATTTATTAGGAAAGGAAAGCGACGGGGTTCGTTTGCTTCTAAAGCACTTCATTTGGGAAATGATGCAGAGAGAGGTGGGTATGGTGATGTCTCTCCCAGGACACATTGCCCCTCCAAGTACATCTGCATCATCTGCATAGAAATGGATTGGGTAGAAATGCTTTGTTGAATGCAGAGCAGGCAGAGCACAGTGAGAGCTGTGGTCAGTGGAATACTCCAAATGATCCCATCCTGATTTCCATCTGGTTGGCAAACATCTCTACTCCCATATGTGATAACAGGGCTATGAATTCCATTCAATTTCTTTCTCTCTCCTGAGTGGCGCAGTGGTCTAAGGCACTGCATCGCAGTGCTAGCTGTGCCACTAGAGATCCTGGTGTAAATCCAGGCTCTGTCGTAGCCGGCCGCGACCGGGAGACCCATGGGGCGGCGCACAATTGGCCCAGCGTCGTCCAAGGTAGGGGAGGGAATGGCCGGCAGGGATGTAGCTCGGTTGGTAGAGCATGGCGTTTGCAATGCCAGGGTTGTGGGTTCGATTCCCACGGGGGGCCAGTATGAATAAATAATAATAATAAATAATGTATGCACTCACTAACTGTAAGTCGCTCTGGATAAGCGCGTCTGCTAAATGACGTAAAATGTAATGTAAATGTAAAAAGGTTACAGACAGGAAACGTTGGAAGACATTTGCAACAAGCAACACTTGAAAAAAATGTGTGTGTTTGTTTGTGTGCATGCTCCATCCTTACCGATTCCTTTGCCGCTGCCCAAGGAGAGCTCATGAATTTTACATAGCTGTGCGCTATCACACACACACACACACACACACACACACATAAGCATTCCCTAATGTGGTGCCCTCTACAAGAGAAGCATGGCATGTCCCTTCCCTCTCACACACACACACACACACACCACACTCCCTTGCTCAAGTACGGCCATCTATCTCTGCTCTGGACAGAGGCAGCAGGAGCCAATGAAACTAAAGTGAGTTTGTGCTGCAGTCACCACATCGCCAGGGCTGCAGGGAACCCACACAGCCATCTGGGAACCTCTCTGGCGTTCAGCTACACGCCTGCAGGACCAACACCAATGGTCCCCTCGCTCCCTCGCCGCCCCGCCACTGCCAGGGCACCAATCGTTAACAATCCCCCTATCCCCTCCTCCTCTCTCCATCACTCGCTTCCTCCCTCCCTCCCTCCGGTCTCTCCCCTGACCTTTCCCAGGCAGTGTTTTTCTCTGCTCCAAGCGGGTGGCTCTGTCCAGTCAGCCAGCCTGGCTATAGGACTGCTGCTCTTGCTTCTGCGCTTGACGTTGTTCTCCAAATCTGGCTCTACAGTAAACAAACCAACTGTAGAGTAACTAGTGAAGTGCCTACAGGTGCTCTGTGTGGGGCTGTCTGTTCACCTCTGTGTTCTCCTCTCTCTCAATGACACACAGACAAGACCGAGAGGCCGGACACGGGATGCAGAGGGACGGACGGATGCAAGCTTTTTTTTCTCTGAAGACGTCCTTCGAAACAAGGTAGGGGAAAATGTATTTCATTGATTTGCTGAGTGTGTGTGTGTGTGTGTGTGTGTGTGTGATTGATTGATTGATTGTGACAGTGTGTTGGGAATCTTGTGGCAGAATTTGAAGCCGAAGTGAGGGGTGTGTGTACATTTCAATATGTAAGTGGAAGGACCTATCAGCATACAGATGTGCATTACTGTGCCAGTGTTTGTGTGATATTTCCTGTATTGTAAAACATTGAAGTAGTCCATTGCACTGCTGCAACCTTCATCCTTTGTATAAAGATGGTTGTACATTTCATATAGAGTTGCAAGGTAAGTCCATTTGTGCAGTAGTGGCTTCATTTGTTGCTGGTAAAATGCAAAACGAATTGTCTTACATGTCCCTGGCTCATATCAAAGTCCTGCCTCAACTCAGTCCCTGTTCATCTTCCCTGGTTTGGAGCTTTCCCAACAACAGTGTCAGTACTACTGTAGCTTCCATTCTGCCATGTCATTCCACTCTCCGATGTGTTCTAGTCATTTCCAGATTTTCAGTTACTACATGTAAGGGAAGTGTTTTGACCTGGACAGTGGTCAGACCACCAGTGCAGTGTTCTGATGTTGTGGTGGGGTTCTGGAACCCCTGTTGTGGTCGTCATATTCTCCAGTACCCTCCAACGCAACCGCAAGTGCAGAAGCAGGTTCTAGGAACGGCTCTGGATGCCTGTTGCCCCCTGGCCGGTACAGCGTTCACCCAAGGTCCTTTACCTCATAATCCCTTGCACCACTAACTCACTCAGGCTGACTCAATGATACAGTGGGCCAGTGGCAATGGGGATTAAGCAGTGGGTTGTGTGTGTGCGCAAGATGCTAACCCACCCGGGTGAGTGAGTTTTTCCCTTAGCATTTGGTAGCTAGTGCCGTTAGCATCCCGGTTTATAGCTAGCAGGTTGTCTAAGTGTAGTCTGTCGACAGAGATGGACTGCTTTACTAGGATCAGATAAACCCGCACTCAGTGTTCCCCAGCAAGATGGATGAGAACATCTGCATGCTAGCGCTGTCGTTTTCACCACCGCCTCCTCCTTTCCAGTTTCCATCCTCTCTTTCTTTTTATCCCTGCCCGGGCTTCTTTATTTTTTAAAGAAGCGACGGCCGCCACATAAATTACGCGGTATTCAGGAGGGATATCAAGATGGCTAATGTATTATTCACAGTTGACTGGTGTTTTAATGAATTGCCCCTGCAGTGAATGGTACTTGAGCACATGGGGAAGAGAAAGACAAGTGGGCCCGTTGCAAATAAAACTGAGGTCCTCTGGTTAATGAACGGGCCTCGATAGCGAGCCAGTGGAAGACGCAGCGTTCAGTAACCCAGAGGTCTAATCATACTGACAGGAAGGACACAGTCTGGATGTTAACGTCTTTGTCGTGTCGGCGCTTAATTGCGGGTGGCGCAATTTGTGGCGTCGTAGCTCGTTATCAAAGTGTGGGGAACGTTTTGTAACTGAAGCAGTTTTACGTATTGGATGGGAGATAGAGGTGGGACTGTGAGTTTTAAAGGGAGACCACTCTGACTGAAGAGATTGTCTTATTATGTCATCATTAACGAATGGTGACGTATTCCTTCAGTAGGATACTGTTTTCCTGAGCTCTGACTCAGGTGGCTTGACATTCCTTGTTGCCATGTTGTATCCCTCTTAGCCAGATAAAGTGTGTTATCCCATTTGGAAACAACTGCAGAGACCCTGAACACTCATGAGTCATGACATGCTGTTGTTTTAAGGGTTACTTTACTATCTGTACACAACATGTTTTCCTGTAGTCTTATATACATGAGATGGATTTCTTTCTACATAATCTAGTGTCTTTCTAAAGCCCAATGTTACATTATGTTAATTTTATCGTAGCGCAACAGCAGTGCTTGCCATGGTTGATTCATTACAGATAAAACAGATGCCTTATCATCAAATCATTAAAGGCCCAGTGCAATCAACATTCTGTTTACCCTTTGTTTTGTATCATATTGTACAACAGCTGATGAAACTATGTGATCAGTGTTATTTCATGATAGTTCTTTCCTGGTTGAAAATATAATCTACACAGGACCTTCTAATCAGCATGTTTGCATGCGCTGGAGTTTCGGCTTTCCACAGTGACATCACCATGCGGTAAATTGGTTATTAGACCAATAACAAAGAAAGTTCCAAACCTCTCTGCCAATAACAGTTTGTTTTCAGTCTCCCCCTCCCCACTCAGACCACTCCCAGACAGTCCTAGCAAAAGTATTTATTGAGAAAAAGTGTTTTGCTAAAAAGCTATTTTTTTCACATTTCAATGGAAATCTATTACAGTATGCCTGTTGCCCCCTGGCTGGTACTCACTTGTTACCCCAAATGATTTGATATTGATATAAAAACAGCTGCATTGGGCCTTTTAAGGAGGGAAAACTATTGAGTTTTCACATTCCCCATTCTGAAGTTTCTATTTAATTGTTTACCAAGTCTACAAGCTGTTACTGGCAGACTTCATTGGTTTTTGAGGCAAAGCATCTCCTCTCTCTCTCTCTCTCTCTCTCTCTCTCTCTCTCTCTCTCTCTCTCTCTCTCTCTCTCTCTCTCTCTCTCTCTCTCTCTCTCTCTCTCTCTCTCTCTCTCTTTCTTTATTTAACTCTCACCTACTTTCTCATATACACTATCTTAGTCAGGTGGAATGCATTATCCCATTTGGAAACAATGGCAGAGACCCTGAACACTCATGGCATGCTGGTATTTTAATAGCGTGATCATTGTTGCCAAAGGCTACTGTGTGTAGACTGTCATCATGCTGTTAGATTGTATTCTGTTGTTTTACATACAAATATCTTTCATTTTATATTCTTTAATGTCTTTCTAAGCTATGTTGCATTATGTAAATTGCAATGTAGCGCAACAGCACTGCTTGCCAGGGTTTATTCATTACAGATAAAACAGATGGCCTCATCATCAAATCATTAAGGAGGGAAAACTATTGAGTTGTCAGATTCCCCGTTCTGAAGTTTCTATTTAATTCTTTACCAAGTCTTCAAGCTGTTACTGGCAGACTTAATTGGTTTCTGAGGCAAAGTCTCTCTCTCTCTCTCTCTCTCTCTCTCTCTCTCTCTCTCTCTCTCTCTCTCTCTCTCTCTCTCTCTCTCTCTCTCTCTCTCTCTCTCTCTCTCTCTCTCTCTCTCTCTCTCTCTCTCTCCCCCCCATCTTTTTATTTAACTCCCACCCACTCCCCTACTTTCTCATATCTGCTGTATTGTGTGACCTTATTCTAGTCACAACATCACATTAATCAACTCCATTTCCCTTGAGTTCTTAACCTCATAACTATACCAAACCACTATGTCCCTCTCTTGTCAAAGAGCCACAGATATAGTGTTGGTGGAGAATAATATACAGATGCTCTACTAGTGTATCATACCTACATAGCCTAGAATTTATCCTCGGATACAAAAATCCCATGAAGCTACACAGAGAGACACACGCATGACAGCCAGGTCTGCTGTCATGAACTTTCAGAGAGCCCGAGGTATGTGGTTTCAGTGAGTCTGAGGGTACAGTATGTGGTCTTAATTAAATGTTTGAATATGTTGTAAAGGGGATTGGGTTAAATGAAATGCTTTCTCCTGTTTCCCGAGGCAGGTTTAGATTGCAAGGTGTACTTGGTGACCTTCATGTCAACATTAGCCTCTAGCGCTATTGCAAACAAAGTACAGCAGTGTTTGATCTAGTTCTGTTCAGAGTGGTGATCTGGCCACCATTTTTGTAACTGTACGACTCGGTATTAAACACTGCGGCAATAGCCTGCTAAATTAAGAATCACTTGAAAATAAGTTCTGATGCTAAAGCCCATCAGACTTTTATGCGCTCATTAATATACATTTATGACTTAATTCTAATGTGACTGACAGCCTATTTATAAGTAATCGTCGCTTATGCATAAAGTCCTTTGAGTTCATTATAGTAGAATACACTGTGAAAAGTAACTGCCTAATTCATTAAAGAAATTGAGTAGTGGCTACTCAAACATCTCCAACGCTCAGTAGAACTCAAATCATATACAGTGAGGGGGAAAAAGTATTTGATCCCCTGCTGATTTTGTACGTTTGCCCACTGACAAAGACATGATCAGTCTATAATTTTAATGGTAGGTTTATTTGAACAGTGAGAGACAGAACAGCAACAACAAAATCCAGAAAAACGCATGTCAAAAATGTTATAAATTGATTTGCATTTTAATGAGGGAAATAAGTATTTGACCCCTCTGCAAAACATTACTTAGTACTTGGTGGCAAAACCCTTGTTGGCAATCACAGAGGTCAGACGTTTCTTGTAGTTGGCCACCAGGTTTGCACACATCTCAGGAGGGATTTTGTCCCACTCCTCTTTGCAGATCTTCTCCAAGTCGTTAAGGTTTCGAGGCTGACGTTTGGCAACTCGAACCTTCAGCTCCCTCCACAGATTTTCTATGGGATTAAGGTCTGGAGACTGGCTAGGCCACTCCAGGACCTTAATGTGCTTCTTCTTGAGCCACTCCGTTTTTGCCTTGGCCGTGTGTTTTGGGTCATTGTCATGCTGGAATACCCATCCACGACCCATTTTCAATGCCCTGGCTGAGGGAAGGAGGTACTCACCCAAGATTTGATGGTATTTGGCCCCGTCCATCGTCCCTTTGATGCGGTGAAGTTGTCCTGTCCCCTTAGCAGAAAAACACCCCCAAAGCATAATGTTTCCACCTCCATGTTTGACGGTGGGGATGGTGTTCTTGGGGTCAAAGGCAGCATTCCTCCTCCTCCAAACACGGCGAGTTGAGTTGATGCCAAAGAGCTCTCATCTGACCACAACACTTTCACCCAGTTCTCCTCTGAATCATTCAGATGTTCATTGGCAAACTTCAGGCGGGCCTGTATATGTGCTTTCTTGAGCAGGTGGACCTTGCGGGCGCTGCAGGATTTCAGTCCTTCACAGCGTAGTGTGTTACCAATTGTTTTCTTGGTGACTATGGTCCCAGCTGCCTTGAGATCATTGACAAGATCCTCCCATGTAGTTCTGAGCTGATTCCTAACCATTCTCATGATCATTGCAACTCCACGAGGTGAGATCTTGCATGAAGCCCCAGGCCGAGGGAGATTGACAGTTCTTTTGTGTTTCTTCCATTTGCGAATAATCGCACCAACTGTTGTCACCTTCTCACCAAGCTGCTTGGCGATAGTCTTGTAGCCCATTCCAGTCTTGTGTAGGTCTACAATCTTGTCCCTGACATCCTTGGAGAGCTCTTTGGTCTTGGCCATGGTGGAGAGTTTGGAATCTGATTGATTGCTTCTGTGGACAGGTGTCTTTTATACAGGTAACAAGCTGAGATTAGGAGCACTCCCTTTAAGAGTGTGCTCCTAATCTCAGCTCGTTACCTGTATAAAAGACACCTGGGAGCCAGAACTCTTTCTGATTGAGAGGGGGTCAAATACTTATTTCCCTCATTAAAATGCAAATCAATTTATAAAATGTTTGACATGCGTTTTTCTGGATTTTGTTGTTGTTATTCTGTCTCTCACTGTACAAATAAACCTACCATTAAATTATAGACTGATCATTTCTTTGGCAGTGGGCAAACATACAAAATCAGCAGGGGATCAAATACTTTTTTCCCTCACTGTATTTTTATATATAGAAGGAGAGGGTCACAGGATTGATTTAAACATGACATTCAATAACAACACGGTGGCCGCCAACCACATTTGCATTATTACCCACCATTCACCAACAGCGGGGTGTCTATCGACGACCGCCGATAGCCGCCCGCACAAGGAGAGGCACCAACTTCGACGGAAGTCGTGACAGTGTTCTGCAAATCTAAAGTTATTGAGTTTTTACAAGTTATAATTATTTAATATTTTAAAGTCAATCTAACATTTATTCAATAAGTTGTTCTTACTTGATTCTATCATATTTTACATCTTTACTTAAAATAAAGTAGTAGTCAGACACTGATATTTGAGTAAAAAACACTTTGTTATAACGTTTTTGCAAGTTATGATACTTAATAGTGCCATGTGGGTCTGTTTTTAGAGGATTGTGGGTAATTCAACATTTTTAGACTATGATACTTTCACACAATGTTGTAAGCATATTTGAAATATATTTCTAAAATAGCATTAAGCAGTTTGTTGTGCTGTGAAGTGTAATTGTTCATGATGAATGGATATCAAAACCGTTGAGCAAATTGATGTTCAATAAAGAGACAAGCCATTCCCACCATCAACAAGTTAATGTGTACCACTCTTAATGACCGAGGCTAATGCAGCATCCTGTATCGCTTACAGCTATACCTCCAGTTACTGCTAGAGGAAGGAGCACCGTGCTCAACAAAGCCAGCTAAAGTGGGTTAAAATGACAAATCGTCAAATACATAAAACAATGGTAAACATTTAAGTGACGACCACTGAAAATGACTAATCAGAACAACTTACTACTTACAAAATAGTAATGAAGGTTAATAATTTAAGTAGAAGGGACCCTTCATTTTTATGTTCACTACAACAAATATTTATGTTCAAGTAACTTCAATCGTCCCCTGTAGCTCAGTTGGTAGAGCATGGCGCTTGCAATGCCAGGGTTGTTGGGTTCGTTTCCCACGGGGGGCCAGTATGAAAATGTATGCACTCACTAACTGTAAGTCGCTCTGGAAAAGAGCGTCTGCTAAATGACTAAAATGTAAATGTAATAATGACATTTAGTGTAAAAAAGTTAATAGAACACAAAACAGTTAAGTATTTATAACTTAAAAAGATAACCATATGGGTGACGATGTCACTTTATTACATTATGTATTGAACACTGCAACACTTTGAGTTGGGTTACTCAAATAGTTCTAGGCAACGAGATTCCACAAAAAAAAATAGTTAGTTGAACTAATTACTTTTTACAGTGTACTAGTCTTTCTCAAGCGTTCTGTTTTAGCAGTTAATGGAGGCTCATTTACTTGGAAGGTTGGTTTGGGAAGATGACGAAAATATTGTGGGATAATACATTGTTTATCCAAAGTCTTTTCATAGTTCTTCATGAACTTCTTAAATTGAATAAACTTGGTAAATAGGAGATGCCTGATGACTTCTTTGTCGGCAAGGCTGGCAAAGAAGAAAACGTGCCGTTTTGAAGGTGGTCATTTTGAATTCTTCTCAATATGGCTCTTGCTTTGTCTGGAATGATTGCTGAGCGTTGGAATGCAACTCATGCCTCATAATGGAAAGCTAACAATGTCCCTAGAGCATCCTGTTCTCATTGCCAGTGACAGACAGAAGTTGTTGATCACGGATTTGTCCCCACAGGAGATTACCGTCACTCCAACTCATGAATATTCACAAGACTTAATGAGATTATCCAAAAAGGCTCTGTTTTCACGGATCCTACATTTTCCAGGTGTGTGTTTGGATGATGACAGGGGTGCTGGTCTTTGGGGAGCTATATGTTGAGAAGAGAGCTTCGCTCAAGTCTCTGTTTGAAATATCCGCTCGAGACGACGAGTTGGCATTAAACACTAGGAAAGGAAAGGAGGTAGACTCACTTTTTTTTTAACGTTTCTGTCACATCGCCTTCTCCAGCGTTTCCTTTTTAGATTCCATTAGTGTTGGCAGGCATCTTTTAGAAGAGAAAACCAAAACAACCACAGGATTCTAGAATGTGGCCGCCAGTCATTTTGACAGTTTTCCACAGCCAAGTCCGGGCAATAAATCATGCATTACCTAAGTCGTTCATTGTGAAAGTTGGAGTTTGCCGCAGGCTCCGCGGGCGACGGACCAGACAAGCTAGCTTCCCTTTGGGAAGAACGGAGGGAGAACGGAGAGAGACAGAGGAGCAGAAGAGATTAGTTCCTCTTTTAAAACAACCTCAATGGAAATAATGGACATTCTCTCATTATTAATTCTCCCTGTCAATATGAGGTATTGCCATACCTCTCAGTCTCTAGGCACTCTTCTTCTCCAAACCCACAAGGGCCTTCCCGTGGGACTAATTTTGAGAACACACCGGCACTAAATGCCTCATTAGTAAGACTGGGCTGTCCAAACTGAAGGACAAATGTATTGGCTGTCTGCTTTTACCTATGCTTAACCAGAGAGAGAGAGAAGATCACTTTTCTTTGTCAGTCCCTTTAAAAACCGCAATAAATAAAAAATAAGTGAATTGATATTAGCTTCAAATCAAAGTGTAGTCTCACAATTATGAGGGTGTTTGCCAACGTGTTTGCTAACTAAATTAAAGAGATGAATGTACTGTAACTACGGTAGTTCCCTCCATGATGATTTGGAATCCAAACCGCAGGAGCTCTGTTCTAATTAACCAACAAACAAAAAAAGAACTTGCTTTGTACCTAGGACTCAGGAAGGAAGGACGCTCTCTCGCGCCGACTACACATCACTAATTAATTTGCATTAATGCAAAGTTGATCATATTTCCGCTGCCTCACGCATCTCCTCAATGTGTGGGTAGCTCTGCAGTTATATAAAGAGAAAGCAAAGCTAACATACATACATACATACAGATTTACATTTTGTTAGGTGCAGCAGTTATCACAGAATGGGATCTGCAACAGTGTTGTTAGTCTTTGGAGATGGGAAGTAGTTGCCAATCCACCTCCATCAACCTTCCTAGCACCCTCTATCTAGCCCTTCCTCATCCTCCTCTTTCTCTCCCTCTCTCCTATCAGCTTAGAGGGAAATAGATTGTCTCCTGGCTCCCACTATCAATTTGTGTCAGCACACCAGGCCTTCTTTCTGGAACTGCCAATGCAGGGGAACACTTGGTATTCACTAAATGAAATAATGGGTGACCGTAAATCCTGCCGAGAGAGACCCTGTCGGCTTCACTTAGGTTTAGGGGGGGGGGTCTCTGATACAGATGCATCTTGTTAGCGTCTCCTGTTGGCGTGCTCCTTCAGTCTGGCTCTCTCCCCACTCTCTCACTCCTCCATCTTCAAAGTGTTACCCTGAATGGCTTTATGAGGAAGAGTTATTTAGGGCGATGGACAGGATGCAGAAGCGTTTGCTGAGCATTTTTACTTTGATTGGATGTGTGTGTTTTAATGGTGGCCTGTGAGTGTCAAATTGGCTTGGTTTGGCTTGGACTTGTGTGTGTCGGTGTGCAGAAAGCATTTCTCTCCTCACCGCATTATGCCAAGAGATTAATTGACTATGTCTACCCGGACATCTGCCTCAATGTCCCCTGATAATGCCTATCGTTTTTAACAAACTACCTCACGCTGGGACATTTCTGAACACCCTAAATATAGCCAATCCTCATGTTCCTTTTACCCTGGGCACAATAACAAACGTCCGGTAGGGCTACGGCGGTAACGGCAGCACCATGACGTTCCGTCATTGAAATTCATGGGGGGAAAAAAAAAAGGCACGTTTTTTCAACAAGGAGGTTCAGGAGCACCGCCGCGGTGCTCAAGCGCCATTTGTAAAATCCTGTTCAGATGAATTCACACGAAATAAATGTTCAGTCACCTGACAAGCCATTAATAAAGAGGCTTTGCGTTTTGATTTAGAGCCACGACGAGGAGGGATGCCAGGGGAGGGAGAAATGCTATTGAAGGAGAAGCCTTATCTCAGGCTAACTGCTGTCTTCTGGGCTCCTTCACTCCCCTTAGGGTGGCTTTGGCGCTGGCTTTTTAGTCAGCGATACACACTACACTGGTGGGATTAGTGGGCCTAGTAGGAAGAGGGGACAAGGGAGTTAGACAACGTAGATGAGACCAGACCCATTCATTCTCTTGCCTGACGACTCACCCTGAATGCAATTCTGCAAAATGAGGGGCGTTGTACAAAACAAATTAATCAGTGATTGGTTAGATTTGTTTTGATGATCCAATCAGAGTGTCAAAGTTGATAACATGTCATGGAGGTTGGCTCTGGCCCAACCCATCGGTTTCTGAGATCAATCAGAACGGTCAGAATGTGTTCGTATTGTAGAAATCACAGGGCTGGAAGGCAAATCCAGACTCATCATTGAGAAGAAATGTCAGTTTGGACAGAGCGATATGGATGGGTAGCCAAACAAGACTCTCCAGATCGATAACGTCCTCAAACGACTTATTGAGATGAACCCCAGATCAGATCTACTAGATGGAATTACATTTCTGGGAAGTATTGGGGACTAAATGTGATGCAGTGCTTTGGCTAGTGTGGTGTTTTCAGTCCAACAAATATAAACCAACACACACTCTAGCTGATAAGCGTTTTTGCAATTTTGGGGTCATTGTTTGAAGAACGTTGGTTCATGTGAATGCAGGTGTCCTTGTTGTTAAAGCCACTCACCTCCCAAGCAAGTGTTTCGAGGATAGACTTTTGATGAATGTGTTTGTTTAGAAGCAAGGTAACCTGTTTGAAACCCACCTCTCACACACCGCACTCAACAAAAAAAATCCTAATAAAACAAATCCCTTCCTCAGCTTTCCTACAGCCTTCTGTTATCCAGAGAAAATTCATTTCCTTGTTTGCTTTTCAAGTGCTTACTCATGGAAGGAGACGGTACAGTACCTCAGCGTTTTTAAAAAGATGAAGTAAGAAATAATCCCATCAGTGCGAGAGAGAAGTGCCCGAGGCGGCGCGGATCAGGCGGGCAGCAGTCAGGAGCCTCATGCGGAGGAGGCTAACAGAACCAATCTGCATCCCTAATGGAACCCTATTCCTTATATAGTGCACTACTTTTGACCACAGCCCTTTGGGAAGCCTATGGGCCCTGGTCAAAAGTAGTGCACTATGTAGGGAATAGAGTGCTATTTTGGATGCAGACCCCAGTGTTGATGCTTGGAGCTGTTGATTAAGTGTAGCAGGGGAGGCATGACTGGTGTTTACCTTGCAGTGCCCCTAAACTTTATTCTCTGCTCTCTGTAACCTGCTGTGGCGGATGTTTCAGGATGTCTCTTCCAACCTGGAAAGCAGCGTGTTGGTGAATATTAAAGCACATCTGCTGGTCTCAGCGTGTCACGGCCTAACTGTCCATCGTAGGCTGATGGTTCACAACTGATTCTGTTCACAACAAAGTCCTGACAGGTTCAAACTCCTGTTTAGATGGTGTGAGAAATGGGGTGTAGTGATCAGAGGTTGGAGTTCCATAGATCTCAGTACAAGTTCAAAGCTTGGTAGAGGCTTCTTCTGCTACCCAAGCTTTGTAGATCCGTCCTGTTTGACCTGGTACTCATCTAAGAACATGTACTCTGGTATTACCTTCGAAGAATTCATCTTGTGTCTGGGAATTTCAAAGAAATACGTAATTTCACCGTGTTATTACTAGGTGAATATCAGATAAACACTGGACTATAAAATAAAGTGTAGCCCATAAATGCCCTAAAGCGAGACATGCATCTCAGACATCAGTGATCATTAAGGGAATGCTAGTGGTTGTAGGATATCACCTGGAAGAGAACGGGACAACTAAGAGTCCAGCAGTAAAAAATTAAGCATGCAGGAGAAAGCAGTTCAAAGCAAGATGAAATATGCTCAGTAATGTATCACACTGTCAGGGTAAAAATGGGACCCTACTCCCTATACAGTGGACTACTTTTGGGTCCTGGTCAAAATTAGTGCACTACAAAGGGAACAGGGTGCCATTTAGGGCGTACCCTCCAGCTATACAGGCCTGTACTCACCAGGGGCATGAAACTATTAGTAGCTCATCTCCCGAGTGGCGCAGTGGTCTAAGGCACTGCATCGCAGTGCTAGCTGTGCCACTAGAGATCCTGGTTCGAATCCAGGCTCTGTTGTAGCCGGCCGCGACCGGGAGACCCATGGGGCGGCGCGCAATTGACCCAGCGTCGTCCAGGGTAGGGGAGGGAATGGCCGGCAGGGATGTAGCTCAGTTGATAGAGCATGGCGTTTGCAACGCCAGGGTTGTGGGTTCGATTCCCACAGGGGGTATGAAAAAATTAATGCACTATGCACAAATGTATGCACTAACTGTAATTCGCTCTGGATAAGAGCATCTGCTAAATGACTAAAATGTAAATGTAAATGTTCAGAAAGAGCCGTCGTGGATTAAAGCTTAGTGGGAACTGACTGGGCTGTTCTTAAAATGGAGAGAGATAGGGTTGATTAGCATATACTCAACAAATACCGGCGACTAAGCAGTTTTGGGGCAGAGTGGAAGCTACTCAACCCTCCTAAGTTTTGTTTGCAAATCCTGTACTAGGAATGTATTTTCCAACCCCTCCACACTGTGTGTCACTCACTAATTCTCTGAGGAGGAGTTATGAGTTTGGAGCATATGTAGTGAATGTGTGGTCTAAATACATTACACCTGCGTTATTCAGTTATTTCATATAATGTGAGCTACCTGTGCTTGATTGACCTTGCCTGTCTTAATGGATTTTTAAATATTTAAAATAGTATTTGCACCCATGTCTGATTGGAGCCTTCGTCGTTTGTTAACTCCTAAGTCACTTAATGAAAGGTTTTGTGATGTTATGGTTGTGTTGATGGAGACTAGAGAAGCAGTTGTGCTATTTTCAAACTTTGGAAGGAAGAGCATTCTTCCATCAAATGTCCCTGTCTTGTGTTCAGATCTATACTCATGTAGTTTTCAAAACATACAAATTCAAATTCTTTAGTTATGGGTTAAATTACATGAAATACGTACACATTAGATTACATGAAAAGCAAAATGATCCACTTGTTTATCCCAACCAGATGATCAATTGATAGGATATTAAAAGGTATGGATTATAATAAAAACATTAATCGTTATTATTTCAGTCTTTACTGTGGGACTAGTCTCTCTGGTAGTGCTTATAAAACTTGCCTGTTACCAAAGCAAATGTTGTTTTTGAAGTCAGAACCGATATTAACCAAATAAAAAAATCCTCATTTTTCTTTAATCATAAAAGGAACAGCGGTGCTGTTAAAGTCTAAACTATTTTGCAACTCCTCTTTGGTTTTAGCGTTTATGCTTCTTCAGATGTGTTTAAGTATCACACGTACTTATTAATAATTAATTTGTGTCCTGTAACCCTGGCTAATCTTATAACAAGTTTATTAATTATTAATTTGATTCTGTTGGATTTGAATCAGGGAAGCACCTCAACCTTCTAAGAGTCAATTGATAATATCTGCAGGCCTAACTTAACTCCTGAATGCTTACTAATCTAACATGTATTATGCAACTATAAGATAAATAGCCCTAAAAGTGGTCGATCAAAATGTTGTTGAAACAACAACAACCCATTGTGTTACACCGAAGGTCTAATTTCCTCTTATTCATGAGCTGTAATGAAAACACACAGAGCTGCCTGTCATCCATCGACCCTATGGCTGAGGAGCTGCCTGTCATCCATTGACCCTTTGGCTGAGGAGCTGCCTGTCATCCATCGACCCTTTGACTGAGGAGCTGCCTGTCATCCATCGACCCTTTGGCTGAGGAACTGGAGCTGCCTGTCATCCATCGACCCTTTGACTGAGGAGCTGCCTGTCATCCATCGACCCTTTGGCTGAGGAGCTGCCTGTCATCCATCGACCCTTTGACTGAGGAGCTTAGAAGACAGGAAGATGCGGTGCAGGGCGAGGTGGATGGCGACGGTGGAAATCCCACAACAGGGAGTGATCGAGGACATCCCTCACCGGGACACAGCACTGCTCCTCCGGACCGTACCCCACCCACCCAAAGCCTCAAATCCAGGATGGAACGGACGGAGTACGCCGGGGCCCCCTCGATGTCCAGAGGGGGGCGGAGGGACTACTGGAGCGGACCAGCCACCACCGGCCTGAGGAGAGACACGTGAAGCGAGGGGTTAATACAGTAATCAGGATGGAGTAGTAACCTATACGTAACCTCGTTGATTTTCCTCAGGACTTTGAATGGCCCCACAAACCACAGGCTCAGCTTCCAGCAGGGCAGGAGGAGAGGCAGATTCCGGGTCGAGAGCCAGACCCGATCACCCGGGACAAAGACTGGGGCCTCACTGCGGTGGCAGTCAGCGTTGGCTATCTGGCAACGCACGGCGCACTGGAGGTGGACGTGGGCAGCGTTCCACGTCTCCTCCGCACGCCGAAACCAGTCGTCCACCGCAGGAGCTTCGGTCTGGCTCTGATGCCACGGTGCCAGAACCGGCTGATACCCTAAGACACATTGAAAGGGAGTTAGGTTAGTGGAGGTGTGTCGGAGAGAGTTCTGGGCATATTCAGCCCATGGCAAGAACACCGACCACTCCCCCGGCCGGTCCTGGCAGTAGGACCGCAGGAACCTACCCACATCCTGATTCACACGTTCCACCTGCCCATTAGACTTGGGGTGAAACCCAGAGGTCAGGCTGACCGAGACCCCCAGACATTCCATGAACGCCTTCCAGACCCTGGATGTAAACTGGGGTCCCTGGTCAGACACTGTCCTCTGGCACCCCGTTGTGCCGGAAGACGTGAGTAAACAGGGCTTCCGCAGTTTGCAGGGCTGTGGAGAGACCGGGCAGAGGAAGGAGGCGGCAGGCTTTAGAAAAGCGGTCCACCAGGATGGTGGTGTTACCCTGAGAGAGGGCAAGACGTGAGGAAGTCCATTGACAAGTGGGACCATGGCCGTTGTGGAACTGGTAAGGGATGTAACTTACCCACTAGGAGGTGCCTAGGTGCCTTACTCTGGGCGCACACTGAGCAGGAGGAGACATACACCCTCACATCCTTAGCCAAGGTAGGCCACCAGTAATTCCCGGTCAAGCAGCGCACTGTACAGCCGATACCTGGTTGACCAGAGGAGGGAGACGTGTGTGCCCAATAGCTAAGACGGTCACGGACAAGAGACGGCACGTACCGCACTGAGGTGGAGATGGCTCTGTGTATAATGCCCGCTCTATGTCCGCGACCACAGCCCACAATACCGGTGCCACAAGGCCGGGAGTATGGGGGTGTTGTCAATGGGCCTCTCCTCTGTGTCGTACAGCCGTGACAGCGCGTCTGCCTTCACATTCTTAGTACATGGTATGTATGACGTGAAATCAAACCGGGTGAAGAACAAGGCCCACCTGGCCTGGCGAGGGTTCAGCCTCCTCGCTGCCCGGATGTACTCCAGGTTACATGGTACATCCGGGATACGTGGTCCTCTGTAGCTCAGCTGGTAGAGCACGGCGCTTGTAACGCCAAGGTAGTGGGTTCGATCCCCGGGACCACCCATACATAAAAAAATAAATAAATGTATGCATGCATGACTGTAAGTCGCTTTGGATAAAAGTGTCTGCTAAATGGCATATTATTATTATTATTATTGTTATTGTTACGGTGGTCAGTCCAGACGAGGAAAGGGTGTTTCACCCCCTCGAGCCAGTGCCTCCACGCGGTCAGGGCTCTGACAACAGCCAACACCTCCCGATCACCAACGTTGTAGTTCTGCTCCGCCGGGCTGAGCTTCTTAGAGAAGAAGGCACAGGGGCGGAGCTTGGGTGGCGTGCCCGAGTGTTGGGATAGGACAGCACCTATCCCTACCTCGGACGCATCCACCTCCACTATGAACGGTAATGATGGATCGGGATGGGCCGGTACCGGGGCTGAGGTGAACAGAGCCCTCAGGTTACTGAAAGCCCTGTCAGCCTCAGCAGACCAGCTGAGCCGGGACGGCCCACCCTTCAACAGAGAGGTGATGGGAGCTGCGACTTTGCCAAAGCCCCGGATAAACCTCCGATAGTGATTGGGAGGAAGGAGATGGACTGTTGGAAGAACAGACACTTTTCTACCTTGGCATACAGGTCATGTTCCAACAGTCAGCCCAGCACTCTGCGAACCAGGGACACATGCTCGGCGCACATAGCGGAATACACCAGAATGTCATCGATGTAGACCACCACACCGCGACCAAGCATGTCCCGAAACACTTAGTTCACAAAGGACTGGAAGACTGATGGAGCATTCATCAACCCGTACGGCATCACCAGGTATTCGTAATGATCCGTGGTTGTGCTGAATGCTGTCTTCCAGTCGTCCCCTTCCCAGACACGCACCAGGTTGTACGCACTCCGGAGATCTATAGCGAATGGTAGTTTGATTAAGTGCCTGGTAATCAATGCAAGGTCGCAGACCTCCGTCTTTTTCTTCACGAAAAATAAACTAGAGGAGATGGGCGAAGTGGAGGGACGTATGAACTTCTAGCGCAGGGAGTCGGAGACGTATGTCTCCATAGCCTCCTTTTCAGCCTGCGACAGGGGATAGACATGACTCCTGGTAGGCACAGGTAATTTGGTCGCCTGCGTTTTGGAAAACGTGTGCGTCAAGTCGAGGTATTCGGGGGGAATGCGCATGGTGGAGGTAGTGTCTGGACTTTCCACCGTGGTTGCAACAGGGAAACAGCTAGACACCTACCCTGACACTCTCGCAACCAACCCGTGAGAACCCTCTGCGGCCATGAAAAGGTGGGGTTGTGTAGTGCGAACCAGGGAAGACCCAACACAACAGGGAAATCAGGGGATTCAATAATAAAAAAGGTGATTTGCTCCCTATGGGTCTCCTGCCAAATCATTGTGACTGGTGCTGTAACCTTCCTAACATAACCTGACCTTAATGGTTGACTGTCAAGTGCTTTGACGGGCAATGGAATGGGTAGGGGAACCAAGGTGATACATAGACTATTAGCTAAAGACCTTTCCATGAAGTTCCCAGCTGCGCCTGAATCGACCAGCGCCTTACACTGGGGAACTACCGTGTAATCAGGGAAGGTGACGTGTATGGTGAAGTGCGCAGCAGAGGGCTCTGAACGAGTGTGGGTTTGCGCTACCTGGGGTGACGCGAGAGTGCCTTGCCTGCCGCCTCCAGACCCAGAAGAACTCTGACGACAGCGTGCAGCAGAGTGTCCTCTCTTGCCACAAGAGTGACACTGGAGCTGTCTTCCTTTGTTCTCCCGGATCGCTGCACCACCCAGCTCCATCGGAACGTAATCCAAGTTAAAGGGGGGTGAAATGGGCAGGCCCCTTCCAGGATGTCCTCTTGAAGCCAGCAGGTTGTCCAACCGGATGGCCATGACCACCAGCTGGTTGAAAGCCAACGTGGAATCCCGGCAGGCTAGCTTCCTTCGGACGTCCTCTCGCAGGCTGTACAGGAAGCGGTCGATGAGGGCCCGCTCGTTCCACCGGACCCAGCCGCTAGAGTTCTAAACTCAAGGGCAAAGTCCTGCGCGGTCCTCATCCCCTGCCTCAGATGGACCAGCCACTCGCCCGCCTCTATTCCTTCGGGAGGGTGATCGAAGACTGCCCGGAAGAGGCGAGCGAACTCCCCGTAGTTGTCCAAAGCGTCTCCCCCTTCACTCCAGACCACGTTGGCCCACTCCAGGACTTTCTCAGAGAGGCAGGAAACGAGAGCGGACACCTTCTCCCGCTCCGATGGAGCCGGGCTGATGGTAGAAAAATAGAGGTCCAGCTGCAGGAGGAATCCCTGGCAGCGGGCAGCTGTCCCGTCATACTCCCTCGGTCGGGATAGGTGAATCCCTCTGGGTGCTGGGGTGTGGGTGGCTGGATCCGGTTGCTCAGCTGGTCCAGAAGGGTCGGGTCCTCTTCTCTCCAGGCGTTGGACGACCTGGAGAACCCGATCCATCGCTTTGCCCAGGCTGGCTAGCATGGTGGAATGCTCCCGGACCCGCTCCACGACTCCAGGCATATTCCCGCTTCCTGCTGACTCCATGCTGTTCGGTGTGTGATTCTGTGGTGAGGGGATGGACGGAGTCAGGCGCAGGAGTGTGAAGAAGGAATATGCTTTATTCAGCCCAATAAGGTAGTCCGCAGCAATGCGTAAACAATCCCAGTGCGACTTAAATGCATACTGGGAACCAAACATACACAGGTAAATATTCCCGGCGATAAAAATAACAAAATGCTCAACCGAGCTAGCGATACCTCCACAAAGTAACAATCACACACAAAGACAGGTGTCACGGATTCAGCCGAGGCTGCTCCTCCTCCTTGCTCGGGCAGGCTTCGGCGTTCATCGTCCCCGGAGTACTAGCTACTGCCGATCGGTGTTTGTCTTATTTGGTCTTTATTGTTTACACCTGTTTCCCATTATGTTGTATTGTATTCCCTATATTAACCCCTGTCTCTCATTGGTTATTGTGTGTGATTGTTCTTTGTCATTCCGGCAGTTGCTTTGGTGTTCGGGTTATTGTGTTTTCCTCCCTGTTTGGAGGTTTGTTGTTTTGTACATTATTTTACTGTGTTCAGTAAAAGTACGTTGCCAGCCGCTCTGTGTCCTGCGTTTGACTTCGCTGACCGCATACACGTCGCGTGACAACAGGGGGGCAGAGGGAACACTTATACAGGTACTGATGAGGGGAAATGAACCAGGTGTGTGTAATAAACAAGACAAAACAAATGGAATGATGAGATGAGGAGCGGCAGTGGCTAGAAGGCCGGTGACGACGAACGCTGAAGCCTGCCCGAACAAGGAGAGGAGGCAGCTTCGGAGGAAGTCGTGACAGCTGGAGAGCTCTCTGCTGTAATACTCTGGGAGGCCCCTTTGATAGCATGAGAAATGAGGGGCCTCTTTCTTCTGTCTGAGAGAGAGGAGCGAACAGGAGAGAGGAAATTATGGAAGGAAGGATTAAGAAGGAGAGAGAGAGAGAGAGCGATGAAGGAAGGGTATTGGGCCACCCCACCAGTTTTCTTAATCTCATCCCCTGTGAAGTTTAAGCGCTCTTCTGTTTTTCATCAGGTTTGGGATGGGGGGCCAATCGCCTGCAGGAACTTCAGGTAGTTTGTCCTAAAAAAAAGAGTTAAACACACACAGACACACACACACACACACATAGACACACAGCACCACAGTCTTCCATCATGGTGTTTTGTAGTAGCCGGCCTCTGTTTCGGTTTGTCTCAGGATACCCAATTGGGCTGGAGAGATCTCCGCTGAAACACTGGGAGTCTGGGAAGCCCCTTTGACAGCGCATGAAACGAAGGGGCCTCTTTCCTCTGTCTGAGAGAGACTGGAGAGAGAGGAGAAAGAGAGCAAGGGAGGAGGGTGATAGAGGAAAGGGAGAGAGGATTGAGAGAGAGAGAGGGGGAGAGAGAGGGGGAGAGAGAGAGGGAGGGAGGGTGGGAGAGGGTGAGAGAGGAGAGCGAGAGAGACAGAGAGAAAGATGGATGGATAGGGTAATGGGCCACCCCACCAGTCTTGTCAATCTCATCCCCTGTGAATTTTACGCGCTCTTCTGTTTTTCATCAGGACTGGATTGGAGGCCAATCGTCTGCGAGTGCTCGACACCTACAGGTCTTTCTGGCAGACCTGGGCCTTTTCATTATCCGGTCCAAGAAATCACTTTGGTTGTTGTGTTTTGAACACCTGCATGTTAGACATTGGAGTGTTAATATAAGGTTGTAGTTCATTTGATGCATTTCATAGAGGACAGTTTAAGAAAGAAAGTAGTGGTTGGGTGAATAGTGTATTAATAATGATCCCCACGTACTCAAGTTAAAGGAAGTCTCCTTTTGATTTGGGGTGTGAGGTTCTTCAAATGACTTTTTCAGGAGAGGAGAGTTTGGGATGAGAGTGTAGGGAGAGGGGTTAGGCCAGCACCCCTGTGAAGTGGACCAATTTCCTAGTCTTACACAGATCTGAAGGGGTTTTGATCATGTCCTCTAAAAGATAAGGTGTCACCACGGCCACCACTCCCATGACGACCGTTGATCTTGGTGACCGTCGGGGGCTCTATCGCACCACGCTATCATCAAACGGCCATTAAGATGTCATTGTGTTAAATGAGATGCATTAGCCTGTGAGAAATGCCCTCTTCATTGGACTGCCTTTAAACGCAGGTGATTAACACATCCTTGGAGGGGGACACACACACACACACACACACACAGAGACACACACACTGGGAAGGGGGGAGGGGTTGAAGTGAAGTGCTTCCATTTTGCTCGTCAGTCAATTTGTCTCCCGACATCTCCTAAATCATTATCTATCCTCCATAACCCGTAGGCTTCTAACACTAATGGAAAAGACATTTAGGAATCCGCCACATACATTGTTTTACTTGGTCATGAGTTTCAATGAAAAGTAAACGAGCTACGACATCAATTAGCAATTAGCAACCTCAATGTAATTGCATTGGTTTTCTCTCGTTTAGAGAGACTTTTTTATTTTTGCTTCATTCATTAAGTAATTATCAATGTTTAGCGTCCGTGCTATGAAGCAGTCAATTTGAATAATACTTTGACCTCTCAAGTCTTAGTTTGAGAGGTATTTACATAACATATGCTAATTGAATGCTAATAATGTGTCAAATAAACCATGCTAGCTACCTCGTTAGTACCCTGGTGTGGAATAGATTATGGAAGTGTTTAGAAAGGAACATTTACACGGTCAAACTCAAAAACCTTTCTCTGCTTCAACGTAGTGAGAAGAACTTTCCTGTATATTATAATCATAACACGTGGCAGCCATTTTGCTTTTTCCTCAGATTGAAAAGGCCTTAGTCTTCTCAGACCTTAAAGAAAAAGCCAGAATAATAAAAGCCAGACCAATATTCAACAGTGAAATACATTTTTTAAAGCATATCAAAGGCAATTTGGTCCTGTTTTAATGATTTGGGTATAGGCGTAGACTAAGGGCCTGGGAGATGGGAGCGATAGGTTGAAATTAAAATTTCACGTCAGCTTGTTTTATCTCATTTAGGCTCGAGTTACATCAAACGGGGTAGAGAAGAGAAACTGCATGGGAAGGGGAATATAAAGACTGGAATCTTCTTTTGCTTTCAGCTGAAATCCAACGTAATGTCGAATCACTCTCTTTTAAAAAAATCTTTCTCTCTCTTTTCTCTCTTTCCCTCCCTCCCTCCCATCCTCCCTCCATCCCCACAATTTCAATATTTTCCCTAACACTGCCCATTTCAAAGAGAAAAATACGGCATTATTTCTATGATTTGTAAAGAGGTGGTCATTTGTAATAATAACTGTCTCTAGTCTGCATATGGACAGACAGACATCACCCGGCAGGCAGCATAGCTTTTGAAATTATTAATTGGAGACCGATGTTGCAGCATCCCAGTAATTTGCTGTCAGAGCGCTGACATTTTGCTGGACGCTTCATGTCAAATAGTCAATTTCCCTGGAAAGTAACATAGAAACTATCAAGCAATTTATGGCTTTGCCAACCGGCCATGTCAGATTTCTTTATCCCACTCTGCCAGCCTCTGTCATTCTAATTACAATGTGTTGTGAAATACAATAAGTTTAGAAAGTGTGTGTCGGTGTGTGCATGTACGTGATTTTTGGCATAATTTCTCTTTAAATCTCTTGTTTCCAAGGCTACACTAGTTTAATATTCAGTTGGTGTATGACAGCGTGAGTGGGATAAAGATGCAAGATCTCTGTAAACTCTAGAGCAGTTATGAAGACTAGCCTATGTGCCTCTTCCTCAAACCTAAACCATACAAACCATCGCCTGACTACCAATTCTACCTTTAAACTGTCAACGTATTTACTGTGAAGACAACCCAACCGAACACATCAACATGACACACATCAGAAAGCCTACCTATTAATGATACTCTGTTCCATTATAAACTTAACTCTAATAGTACCAAACAGTGGGTTCAAATAGAGTGTAACCAACCAAAGCACACCAACATCTCTTCAGGCAGGCAACACACACCTTTCAACACTCTGCAGTCATACACTCCTCCACTTCTGTATGTCTGTCTGTCTGTCTGTCTGTCTGTCTGTCAAAAAACACTGTGATTGATGTTAGATTTGTTCTTAATGTTCTTGATTTCTTGCTTTGCTGACAGCCCCCCTCCTGACAGTTCTTTGAAAAAACAGTTTTATTTATTTAAGAGTTAAGAACACAAGACAATTCTGATGTAATGGTGGGGAAAAAAGAGACAAAAGTTCCCGCTGCATAGAAAGAAAGAGGGGGGGAGCGGAAATCATTTAGGCACCACTGAGAGCCATTGTGAGAGGGGGAGCGGAAATCATTTAGGCACCACTGAGAGCCATTGTGAGAGGGGGAGAGGAAATCATTTAGGCACCACTGAGAGCCATTGTGAGAGGGGGAGCGGAAATCATTTAGGCACCACTGAGAGCCATTGTAGTGTCTGTGATGTGGCAAACAGTGCGAGAAGACAACAGTAGCAGTCGCGTGGTGGGTACGTGACTTCTCCCAGAGTGCAAAGAACTAAAAACAAACCGACAATATTATTATGCAGATAGAGCTCTAAGAGAATGTGGGAGTTTTATAATAATGAACTCCTTGGCTAATAAACTTTCACTTAGTGTAAGAGAAAAAATCAGCGGGTGTGACGGCGTTCATTTAGTTTGTGTCTTCTCTTGTAATTATTTCAAAGTACCTCGCAGATTGGGTCACCCCAAATGTGACCCGCGCAATGAAGTGTGAAGTCTCTTTCATTTTCTATCTCTCTCTCACTGCAAAAACATGTAAAGGAAATTCGGTAGTCTTCTCTTAAGTTGCATAATTACTCCTCTCTCTCTCTCTCTCTCTCTCTCTCTCTCTTTCTCTCTCTCTTTCTCTCTTTCTCTCTTAGCTTCTGTAATGGTTCTTTTCCCTCTGGGCTCTGTCCAGGAGAGGACTGGGACAAAGATTGTGGCGGTCTGTCCAGGGCAGGACTGGGACTCGGATTGGGGCGGTCTGTCCAGGGTAGGACAAGGTTTGGGGTGGTCTGTCCAGGACAGGGACTAGGATTGGGGCGGTCTGTCCAGGACAGGGACTAGGATTGGGGCGGTCTGTCCAGGGCAGGGCAGGACAAGGATTGGGGCGGTCTGTCCAGGGCAGGGCAGGGCAGGGCAGGACAAGGATTGGGCCGGTCTGTCCAGGGCAGGGCAGGGCAGGACAAGGATTGGGCCGGTCTGTCCAGGGCAGGGCAGGACAAGGATTGGGGCGGTCTGTCCAGGGTAGGACAAGGATTGGGGCGGTCTGTCCAGGGCAGGACTGGGAATAGGATTGGGGCGGTCCAGTCCTGCGTGGGGAGGCTCCTCAGAAAGAATGATGAGGGGTGATGGTCAGGAGGAGGGGGATGAGGGAAGGGAAGAGGAGAGTGAGAGGAGAGAGGGGTGAGAGGAGAGAGTGTGCATGCTTGTGTATGTGTTGCACGCACGCATGTGTGTATGATTGTGTCACTGTGAGTGTAGATCTGTGTGGTTTCTGTCGATCTGTGTGGTTTCTGCCGATCTGTGTGGTTTCTGCCGATCTGTGTGGTTTCTGCAGATCTGTGTGGGAGTTTTATAATAATGAACTCCTTGGCTAATAAACCTTCACTTAGAGTAAGAGAAAAAAACAAGTGGGTGTGAAAGCGTTCATTTTGGTTGTCTTTACTTGTAATTATTTCAAAGTACCTCGCATATTGGGTCACCCTAAATGTGACCTGTGCAATGAAGTGTGAAGTCTCTCTTTCTCTTCATCTCTCTGTCTCTCTCGCTCTCTCTCGCTCTCTCGCTCTCTCTCGCTGTCTCTCTCTCTCGCTGTCTCTCTCTCTCGCTGTCTCTCGCTGTCTCTCTCTGTCTCGCTGTCTCTCTGTCTCTCTCTCTCGCTGTCTCTCTCTCTCGCTGTCTCTCTCTCTCGCTGTCTCTCTCTCGCTGTCTCTCTATTTTTCTTTCGGTCTCTGTCTCTCTCCCTCACTTCAAAAACATATCAAGGGAATTCCGTAGTCTGCTCTTAAGTTGCATAATTAAATTGCATATAGGAACAAAAACTCAGGGGTTGGACTAACTATTTAGCCACCAAACTATTAATCACAGAACAATTTAAGTATGTTCAGAAGCATTTCTAGTGCATGTACTGTACAAGGTAGCATCGAGTTATTAATGGACCAGGGCTTCCAGAAGAGGCCAGTGGGGCTCAGACGTAACCCGCTCTGCAGGCCTCTCACCTGGGCCACTCTTCACCTCTCCACCACCTCTACTATAAATCTAGCGGGGAGTGAGCCGGCAACCGTAGGGTTGCTGGCACCAATATCTCAGGTGCCTCCTACCACCGATGTTTCCTTGAGCAAGAAACTTAACCCCCTAAACTGCCCATTGGGTGCCCGAGTTCAAGCAAGGCCAGGTCACCCTTGTTGTGCAAGTCTCCAAGGACAACGGGCAGTCCCTTTGTGTGGTTGCTCCCACGAGGAAGTAATACTGCCACAATAACGAGGTTGAAACGGTGAAATCAAGAGTATGTTAGATTCTGATATACCACCAGCTCTGAATTATAGCTGTGTGTGTGTTTCTCTTTTCTGTGAACACACAGATGAATTAGAGATCCAAGGACATCCTAATAGTCATGAGCAGCCTGCTACGCCATGCTTAGATCTACAACGTCGGTCTCTATAACAACTCTATGGCTGTGCATGGTGCGGTTCTGCCTCTGTGTTCATACGCACTTTAACAAATAATCTCAGAAGTTCCCCCACAGTGTGTTAGAGGCTGACAATGGGCTTGGCAGAGTAATACCCAGAAGCACCCTCTTCAAGTGCAGGAAATGTAGCGTCTGATTGTGTAGCATGGATGCCTTAAGCCCATGAGCTTTAGCTCGTAGTATAGGAAGAGAGAGAAAACAGAGGGAGGGGAGATAACAGAAAAGGAAGCGAGAAAGACCTGGGGGAGGAAGTACTGTAACAATGCAGCAACAACAGTGTCTCTCGCTCTCTTTCTTTCTTCTTTACATTCCACTTTCCCCCCTTTCTTTACTCTCTTTGTTTTGGAGCTTGTTCTGTCTCACTTTGTGGGCGCCATGGCGACATCAGCATCAATGATGAGTCACCGGGTGTTGTCACCCGTCCCCGCTGTCTCTCTCTCTCTCTCTCTGAAGTCAGCGACGTATTCTTCCACTAGTGGCGTCAGTTCAGCTAAACCTAGGGTATGGCAAAGTGGGACATTTGTTGGAATTTGAAGCTAATTTACTGCATTTCTACACAATTTAAAAACACTAAAATGCTATTTGGAGAAAACAAAAAACAAAACAAAAGATCCCAGCCATTAATTATCACCGCAATAGTAGGTTAAAAGTCTGTGGAACGGCATATACAATGTCAACCACTGGTCAACCTCATCCTAAATTGACTCATTTACTTCTGGAACGGCGCATCCAGTGCAATATGGAATAGATGCATAATATACACTTTCAAGTCACAACAAGGCTGATCTCAAATGCCGACATCCATAGGCGCCGTGTGAGTTTGACGTTTGGGGAAGCCATTTTTTCACCATAAATTGCACCCTTATAATAAAGGATTGCATGAATCTATCATCCCATTTGCAGGCTAATGTAAGACCTAATGTGATGAGTAGATTGCATAGTCATAATTTAGGTTAATAATATAACTCAATCACTGTTCTCAAAACAGACAATTCTGAACAATGCATGCCTAGTGATATAGTCAGAGACGTTTCATCTTTCTTTGCGCGGGACAAATGTGGACGTTTATAACACATTTCATGCAATTCTACTACACTTTATATGACTGGAGTAGTGCGTCACATCATTCAGGGCAGGTGGGGCAGAGGTTGGTAATGTTATCTAGTTGCACCGTAATTGGCTCTGTCACTCATGGGGACACTAACTCACTGCCCCTTGGGTGCTGCCATAGTTACATTAGAAGTGCCCATCCAAGAAGGCTCAAGGTCATTGGCCACAGATAAAATGACGTCAAATTACATTATATCTACAGTAGCTTTGATTGGACTAATTACGTCATCATACTTTTAAAATCTTAGCTAGCAGTCACCATCATGAATGAAGTCAACAATCTACTGGCAAATCCTTTTCAATCCTTGTCATATGAAGAGAAATAATGAAGAGAAATTATAGATAAAACGTATCGGTGCTCATCGGCCATTGGACATAAACATGACACAACATGTTGGAAATCGCAAATTCAACAATGAGTGGTTTGGAAGGAATCAGTGGCTAACTGCAAGCATTGCAAAGCAATCACTAGACTGCTATTCAGTGTAGTGGGTATGTGGTCCCAATTCTCGGTTTAAGGGTCTATTTTCCAAGCTTAAAATGATAAACATTTAACATTGGCCATGCTGTAAATCCATCATGATTTCTGCCCTGCTCAACTTAATTCAGAACTGGGAAATCTGACTTCAGTGAGTTCAAGACAACTGGAAACTCAGGAAAAAATTTGCTCTGACTGGGAAAATAAGTTTTGAACGGTCATCCAACTCGGAATTGTAAGTCGGGAGCTCGGAATCATCGTGATTCGACCTTGTTTTTTCTGAGTTCCCAGTTGTCTTGAAAGCACCATACATCCAGAGAATGCCAGACTTTGATGACAAAGTTGGATGACAAAATTTGCCCACGAAGGACCGCCGCGCCACCTTCCTGTTCAAGTGAGCACAGCACAACAAGGTGAGTCCAAAAATGTATTGTATGCTGCTGCATAAATGATGTAATATGCCAGGGAGATATGTATACTGTAGCTAAGAAAGTAATACTAAGTGTATGTTGTGTATATAAACTGGGTGGTTCGAGCCCTGAATGCTGATTGGCTGACAGCCGTGGTATATCAGACGTATGCAACGGGTATGACAAAACATTTGTTTTTACTCTTCTAATTACGTTGGTAATCAGTTGATAATAGCAATAAGGCACCTCAGGGGTTTGTGGTATATGGCCAACATACCAGGGCTAAGGGCCGTATCCAGGCACTCCGTATATTGGCCATATACCACACCCCCTCGTGCCTTATTGCTTAAGTAAGCTGTTAGTAGCCCATGTGAATCACTCTATTTTGCCTACTGTTCTGACTTGGTGGTGCACATGTAGCCTATAACCTGTTTTAGAGAAATGTAATCATTGAATATTGTAAGAGCTTTCATTGTCTGCTTATATGCCCCCTTTATTTATCCTACGGTTCTGACTTGGTGTACAGGGAGAACAGTGTAAGAACGGCCCATGTTCTGAATTCTGTCGCTGTACATTTCAAAAGTGCTGAACAAATAGTTATATTGACTACGTCCGTCCTAGCTCACTCATTAATGTCTTAATCGAAATTACGGATTGCCTCTGATCCGCTCGTCGTCCCCTTATGCCATAGTTTGTACATCTCAATTGTCAGTAGAAACCACATTTGTTTAAGCAAGTCAGCCATATCAGCTATGTTTTTTTTAAAGGCAGTAAATGAGGCTGAATGAACTGTTTCGCTGCCAGACAAGGCTTCGTTGATAGCCAGGTGTAGCGGTGGTAAGGATTCACTCCATGGTGCTGAAAAGAAAGCTCTGCTATTGGGACAGCTTTATGTAGGCCCTAACAGTTTGTGGCCAACGTTTGTCACCGTTAAAGCGCAATTAATGTATTGTTTAGTGTTGTGTTGTGTAGTGGCTTTGCTGACATGCATCCCCCATTTTTTTGTTTTTGTTTGCCCCACGAAGATTTACATGCTAAGATCGCCACTGGACTGGAGACATTAGCAACATCTTTTTTAATAGAACACAAATTACTAGCCTACTCTGCTGACACTTACGAACAGATCCGTAAAAACGTCCTTGTCTTGAATGCAACCATCTAATCTAGGCCTACGAAAAGGAGAGACACAAACTGTACGATATGACGACCATCTAGCCTGGAGGAGGGAATTACTGTCCCCAAAAAAACTTTCCAGTGGTACTGATCCAATGATAAAGACAGTGAATATGCATGCACTCACTGGGGACATTGTTGATGCTCTCTGCTGGTGCCAATAAGATAGTCTACGGTTCGCTCAATTAGGAGTTGTGAATTTGGATAACTAGAGACAGATGAGTATTATCTTTGACTTCTCTTCTCAGCAATAGCCATTTTCTTTCTAAACGGTTTTTTCTGCGATTGTTTTTTTGAAATATTGCGATAAGCCTAGGCCTATTTAACTGCTTTTCACTGGCAGCTGCAACTCAACAATCAGCTATTTGGTAGGCTATTTGCTGAGCTCGCCGCCCAAATTGCACACTTAAAACAATCCACAGCTAATTTTTAAAAGAAGCGAATGATCCTCTGTGGCCAAATCATGCTCTCTGGTGTAGTATTTTGAATGATTATATTTATTTCTGTGTAGGCATGAGTAATTATATAGCTAATTTTGGCAAATTTGTATTTAATTTACTTTAGGTGAAGCGTATATTCCCCAAGCCCATTGGACGCGTCGCCTATGCTGACATCAGTGTGAAAGTAACCGGTGCATAAAACAGCTGGCTGTGAAGTTTACAAGGCCAAGTACAAATGCCGTCATTAAATTCAAAGCAATTGGCCAGGCTGGCAGCACTTCCTCACACATAACCCCCCCCCCCCCCCCCCCCCGTGTGTGTGTGCTTGTTTGCATACTTGTGTGTGTCTGCACTTTGTGTGTGTGTGCATCCGTGCACGTGGAGTTAATGCCTTGATGAAAACCCCTTCTCAGTGAACAGCACCTGTCATGGCACCTGTCCTCCTCTCTTTCATCAGCAGGGTTCTGACGATATCGACACCTCTAACCTGACGAGATGTGACTGTTCCAGGTCAGTGGGACCCCAGAGATGACATGACACTTTTTTAAAAAGCCCACGTACCACCTCCTCTTGTCTGCCTGACATTCCCATTAACAGACAGTCAGAAAGCTACACGACCCCATTTGAAACACTGCAGTTGTGTGCACTTCAAAGGCATAGTACTGTACAGTAACTTATAGAAAGGTATTTTGAGGTCAGGCCCACTCAAATCTGTCCTCCAACCAAAAGATCTACCTTTGTTTCTAGACCTAAGCTAATAGGCTTACGGTGAAATCAGAAAGAGATATATTCGTGTCCTCTAGTGTGATGAGGATAAATGCAGAGCTTTCAGGACAGTCTTGTTTGTACATGGAACATTTGTCTCTGAAGGCTGCTGCAGTAAGATGGATGGTCGGGGAGATTGTTCCATCTGCTGACCTTAGAAGTCATGAAGAATCATGAGGCTTTGCTGTGTGTGTGTGTGTGTGTGTGTGTGTGTGTGTGTGTGTTTAAACCTCTCTCCCTGGTAGATAAGTCTGTTGTGCTGTGCGTGGCTCTGTCCCGTGTAGCTGCGACAGTAGATCAACATGCATGTAGTAAAACAAACACACACACATACATGTAGTCTGCACAGCACACACACTTTGAATCCAGCCACACAAATACACACACTTTGTACTTGTAAACTCATGAGAAATGAGTGTGTGTGTGTGTGTGTTTGACCCAGCAGTATGGGCAAAAATTGTTAACCTCCATCGCTATTAGCTTTTTACTGGCTCCCAATTAGCGTCTTGTAAACAGAACACTCGTCTTTGTGTGTGTGTGTAGCCTGTAGTAATGACAGGCTAAAGAGACCATTTATTTGGTGCTCAAAATATCTCTCCTCTCCCCTGTTGTTATGGCACCTCTTGGATCAGGGAGACAATGGAGACTCAACTCGTCTGGTTTGCAGCCATGAGATAAACTGGAAATAAATTAAATGGCTATTGAATGGTCATGTCTCTTTTTTTGTTGTTGCTTACTGCAGTTACAGATGAAATACTCACTGGATGGATGGATGGGTGGATGGATGGGTGGGTGGGTGGGTGGGTGGATGGATGGGTGGGTGGGTGGGTGGGTGGATGGGTGGGTGGGTGGGTGGGTGGATGGATGGGTGGGTGGGTGGATGGGTGGGTGGGTGGGTGGGTGGATGGGTGGGTGGATGGATGGATGGGTGGATGGGTGGATGGATGGGTGGGTGGATGGGTGGATGGGTGGGTGGATGGGTGGGTGGGTGGGTGGGTGGGTGGATGGGTGGATGGGTGGGTGGGTGGGTGGGTGGGTGGATGGATGGATGGGTGGGTGGGTGGGTGGGTGGATGGATGGATGGATGGATGGGTGGGTGGGTGGATGGATGGATGGGTGGGTGGGTGGGTGGGTGGGTGGGTGGGTGGATGGATGGATGGATGGATGGGTGGGTGGGTGGGTGGGTGGATGTATGGATGGAGTGTAGTGCCTTCAAGCCCTAGCTCTTTGACAGTTATTTGACTTAGCTTTTTACCACTTAAACTGTAGTTTCATTCATCGCATGTAAAGTAGTACTTTACTCTTTATATATTTTCCACACATTGATTCAGGACTATCGATCTTTTAATAAACTGACTGAACACAAACTAGTTTCTGAATGCATCTATTAGTCGTCACACCACGGTACTACATAATAATGTTTACTCCTACCAACAATTCATATCTCTACAGTGCCCCCACTGTAATAACATTCAAATGGTGCCAATATTGTTTTCTGTGTGTGATCGATTTAAGTGTAATTTGCACGGGCAGGTATACCCCAGACATTTCATTTGCAATATGCACCACTATTGTTATTGTACTTAGCATGCTACGCTAACACTCTGGATGCGTCCCAAGTGGTACCCTATTCCCTTCATAGTGCACTACTTTTGACCAGAGCCCTATGGGCCCTGCAGGGAATAGGGTGCCATTTGGGATGCATGCTCTGTTAATTTGAAGCAGCTATACTGCAGAAAGAATTTGAAGTCCAATTCCCATCTCCTACCGCTATCTGTGCAATGATTAATTAGAGAGTATTTCCCAAGGGTGCAATAACTCACCCCCACAGTGTGTGACGTGAAAGCAGCCCCATAATATTACACCATCTGATAGGGTCTATAAATGTCACGGAGCAGTCAGTGCAACGCAAGGCATGACTCAGAATAGAATGGCACATCTATGCAGTATATCCTGAACAGACATACGGCAATACATTGTGCATATAGCCTTACAACAAACACCCATTTTCATAAACAAGACACACATAGCCACTCACTGTAAATATTACATCTTGATTGCGCAAGCACGCACCCATGCACGCACACACCAGAACACGTTCTCTTCGCGTCTTCGACGCGGCAATGCAGCTCGCCATTGTGTGTGTGTTTTGTAAAGTGGGTTAAGAATGCTAACTAAAGGTCAGTAGTGCTTTAAACCAAACAAAGCGCCGCACAGTCAGACAGCAAAGGTTAATTACATGACATATGAGGACAACACAACGCTCCACGCTTTTCTCCCCACAGTCCTCCTTCCCTTCTCTTTTTTTCATCCTTTCTCACTCAATTTTTTCTCCTCGTCTCCCCACAGTCCCCCCATCCTCTGTCTCCTTTTCTCATGCTTTCTCAATCTCTCCTTTCTCCTCTTCCTAGACTGGAGAGCCCCATTTAAAGCTGACGGGGGTTGACTCAGGGCCTCCATCTTAGTTTCCAAATGGCTCCCAGGGGCCCTCACTGCAGCCCAGAGTCATCACTTTTCACTGATAAAACGTTAGATACAATAGTGTTGTTATCTATCATGACATGTAGAAAAACAATGGCCGACAGTATCTTGGTACAGGAGGATGAAACACGATGGGATAAAAACCTCATTTGATGTCCACTGAGGCGCTAACTAATTGAGCTGATTGCTAACGAGCTAACAATTTATCATGTTTAATCAAAAAATCACATTTTATTTGTCACATTTGCCGAATACAACTGGTGTAGACTTTACCATGACATACTTACTTACGAGCTCTTCCCAATTATGTAGTTAAAAATAATAATATATATTTTTTAAATGTAACACAAGGAATAAAATACACAAGAATGATATGTACATGAAGGCAGGGTAAAGTGACTAGGCATCAGGATAGATGATAATAATAAGAGTAAAATATAGAATAGAGTTTCAACAGCAAATGATGAGTGTAAAAGTGTGTGTGTGTGTGTGCGCGTGTGTGTATGCATGTGTGTTTTTGCTGTGTCGGTATGCTTGTGTGTGTTGTGTGTGTGCGTATGTAGTGTATGTGAATATAGTGTGTGTATATAGATAGATGGATAGTCTAGTGAATGTGCGTCGGGTCAGTGCAGATAGTCCGGGTAACCATTAATGAACTATTTATCAACTATTTAGAGTCTTTGGCAATTTTTTGGGCCTTCCTCTGACACCGCCTGATATAGGGTTCCTGGATGGCAGGGAGCTCGGCCCCAGTGATGCACTGGGCTGTCCGAATCACCCTCTGTAGCGCTTTGTGGTTGAGGGCGGTGCATTGGCCATACCAAGCAATGATGCAGCCAGTCAAGATGCTCTCGATGGTGCAGCTGTAGAACGTTTTGAGGATCTGAGGGCCCATGCAATATGTTTTCAGCCTCCTGAGGGGGAAGAGGCGCTGCCGTGCCCTCTTCACGACTGTGAGGGTATGTGTGGACCATGTTAAGTACTTAGTAATGTGGACACCATGGAACTTGAAGCTCTCGACCCGCTCCACTACAGCCCTGTTGACGCGGAGGGGGGCGTGCTCTCCCCTCTTTCTCCTATAGTCTCGATCAGCTCCTTGGTCTTACTGACGTTGAGGGAGAGGTTGTTGTCCCGGCACCACACTGCTAAGTCTCTGACCTCCTTCCTGTAGGCTGGACCCAGTTGCAGAGGGAGGGGTTCAGTCCCAGGGTCCCTGGCTTGGTAATGAGCCTGGATTGGACTATGGTGTAGAACGCTGTTCTGTGGTCTATGAAAAGCATTCTGACATATTTATATCCCCTCTTGTCCAGGTGGGAGAGGGCAGTGTGAAGTGCAATTGAGATTGCGTCATCTGTGGATCTGTTGGGGCGGTATGCGAATTGGAGTGGGTCCAGGGTGTCTGGGCTGATGGTGTTGATGTGTGTCATGACCAGCCTTTCAAAGCACTTCATAATTACAGATGTGAGTCCTACATGGCGATAGTCATTTAGGCAGGTTACCTTGGAGCTCTTGGGTACCACCACTACTGGTGTGTTTCTCTATATCTTCTCTTCTCTCCTCACCTCCTCTGTCTCTCGTGTGTCCTAATCATTTAGCTACAGGCTAGCAGGAGAAATAACTCTGCCAACTACCCAAAAGGAGTAGGAGAAACTCCTCTGTATGGTTTTCTTTCCTTCTGTCTTCATGCCTCGCTCCCAGCAATAGTGGATACGAGAATTCTCCATTTCCCTCTCTCTGTTTTTGTTCTCCTCCCCTGAACGAGGGAAGGAGCCTCAATGGAGGGAAGGATGTTTCATCTTCTAAATCGGGTAGGGATGTTAGAGGGGGGGGCCTGCTGAGGATACTTTATGTTTATGTTTCAAAACAGAAGGCAGGGCCCGTATCCATAAAGCGTCTCAGAGATCTAGGATCAGTTTAGCCTTTTATTTCATGATGAATAAGATTGTATGGACAGATCCTAGATCAGCACTCCTACTCTGAGAGGCTTTGTGGATACGGGCCTTTTAGGTCTCATTGCCTCGCTTAACTCCCAAGTCAAATCCCAATTCCTTCCTTTGTATTTTTGGTACCTCCCGACTGTTGGAAACAGAGAGGAGTTGGAAAAACCTTTCCCTGAAAACCCACTTTAACTCCAAAGAAACCACTATAATAATACAGTACTAATGAATTGGAAGTATAGTGCTTTTCCAAGTGCGCTCAAATAACTTTATTGCCTTACCTTGTAAGGATGCCAACTCACCTCACACGTCATCCACAACCAATGGAAAATTGGTGTTAAATGATCTCTAGGTAGACTAAACAAAGAATATTACAGTACCAAACAACCCTGTATAAAGTCCCATACCATGTTTGAATGAGTACGGCGTCTCAGAAGGTCCATACAGCACCAAAATGGAGAATAATGTTTAGTTTTGAAGGGTAGAAATGAAGAGGGTAATACTAGGGGTTCCAGTGGTGTCGTCTTGTGTAAACCCTCTAAACTAATGTTTACAATTACAGAGTTAGCGAATGGGAGAGCCACGGTGAGTTTGCATATCAAACGATGCAGAGAGGGGAAGACTCAGGCTTTTGTGTAGAGAATGTGTTTACTCAGCAAACAGATTTTAATTGGGAAAATACTTTTTCCAGCTGCTCTGGGTTTAGTGTGTGTGTGTCAGTGTGTGTATACACACTGCAATATCCACAACAGCTTCATTAATAAGTAAAAACCCTAGTTCGGAGAGAAAGCTAATGGGGACTGCATATCTTAGTGAACCATCTTGAACATTCCCACCGACCATACGCTCCTCCAAATGGACCTGCCAGCCTCTCTGGAAGTGGCAGTTACCATGGATGTGTCCCAAATGGCACCCTATTCCCTATAAAGTGCACTTATTTTGACCAGAGCCATATGGGCCCTATGTACTGTAGTGCCGTTAGGGACGCAGACCGTCTCTCTAATTTCTCTCCTAATTGATCCTGATGAAGCCAGCATGCACTGTGCAGAGATGGGCAGGGTGGGCTTTTTAAATCAGCTCTGGGGAAGTATGGACAAAGTCTCAGGAAACTCAGAGTGAGGTACAGAGAAGTATTGATGTGGACAGAGAGGCTTCTGATGAGTCCACATACAGCAGATCAATAGGACAGTTAAAGTATTGGCCTAATGGATATGTGTGTGTGTGTGTGTGTGTGTGGCCCTGTTGCAACTGTACAGCGGTTGATAAAACATGTAAGAGGACTAATGGAGAATGTTCTTAAATTGGTATATTTAATTAATTAGGCTATGTCTGCTCTAGCTTAATGGTCAAATAATAGCTGAGGGATATGTGTGGGGGTTGTGTGTGTGTGTGTGTGTGTGTGTGTGTGGCCCTGTTGCAACTGTACAGCGGTTGATAAAACATGTAAGAGGACTAATGGAGAATGTTCTTAAATTGGTATATTTAATTAATTAGGCTATGTCTGCTCTAGCTTAATGGTCAAATAATAGCTGAGGGATATGTGTGGGGGTAGGTGAGGGTTGTGTGTGTGTGTGTGTGTGTGTGTGTGTGTGTGTGTGTGTGTGTTCGTGTTCGCACGTATACAGTACAAACTCTGTGGGATTCTGAGTGTGTGAGAGTGAGCGAGAGGGAGAGAGAGAGGAGAAAATATGCACAATTCCTCAGATACCCATCTGTCTCTCCATCTTTTCAGCTTTTGATGATTTCTGGGATTATTCCCCTTTTTAAAGAACCGCTGTCACTCTCTGTGGATGTCAGGTCTGAGTGGAATAAAAGGCTAAGAGATCCTCCAATGCTCCACTCTTCATGCACCATGTTTCTCTCTCTCTCTCTCTCTCTCTCTCTCTCTCTCTCTACCTCTCTCTCTACCTCTCTACCTCTCTTCCTCTCTCTCTCTACCTCTCTCTCTCTCTCTACCTCTCTACCTCTCTCTCTCTCTCTACCTCTCTACCTCTCTCTCTCTCTCTCTCTCTCTCTCTCTCTCTCTACCTCTCTCTCTCTCTCTACCTCTCTCTCTACCTCTCTCTCTCTACCTCTCCTTCTTTTCTCTCCCTCCCCTCTTCCCCCCTGTGATTGGGGAGTGATTTACAGAACGGGGCGGCTGCACTTTGTCACCATGGCCACCAAGTCCCCGGGCTGTCAGGCAGAGTGAGGCAGATCTAGTCTGGCCCGCATGGGGACACCTCACTGACAGGGTCCAGCATGGGGAAAGAGAAGGGGAGCCACTGTGCTTCTTCATCTGCATCGCTGCTGTTTGGAGTTTTAGGCTGGTTTCTGTATAGCACCTTGTGACATCTGCTGATGTACAAAGGGCTTTATAAATACATTTGATTGATTTGATTGATTGAGGGGGCAAGGAAATGAGAGAGAAGGGGGGAGAGAATGCAATTCATTGAAGGGAAAGGCTCAGGTATATGAGTCGAAGGAGAGAGAATGGAAAAGGAAGGAGAGAGTATGGTAGAGATTGGGTATAGAGAGGGGAGAGGGTAACTGTCATGTGATAAAACAGTGGCTTTCCTAGTGGTTCTTCATTAGTCCTTCATGGAAGATTATTTCAGTGTGTTCCACTTCTCCTCTCTTCAGTCAGTACAGGAGCGCTTGAGGTGGTTAAGTTAGTGATAAACCCTTTCCTCAGAGTTTAATTCAAAAGTAATTATTCTACCGTAGTTATCTCTCTTATTGCTTTCTGTGTTGGACACAATTAAGTACTTAACTGCCTTACCTAACGGTTAATGCCACAAGGAATGAAGATAAGTAGCATTTGTATCAAGCCCAGTTTGAATTACCTTGTACTGTAATTACTATACTGGCTTTTCCGATAATATGACATCCCTTTGACTTTCGAATAACTTGGTGTCGCACTCAAAAAAGTCCCCTTACATTATTTGCCCTTCAATAACCAGGTATCACACCCAAAAAAGTCACCATACATGATTTGCCCTTCAATAACTTGGTGTCGCACCCAAGAAAATCCTGACACATTTTTCCATTTAATCTTTATTTATTGAGATAAAAATCTATTTTCTAAGAGAGACCTAGCTATTAATTTTCCCTTTGAATGACCCGGTGTCGTGCCCAAAAAAGTCCCCCGACACACAAACTGCCCAGCAGAGTGACTCTTTGGCTCCCTAGCTAGCTGTGCCAATTGTCACAGCCAATCATTGGCTCCGGCTGGACTATCATTTGGTGCCACTGAGGTGGTTTCAGAAGTAATAGGGTTTCTTCCCCTGTAGAAGGACACTCACTGCTCCTGTGTGTGTTTGAACGAGGAGAATAGAGAAGGGGGAGCGAGAGGCGAGTCACTTACAGAATAGTGTTGCTTTTCTACTGACTGAAAACCAACAGACTTTTCTCACAAGGTGAAATTCTGTTTTTGATTTCTCTAACTCTGGTCTCTCTCTATCTCTCTCTCTCTTTCTCCTTCAATTGAATAGGTTTAGATTGGAGGTATCATATATACTGAGTGTACAAAACACCCCCTTTTGCCCTCAGAACAGCCACAATTGGTCGGGGCACGGACTCTACAAGGTGTCGAAAGCGTTCCACAGGGATGCTGGCCCATGTTGACTCCAATACTTCCCACAGTTGGCAAGTTGGCTGGATGTCCTTTGGGTGGTGGACCATTCTTGATACACACGGGAAACTGTTGAGAGTGAAAAACCCAGCAGCGTTGCAGTTCTTGACACACTCAAACCGGTGCGCCTGGCACCTAATAACATACCCCATTCAAAGGCACTTAAATATTTTGTCTTGCCCATTCACCCTCTGAATGCCACACATACACAATCCATGTCTCAATTGTCTCAAGGCTTAAAAATCCTTATTTAACCTGTCTCCTCCCCTTCATCTACACTGATTGAAGTGGATTTAACAAGTGACATCAATAAGGGATCATAGCTTTCACCTGGATTCACTTGGTCAGTCGATGTCATGGAAAGAGCAGTTCCTAATGTTTTGTACACTCACTCTATGTTTGATAATTAGGTTGTGTGTACCTGACACTGGAGCGTGTGGGTTCCATCATTGAATGAGTCATCTCCATGACAACTACTTGAGTGACTTCATTACTGTTTTGTCTCTGAGCCAGATAAAGGTTGAGGTAATTGGCCCATAATGGACTGACAGCCCAACAAAAGACTAATTAGGCTTCTTTGACTGTCCTCGTTCCCACTGTACACACACCCATTGGCGCGCGCGCACACATGCACACACACACACCTGATCATGCTTCATCTCCATATGCTAATGAGTTGCCAACAGTTCCAAATTAGAATTGTATAAATCAGACTGTCAACTACTATTGGAAAAATCTCAACTCAGTACAAAGCAGCTTATTTTGCCACAAACCTACATTTATGTGCTGATTTAAGACATCAAGGATATAAGTGCAACAATCTAAAATGTGACTTACATGCCTAATAGCAGGTTAGTGTTTTTCATCATGAATCTTGTTCTGGAGGCAGCTCTGCAGTGGTCATTAGCTAGCACAGCCACAAAGTAATACAATCTGATTTTATATCTAACCTTAACCAAACTGCTAGCCCTAATGCCTAACCCTAACCTTAAATTAAGACCAAAAAAGCCAATTTTTGTTTTCAGGAATATTTACAATATAACTAATTTTAACTTTGAAGCTGGCCTATGTAAGGGGGAATCGCTCAGTTCTGCCTCCAGGACAAGACTCATGACAATAATAGGCAATCTGAGGTCCTCAATATGCAGGTAATATAGAAGAGTGAACATTACATATTTCAAAATGGCATGAGTTTTATATTTGATTGCATATCAAGTATATATCTTTTTAGCCATTATCTCCTATTAGCTGTCTTGTCAGTTCAGTGGACGCATCTTTGATGAAGTACCACAGTGCAATCTTTCATCTCCATGAAGAAGAACCATGTTGTACTTGCTGGCTAATAATGTTAATTGATGTATAATGCCACCAACTACAACGATGATGGGATTACTGTATGATACCAAGCATCCGTAAACATGCAGGCAATAAACAAATTACACAAATCACTGATTGTGTTTTTAAGCTCTTTGATGGATTATCATTGATAATTGTATTGGGTTAGGTAGAAGATGGCTGCTCTCATTGAGATGCAGTACTAGAGGCACTAGATGCACAGTGTGTATTTCAGTTACGCAGCCCAGTTGCCTCATAGCTGGTGTGTTAGTGGGAAACTGGAGGGCTGTTGAGCCACTATGGGGTCCCCTTCAAATGTGTAGTTATCGCTTGTTACAAATGGTAATTAATTGGTTTGATGGGTAGCCGGATCCAGCTGAGAAACTTCCAAAGCTAATTCCAGGCACTCCCTCCACAGTCCCAACTGGAGGGAGGGAGGGAGGGAGGGAGGGAGTGGGAGAGAGAGAGATTGTACCCGTCTCCCTGGTTGGGTCCGTCACCTCCTATATCCCCACCTTTGTGATTCCTGGTGAAGTGCTGGGGGGGAGATAGAGGTGGTGGTGACATTAGGATGACCTGTCAGCGCTCCCCCTATCATGGGTGTGTCACGTGCCAGGGTACAACTTCTTAAATGTGAAGATCCTCCACTACAACGGCACTGCGACTGTATCCTACCATGTCCCTGCGCTCCCCACTGTGTAGTCACTGGGTGCCTTCTCACAGCCTCCATATCCCTCCTCACAGATGAGCTGATCTCTCTTCACCGCTGCACTCACTCTCTGAGGCAAAACTCAGTGGTCACACAAGCAGCCAATTGCCACTATCAGAGAAGACCATTTTTCATTGTCTGTTACCGTTAGAAAATCTGCCATTAAGATGTGAATGGATCAACAACTGGTTAGCCTTGATAGAATAGTGCTAACTTGGTAACTCGTGACAACCTACCACTCATGTGTAGCCTTCCCCGACAACAAATAATTCATCTGAAACCTTTTTCTGTCGAAACCATGTCACCTTGAATTCAACAAAATCTTGAATGTCCTTTTTTGTTGCATTGACAAACTTAGAGGTAGCTAAGGATAGCAGCAACCTTACCACACAGCATAGTTATAATTGTCACTCGGCACTTGAAAATAAGCTATTCATGATTTTGTATTCATATTATCATGACTAATCCTTGACAAAGCTCCATTTCATTGCACCTGTCTTAAAGGATAAACTCCAGTGGAGTCACCATCTGCATACAGGCATTAGCTTTTATTTGTGTAATTGTTTTCTGGATGCTTGCCTCGCCATATTTACTTCGACAATGTGCAGTGTTTTTTTTTAACATGTGCTTCCTTGGATTTGTGTACAGGTTAAAACGTATTTTTTATTAATTTATTTTTTATGCATTTATTTTCCCTTATTCATAAAAATCTCTTCAGAAGCCCTCTGCTCAAAGGCTTGTTTGTTTATATTGATAAAGAAATGAAAGGATGTCCATCAAAAAAACGATTATTGTCATGTTATTATTTTATTTTTCTTCTGAGAGAAGGAACCACTTCGGGGATACACAATGCAGTTGAACAGCGTCCTCAACCGTGAATCATATTGTATGTTTGTTTTTCAGTTACCTGAGCGTGTTTACATCGTCCGGATCACGCAAAGAGACGGTTCAAGATCTTTTTTATCAAAGCACATAAAACATTTAAGTCAAGGAACTTCAGGCTCTGGGCTTTTGAGAACACCCTAAATATGAAACAACGTATAAGTAATTTCCTCTTGGTTATGATGTAGAAAATCTCCAACAGTATTCTCCAGGCCAAGAAAGACAGAGTTTGGGCCAATTCCATTTCAATACAGTCAATGTAGGAAGTATAATGGCATTTCTGCACACCTTCCTGTGATGACTGAATTGAAATGGAATTGGACACAGTCCTGATACTGTATCATTTTAAGTCTTAGATATATAAATAGGTAACACAGTGATAGGAATTGCCCTTTTCAAAATGCAAACAATATTTTTTGAAAAAGAGAGATCACCCCCCAGTAATAGAGTATGTATCCCCTTCGCTTTGTGTGTTGACTACTGTACATCCAGTGACTTCCAGAGCAGCATCATACAGTCTCATCCCTACAGGCCTCTCTCATCCCCACAGGCCTCTCTCATCCCCACAGGCCTCTCTCATCCCCACAGGCCTCTATCTATCTATCTCTCTCTCTCTCTCTCTCTGTCTCTCTCTCTCTCTCTCTCTCTCTCTCTCTCTCTCTCTCTCTCTCTCTCTCTCTCTCTCTCTCTGTCTGTCTGTCTGTCTGTCTGTCTGTCTGTCTGTCTGTCTGTCTGTCTGTCTGTCTGTCTGTCTGTCTGTCTGTCTGTCTGTCTGTCTGTCTGTCTGTCTGTCTGTCTGTCTGTCTGTCTGTCTGTCTGTCTGTCTGTCTGTCTGTCTGTCTGTCTGTCTCTCTCTGTCTCTCTCTGTCTCTGTCTCTCTCTCTCTCTCTGTGTGTCGCTCTCTCTACCTCTACATGGCTCAATGCCTCCTTTTCAGTTGTTTCCCTCTACCCCATAAATCACCTATGTGTGTGTTGACCCCTGGCAGCTGATTGTAGGTTATACAAATAGACCTCCATGGTCTTATACCATGATCAACCACCCACCCACACATACAGTACAACATACACCTGACCACCTTCCCCTCTCCTTCCTCCCTTCTTCCCCCTCCCAGGCCTTTTCAACATGTCAGCACATACTGTGATGTCTATAGACAACAGATGCGTCCCAAATGGCACCCTATTCCCTGTTTAGTGCACTAGTGGGCGCTGGTCAAAAGTAGTGCACTATGTAGGGAATAGGGTGCCATTTGGGAGGTAACCAACGTCAGAGGTCCAGAGAGTGTTCCATGGCTGTCTCAGCGTGATGTTGCCACGGCGATGCATCTCTGCTGCAATCATGCTGCCTAATCAAGACCTTATCACGTTGCGCTGGTCAAAAAACCCTCTCTCTCTCTCTCTCTCTCTCTCTCTCTCCACTCTCTCCACTCTCTCCACTCTCTCCACATTCTCTCTCCACTCTCTCTCTCTCTCCACTCTCTCTCTCTCTCTCTCTCTCCACTCTCTCTCTCTCTCCACTCTCTCTCTCTCTCCACTCTCTCTCTCTCTCTCTCCACTCTCTCTCTCTCTCTCCACTCTCTCTCTCCACTCTCTCTCTCTCTCTCTCCACTCTCTCTCTCTCTCTCCACTCTCTCTCTCTCTCTCCACTCTCTCTCTCCACTCTCTCTCTCTCCTCTCTCTCTCTCCTCTCTCTCTCTCCTCTCTCTCTCTCCTCTCTCTCTCTCCTCTCTCTCTCTCCACTCTCTCTCTCTCTCTCCACTCTCTCTCTCTCCACTCTCTCTCTCTCTCTCCACTCTCTCTCTCCACTCTCTCTCTCCACTCTCTCTCTCCACTCTCTCTCTCCACTCTCTCTCTCCACTCTCTCTCTCTCCACTCTCTCTCTCTCCACTCTCTCTCTCTCTCTCTCTCTCTCTCTCACTCCCTCCTCTCTCTCCACACTCTGACTGTATCGATCCACAGCTCACCTGAGAGGGTTTTTATCCTCCATCTCTCTATTATGTCTTCCATTAATCCCCTCATTTTCTCCTCCACTTTGTTAAAACTAAATAGAGGCTGTAACTGGTTGCTGTAGGGTTGCATCCCAAATGGCACCCTATTCCCTATGTACTGTGGTGCACTACAGAGCTCTGGTCAAAAGTAGTGCACCATATAGGGAATATAGGATGCCATTTGGGATTCATACTAAATGTAGAGCTCACGGGGTGCTTTGTAGACGGCCATCCACCATTTTGTTCCACTAATTATCGACTCCTCTCTTGTAGCTTATCTACAAGCTATGTAAAAAGACTCTCGCTTTTTCAATTGGAGTAAATGGTATTGACTTTCTTTAAATAGATGTTGTCAACATATTTTCTTCTTCTTTAATGATAGTGGATTTATTTTATTTTTATTTGAATGGTAGTGTATTCCATTAACCCTTTATACTCATGGGAATTGGCCTATATGGATAGGGCTACATTGAAATGTTTCTTACAGAAGAAATATGAAAAACATATGCATAAGCATGGTAGCAATCAAAAGGGAACAGTTAGAAGATTATGGGGAAATTATTAGACAAGTTGAGGACACAACAGTTCTCCTGACACAAGACTGAATCCAAACATTACACTGTTGAATTTTATGTGCATTTTACATTCACTGTACTTTTCGCCACATTTGTTGATAACGAAATATGAAAATACTCTGGATACATTCAGTAACATGATAAGATTACTCCTGGAAAATGTGGGGTAGGTGCAACATAAGACAAAAAAATGACAATGGTTTGAGTGAGAGGACTCACTGGTGTCTCCAAGTGGCCACACACCTCTCCAAAGTGTGCATCGTTCCTAAGTAATTTCAATGCACTTTTATGACTCAAATAAGAGTCTTCAACTATAAGGTACTTTTTGAGCTCTCCTAGCTGTGCTGTTGAGGAACTAGAGCAAGCAGACTTGTAGTAGTTTTGAACACAGCCCTGTATCCCCGGCATCACACAACTACTGTTTACATTTTGTATGACATCAAAGTGGTATTTATTATCACTCCAACAACAAAACATTTGCAAAACTTACCCAATTAGTGGGCGGGATGGGGGCAACTTCTTCATATTGCGCGCAGTGCTCAAGTCCAGAATGACTGTCAGTCAAAACCCATACAGCACTGTGAAGCACAGAGCCAGAGCTCTGACGCCATGTATAGCATGCTACTGTACAGCCATTGCGTTCCAATTTAGCCGCTTATTAGAGGCCAAATCTACCACTTTCAACCCGTATACAGGTAGGAGTGTAAAGGGTTACATGTAAAGCATATCTGTTATTTAATCTAGTTGTGTTTCATTAAAGAATGTGACTTACAGCTGCAGTACTTTACCATTCCCTATCTATCTGGATGAAGGTATATGATCAGGAATGGGAATATACAGTATTTCCTGGTGAGGGGAGTATTATATTGTACTCAGAGGCTGTGCTTCAGTGCTGTTTGAGTGTTATTCGTTTTTGTACGTACAGACGACACTAGAGGCACACGCACAGAGAAACCGTGATATAGTTTTTCATTGTAATGCAAATGTTCCCAACCCAAAGTGCTGAGTGGGTCTTTCTACAGTAAACTGCTGGGAAACTTTCACTGGAGTAGGCAATGTTGTTGTTCACTTTGGTGTGCAGCTGGATGTTATTGCTGGAATTACTCCGTAAGCACCCTATTCCCTATATAGGTTGTTTTGACTCACTATAAATTCACCAGGAATTCAGCAAAAATTGAGTTTAATCTGTTCCCAAGTATTCCCAGGAATAAGAAGAGATGTGATAGTGTTTCAATGTAAAGCAGACATTATTTTAAAATACAATCTCTTTTTGAGCTTAGTTGTGGTCAATTTGTAGTGTACAAATTATGACAATACTTTTCCCTCCCATCTAGTTGCCTACCCCTGCTGTACAGGGTATAGGGTTCCATTTGACACACAACCACTGTTACATTGAGTACAAATTGCATGCATTGATTTAATTGTCCAAATGCCTTTTTCCTAGACATACCCCACGGCGACTGTATGTTTTCAACACCTATTCTATTCTCCATTTCTCCCTCAGCCCTCTCTGTGTGTGAGGGGGAACGTAATGATGTAAGAGGGGGGCTGTTTAGCGTAACACGTCTTTGTGTGTGCTGATAAAAGAGGAAGCAATTACAAATCCCTGAGATACATCTTTTTTTAAATGGCAAATTCCCTGCTCCCCAAGTCGCCAAACAAGACCGACGACACAAAATCCAGTTACATGCAAAATGTCATCCCTAATTTGGAGTCTCCACGCGTTGGCGAGGCCACGTCTCTAAATTGCGTTAATATAATTACAATGTTTCAAAAGCAATTCTCAGGCAAACTAATTGAGGCCTTTTTAAGATTAAGGAAAAACAAACTGTGCTGTTTTGGAACCTGCTTAGCAAGGAGACGCATGCCGGCATGTGCGCACACATACACACAAATGCCAAAATGGCTCCTAGTGCTCTAAAAGCGGATAATATCATCAGCTGGTTTGGGATGGATGCAGTTTGGCCCCTTCCTGAGCTTGGGGGGATAATGTCAGGCGAGATTGCTGCCAGCGTGCAGCCTGTCGTCGTGTGTATATGAGGAAGTTATTGCCTCGCTAAGGAACAGCAGACAGACTTTGCCATGGCGGTGACTGACAACAGCCAATCAAAATGCATCGATAGACACCCCGCTGTTGGTGCATGGTGGGTAATAATGCAAATGTGGTTGGCGGCCACCGTGTTGTTATTGGATGTCATGTTTAAATCAGCCCTGTGACCCTCTCCTTCTCTATTCCCCCAGGAATATATAGTGCGCGCACACACACACACACACACACACACACACACACACATATACATATATATATATATATATATATACACAGTGGGGAAAAAAAGTATTTAGTCAGCCACCAATTGTGCAAGTTCTCCCACTTAAAAAGATTAGAGAGGCCTGTAATTTTCATCATAGGTACACGTCAACTATGACAGACAAATTGAGAAAAAATAATCCAGAAAATCACATTGTAGGATTTTTAATGAATTTATTTGCAAATTATGGTGGAAAATAAGTATTTGGTCACCTACAAACAAGCAAGATTTCTGGATCTCACAGACCTGTAACTTCTTCTTTAAGAGGCTCCTCTGTCCTCCACTCATTACCTGTATTAATGGCACCTGTTTGAACTTGTTATCAGTATAAAAGACACCTGTCCACAACCTCAAACAGTCACACTCCAAACTCCACTATGGCCAAGACCAAAGAGCTGTCAAAGGACACCAGAAACAAAATTGTAGACCTGCACCAGGCTGGGAAGGTAAGCAGCAATAGGTAAGCAGCTTGGTTTGAAGAAATCAACTGTGGGAGCAATTATTAGGAAATGGAAGACATACAAGACCACTGATAATCTCCCTCGATCTGGGGCTCCACGCAAGATCTCACCCCGTGGGGTCAAAATGATCACAAGAACGGTGAGCAAAAATCCCAGAACCACACGGGGGGACCTAGTGAATGACCTGCAGAGAGCTGGGACCAAAGTAACAAAGCCTACCATCAGTAACACACTACGCCGCCAGGGACTCAAATCCTGCAGTGCAAGACGTGTCCCCCTGCTTAAGCCAGTACATGTCCAGGCCCGTCTGAAGTTTGCTAGAGTGCATTTGGATGATCCAGAAGAGGATTGGGAGAATGTCATATGGTCAGATGAAACCAAAATACAACTTTTTGGTAAAAACTCAACTCGTCGTGTTTGGAGGACAAAGAATGCTGAGTTGCATCCAAAGAACACCATACCTACTGTGAAGCATGGGGGTGGAAACATCATGCTCTGGGGCTGTTTTTCTGCAAAGGGACCAGGACGACTGATCCGTGTAAAGGAAAGAATGAATGGGGCCATGTATCGTGAGATTTTGAGTGAAAACCTCCTTCCATCAGCAAGGGCATTGAAGATGAAACGTGGCTGGGTCTTTCAGCATGACAATGATCCCAAACACACCGCCCGGGCAACGAAGGAGTGGCTTCGTAAGAAGCATTTCAAGGTCCTGGAGTGGCCTAGCCAGTCTCCAGATCTCAACCCCATAGAAAATCTTTGGAGGGAGTTGAAAGTCTGTGTTGCCCAGCGACAGCCCCAAAACATCACAGCTCTAGAGGAGATCTGCATGGAGAAATGGGCCAAAATACCAGCAACAGTGTGTGAAAACCTTGTGAAGACTTACAGAAAACGTTTGACCTGTGTCATTGCCAACAAAGGATATATAACAAAGTATTGAGAAACTTTTGTTATTGACCAAATACTTATTTTCCACCATAATTTGCAAATAAATTCATTAAAAATCCTACAATGTGATTTTCTGGAATTTCTTTTCTCATTTTGTCTGTCATGGTTGACGTGTACCTGTGATGAAAATTACAGGCCTCTCTCATATTTTTAAGTGGGAGAACTTGCAGAATTGGTGGCTGACTAAATACTTTTTTCCCCCACTGTGTATATATATGTATGTATATATATATACATACATACATACATACATACAGTGAGGGAAAAAAATATTTGATCCCCTGCTGATTTTGTACGTTTGCCCACTGACAAAGAAATGATCAGTCTATAATTTTAATGGTAGGTTTATTGTTGAGGTGTGTGTGTGTGTCTCTCTGTGTGTGTGTGTCTGTGTGTGTGCTTGTGTGTTTGCACAATGGTGGAAAAAGCACCCAACGTAGAAAATGACTCAAGTAAAAGTGAAAGTCACCCAGTAAAAGTCTAAAAGTATTTAGTTTTAAATATATTTAAGTATCAAAAGTAAATGCAATTGCTAAAATATACTTAAGTATTAATCATTTCAAATTCCTTATATTAAGCAAACCAGACAGCACAATTTTTGTTTTTTTAAAATGTACAGGTACAGTGAGGGGAAAAAAAAAAGATAGACTGAAAAAAGATTTTGTACGTTTGCCCACTGACAAAGAAATGATCAGTCTATAATTTTAATGGTAGGTTTATTTGAACAGTGAAAGACAGAATAACAACAAAAACATCCAGAAAAACGCATGTCAAAAATGTTATAAATTGATTTGCATTTTAATGAGGGAAATAAGTATTTGACCCCCTCTCAATCAGAAAGATTTCTGGCTCCCAGGTGTCTTTTATACAGGTAACGAGCTGAGATTAGGAGCACACTCTTAAAGGGAGCGCTTCTAATCTAAGCTTGTTACCTGCATAAAAGACACCTGTCCACAGAAGCAATCAATCAGATTCCAAACTCTCCACCATGGCCAAGACCAAAGAGCTCTCCAAGGATGTCAGGGACAAGATTGTAGACCTACACAAGGCTGGAATGGGCTACAAGACCATTGTCAAGCAGCTTGGTGAGAAGGTGACAACAGTTGGTGTGATTATTCGCAAATGGAAGAAACACAAAAGAACTGTCAATCTCCCTCGGCCTGGGGCTCCATGCAAGATCTCACCTCGTGGAGTTGCAATGATCATGAGAACGGTGAGGAATCAGCCCAGAACTACACGGGAGGATCTTGTCAATGATCTCAAGGCAGCTGGGACCATAGTCACCAAGAAAACAATTGGTAACACACTACGCCATGAAGGAATGAAATCCTGCAGCGCCTGCAAGGTCCCCCTGCTCAAGAAAGCACAACTCGCCGTGTTTGGAGGAGGAGGAATGCTGCCTATGACCCCAAGAACACCATCCCCACCGTCAAACATGGAGGTGGAAACATTATGCTTTGGGGGTGTTTTTCTGCTAAGGGGATAGGACAACTTCACCGCATCAAATGGACGATGGACGGGGCCTTGTACCGTCAAATCTTGGGTGAGAACCTCCTTCCAGGGCATTGAAAATGGGTCGTGGATGGGTATTCCAGCATGACAATGACCCAAAACACACGGCCAAGGCAGCAAAGGAGTGGCTCAAGAAGAAGCACATTAAGGTCCTGGAGTGGCCTAGCCAGTCTCCAGACCTTAATCCCATAGAAAATCTGTGGAGGGAGCTGAAGGTTTGAGTTGCCAAACGTCAGCCTCGAAACCTGAATGACTTGGAGAAGATCTGCAAAGAGGAGTGGGACAAAATCCCTCCTGAGATGTGTGCAAACCTGGTGGCCAACTACAAGAAACGTCTGACCTCTGTGATTGCCAACAAGGGTTTTACCACCAAGTACTAAGTAATGTTTTGCAGAGGGGTCAAATACTTATTTCCCTCATTAAAATGCAAATCAATTTATAACATTTTTGACATGCATTTTTCTGGATTGTTTTGTTGTTATTCTGTCTCTTACTGTTAAAAAAAACCTACCATTAAAATTATAGACTGATCATGTCTTTGTCAGTGGGCAAACGTACAAAATCAGCAGGGGATCAAATACTTTTTTCCCTCACTGTGTGTGTATGTATATATATATATATATATATATATATTAGTACACCCCAGAGATGCAGAGATGCAGTAGATATCTGTGCTGTGCATGTGCGTGCCTGCGTATCTACAGGGAAGGTCATTATAGGAGCTTGGCTTTCGTCCGCCAGTACTGTACCATTACCTGAGGGTGGCTCCCCCCCCCCCTTCCTCTCCTCTCCCCTCTCATTGCCCAACAAAATCCTCCCTCTAAGTAGTAGTAGTGGCATTGGCAGTGGTGGTTGGGCAGTGAGCTAGCTAAGTGATTGATTGTCAGGTAGAAATCCCATTCTTTAAATAGCCACGGTTAGCCATCAATCATATGGGCTGTCCCCTGGGGAAGGCACCGCGCCACCGGCATTGCCTCTCTCTGGCGTACTTTTCTCTCTCGCACTCTCTCTCCCTCCGTCTCTCTCTCTCTCTTTTATCTCTGTCTGTCTTTCAGTCACTTTCTCTCTCTGGATGTGCAGGCTCCAAGGCCGCCGCTCAATCACTCACTGGCTTATCAGGCCACTCCCACGTGTGTGTGTGTGTGTGTGTGTGTGTGTGTGTGTGTGTGTGTGCAGAGGCTTTGGGACACACAGCAACTGTGTGAAAGGTATGAGAGGCTTAGACACATATATACTTACAGTATATGCAGAAACACACTTCCTAAAGCTGGCAAACACACACACACACACACACACACACACACACACACACACACACACACACACACACACACACACACACACACACACACACACACACACACACACACACTCACTCACTCACTCACTCACTCACTCACTCACTCACTCACTCACTCACTCACTCACTCACTCACTCACTCACTCACTCACTCACTCACTCACTCACTCACTCACTCACTCACTCACTCACTCACTCACTCACTCACACACACACACTTGATTCACATACTTGGGAAAGGGTCTCCCTATCGGCAGAAAATATTGATGAACACAGCAAATGGAGCAATGATTTAGGGTCAAATGCATGTGGGGACGTAAAGATTTTATGACCCACTATATTTCGCTATTGATTAAATAACATTTATTTGAGCTACACCCTAACATGTACTAAATCCTGGAGGGAAGGGATTCAGAGTAATGTGTCAGTGGTGATAGGGAATCAATAGGCCTACCTACTGAATAAAACCTGAACCATTGGATCGGATGGTAACTCTTTTAATTTAAATGATAAATGGGCCAAACCGTTGTCTTCATTAAATTAATTTCAGGTTATATAGCCCCTTTACAACATTTTCAGCTCAGTCTTTTTGAGTTATTGGATCATAGAATAGGATACCTTGTTGGGGCCACAAAGGTGGCGGACATATTTCTATTGTAAATTAATTTGCACTGGGAGCAAAGCCCTGTCTGTGTAAGACGAATAAAAATGTCTGACTGGGAATCAATCCTCTTCAAAGGCAATGGAAGGAGCTTTGAAGAGCACCCTGCCTGTCTGTTATAGCCCATAAATAGGGCATGATCTGCGTGTGTGTGTGTCTGTGTCTGTCTGTGTGTGTGTGCGAGCATAAATTTGCACAATACGACACTTGAATGCCCAACTCGGTTCATAACCACTACCTCTACCTTTGCATCACATTTCCATCAGCCCATCCAGACCACTCTCCATCTCTATATTATACCCTTATGACTGGTTTAGCACATCACCACCTCTTACTGAGAGGGTTCAATCCCTGACATGCTGTTGTGATAACCCTTGGTCCCGGTTACCATTCCCTTTGCCCTCTCCTCTCCTCTCCTCTCCTCTCCCTCTCCTCTCCTCTCCTCTCCTCTCCTCTCCTCTCCTCTCCTCTCCTCTCCTCTCCTCTCCTCTCCTCTCCTCTCCTCTCCTCTCCTCTCCTCTCCTCTCCTCTCCTCTCCTCTCCTCTCCTCTCCTCTCCTCTCCTCTCCTCTCCTCTCCTCTCCTCTCCTCTCCTCTCCTCTCCTCTCCTCTCCTCTCCTCTCCTCTCCTCTCCTCTCCTCTCCTCTCCTCTCCTCTCCCTGCAGCTACACCAGTCTCTCTTTTGACTGACAGATTGGTTAGAGAATCACCACCTGTAATTGATCTCTCGTCCCTGTTATGATGCAGTAATAACCCCTGGTCCCCTTTGCCCTTGATCCACTGGTCCCTCCCCAACTAGCTCTCACAGTCTCACTGCAGAACTAGACGTTCATCCAGGTTCCCCAAACGTCACATTTCAAAGTGTTTTTGTTGCTCCTGCTGCTCTGTATCGTTCCATTTCTCCAGACGTCAAATGTCGTAGTTAAGGGTTAAGTTTAGCCACTCATTCCTAATGGTTAAAGTAAGGGTTAAGGTTTGGGATAGGGTTAAAACAAAAAATTAAAAACCAGTGTCCACGACCGGGATCAAACACTCAACCTTCTGATCCAGAGTCATTACGCCCATCCACCATCCCCGTCCACCACTTCCATCCACAACACCCGTCCACCACCCCCATCCACAACACCCTAGCCTACCTGATGCTAATACCGCTCACTGTTGCCCCTAGTGGCCAGTTTGAAGGCATTTCCCGAGGTCCTCAGGCCATGGATAGACATCCAATTTCGAAGTCAATCTTGAACGATCTCCCTGCTCTCCCCTCCCTCCTCTCCCTCTCCCTCTGCCCCAGGCCCTGTGGTGGTAAAACTAAACATGTGCATGTGGGTGTGTGAGTGCAGCTAAACCAGTCTCTCCAGCCTGTCTCTTTCTGGCCTTTCTCAGCCTCACAGGCCTGCCTCCTGCCTCTATTCTCAGTATTGACTCAGTCTGAGCCCTGATAACATCTATCTAATCCAGCAGCGCTCAATCAGAGAGGGGCAGAGATGGAGGGAGAGAGAGATGGAGAGATGGAGGTTAGGAGAGATGGAGTTTAGGGTGAGAGGGTCTGTATAGATGCTGTCTGTGTGTCTGTGTTTTTCTATGTTTGACTGTCTTCCGGCGTGTGCGTACGTGTGTGTGCCTGTGAATGTACTGTATTTGTGAGTGTGTGTGTGCGCCTGCATGTGCGAGCGTGTTGACGTTTGCGCTCGTGTATGTCTGTGTGTATTTAAGTTAGTAGGTGTGTGTGCCTCACCTTGCAAAGTGCAGCCTTGGAGCACTCTGGATGAAATCTCTGCAGGATCTTACTGTGTTTGTTTGAGAGCCAATTTCAGATAGTGTTATACAGTTTCATGCTGAGTCTGAATTCGCTGCATTATCTAAAGAAATCATTCCGGTTGGTCTGATAATCATCTGTTATTTGCTGTAGAAGCAGTAAATGCACTTCTCTAAAGGTAGAGCTGTGCATACTCTCGTTCTTTGTGTTCCGAGTTCCCTTCGGCCCACGTGTTGTTTGAAGTTTTTCCCTTTGTTCGATTTGAGTGGTGATGAAATACCCACCTGTCTGTGTGTTAGTCTCTATGGTTACAGTGCTGGTTTTGAAACAGATGTTGTTACATTTAACAGCTTTATAAACAAATATACTGTAGAGACATTTGCTTTCTATTGGTGATGCAGATTCTGTTCGAGAGGGTAACAGTCTCTGGGATTGTGCTTTGAGTGGTGTTCATAAGGTCATCGAGTGAGTGAGTGTGAGTGAGTGTGAGTGAGTGATTGAGAGTGAGAGTAGGAAGGTTGTGTCCCAAATAGCGTACTACTTTTGACCAGAGCCTTATAGACTAGGGTGCTATTTGGGACGCAGCCTCTGTGTCAAACAGCTATTGCTGCAGTCACAGCAGCTCAATCACACACCATTGTACCGTAAGTAGTGCTGAAAAACTGCTCAGAGTTGTGGTGGTAAAAGGACTGTATCTAGATGTAGTTGAATGGGCTGGTGATGTTTTATTGTTACAGTTTGAATCATGAATGGATTTGAGGATGATTTAAAGATGGAACGTTAGGATGTGGCTTGTAAAGCCTTGGAGATAGGATTGGCCATGGGTTAGATGGGGTATTCTGGAAGGGAGACAATCAAAGGGAAACATTAGGGACACAACATAAAGGAACACATGACAAAGTTGTGCCAGGTGATTATAACAGGGAATGGGCTTAACAAATAACTACAAACTACGGAGGCTGCCAGGACTAAACATAACCAAGGAGCATTATCAAACTGAGGACATAAGGAGATATACCAGGGCAAGTTAAAGGCAGTATAATAAACATATAGGATTTACTTATTTTTAACAACATAATAAACGTTCTCATATCACCAAGCGTGAACCATTACTAGTGTGTAGGAAGGAGCATGCTGCTTATATGGGAAACAGAGGAGTGAAAAGGTAGAAGGGGTGTTTAGGGAGTGGGAACAGGTGTGGAGGGAAGGGTGGAGCTTGGGTAAGTGGAGTTCTGTAGCGGTGCCGTGACCCTTCACAACAAGCGCTATTAAATAGTGTTGGTCACGTCACTACTCCGAACCGTGTTTAGGCAAAGCGGCCAATATTATAATTATTTCTGACCCGTGCGATTATCACAGAATGGGGTTAGTAATGCAAAATGGCCTTCGTATGCTATGTGTTCACTCAGCAGTAATGTGTTTCATGGTAGGAACATGTTTCAGTGAGAAGTGTAAGGGTTGGGGTGTCACGATCGTCATACACAACGGACCAAGGCGCAGCGTGATATGCGTACATCTTTTAATGAGTACTCTACACCAATTACAAAACAACAAAACGATACGTGAAGTCCTAAGGTTAACAAAACACAAACCTCTCCGGAACAAGATCCCACAAATAACAAGAGCACAAAAGGCTGCCTAAGTATGGTTCCCAATCAGAGACAACAAGCCACAGCTGCCTCTGATTGGGAACCACCCCGGCCAACATAGAAATACACGAACCAGAACATGAACATAGAAAACACAACACAGACACTACACACCCTGGCTCAACATTAAAGAGTCCCCAGAGCCAGGGCGTGACATGGGGTGAGGTGTGACCCAGGTGCGGTGCAGGATATACAGTAGGCAGAGATGGTGAAACAAGGATCTTTACTGGTGGTCCTGAATACAAAATAACTGATATATCACGATAAAAGAAAGGCGGAGCAAATAAGTCTCCAAAAACCGTCTGACAGACAAAATACAAAATACTACCTAAGACTGAAACAAATAACGAAACAGGGAGAACACTTCTCAAGTACCTGTACATAGATCTCCGATCAGACACTGAGTAGTATTGCTGGACATAGAGAAACTAGCAGAGAAAACTGAACACAGGGAAGTGAGGGCATAAATACACAGGTGAACCGATAGACACAGGTGACACCAATAGGATGATGATTAGTCCCGACTGTGAGTGAGGAGGTGCCTAAGGTTGTCGGAGGATGACACCTAGTGGGTCGCTCCGGAACTGCGACCCCCTCCTGTAACAGAGAATAGCTACTCATTTTCATTTACCCTGAGTTGAATAAATGAATGAACCACACTTTGACTGAATCATATCAATGACTTTACAGTCTCCTCTAACCATCTACAACGAAGCATGCATTTACTGTGCAGTGCTGTAATACAGTGCAATCTTGTCAATCATATGCCTGTTAACATAACATGAAGATATCATTCCATATTCATCATATTATGATGTTTACTACAATATAAATTACATATGCATGTTTGTTTTAAATGACAAAGATATATCTCAATAACGTGAAATCTATCTGCTACTGTATGAGATGAATGGTAGGTCTTTTAAATTATATATAGACATACTATTTACTGTAAATCATATCTTGTGGTTCTCTGTAGCTCAACTGGTAGAGCACGGCGCTTGAAACGCCAAGGTAGTGGGTTCGAGCCCCGGGACCACCCATACACAAAAATGTATGCATGCATGACTGTAAGTCGCTTTGGATAAAAGCGTCTGCTAAATGGCATATTATTATTATTATTATTTTATGGTACAACTCATAAAATGACAGGGTGAAGTAAAGCCAACTCCTCTAGAGTGAGTGAGTGAGTGTGTGTGCATTCATATTTATGCCTGTGTGTGTGTGTGGTTGTTGCCATGTTTCTGACATATGCAGATCATGAGATGATGGCTGCCTTTTCCCTTCTCCATGATGTGTTATGGCCCTGTGCTGCATCTCAAATGGCACCCTATTCCCTTCACAGTGCACTTCACAGGGTCCATAGGGCTCTGGTCAAAAGTAGTGTACTATATAGGGAAGAGGGTGCCATTTGGGATGTAACCTGTGTATCTTTACGATTTGAATATAAAGAAGCCGAGGCTGCTGCTGCCTCTCTCTCTCTCTCTCTCTCTCTCTCTCTCTCTCTCTCTCTCTCTCTCTCTCTCTCTCTCTCTCTCTCTCTCTCTCTCTCTCTCTCTCTCTCTCTCTCTCTCTCTCTCTCTCTCTCTCTCTCTCTCTCTCTCTCTCTCTCTCTCTCTCTCTCTCTCTCTCTCTCCCAAAACAAAGTCCTCCATAGAAGTCCTGTTGAATAATGGAGCTGAGAGAGTGAAGGAGGGAGAGAGAGTGAAGGATGGAGGGTGGGAGGGGGGAGACGGAGGTAGAGAAAAGGAGGGAGAGAGGGGAGGAGGGGGGAGACAGAGAGAGAGGGAGGGGGGAGACAGAGAGAGAGAGGTGGGCAGATGGTGGATAGAGAGGGAGGACACTAGGCTTTGGACACGGAAATGATCAACAGCGGAGAGAACACAGGTCTTGTCACGTAGATCAGTGGAGGGATTTGCTATCAAACAATGCCAGGGTGAGAGAAGGAACACACACTATAGTCCATGAGTGAGGTGCGCTGTGGCTGTCGGTTGATCAGGGATGACGGTTTCCTCCCAAACTGGCTATGCAGTACAGACATTGAATGACGAGGCAACAAACCTCAATCAGAAACACCTTTTTATGTCTAGATCTTGTGGCCATGCATTGAAGCCTTTCAAAAAATGCCCCCCTGAGTTGGTTCATGATTGTTGTTCATTTAGCTGGAAACTATACTTCAAACAGACAAAACGTCTACCACACATACATGCCAATCACATACTTTTTAGTAAGTCATCTATTTCCTAAGTACATTCAAAGGTAACTATGACTTCCGTTCCATCTATACAGTCTGTCACTTAAAGTAACAGGAAATGGCCTCTATTTTACAATGTTATAAACATGTGAAGGTTATTACTGTATTATGATGGTCTCTCTCTATACAGTGCATTGGCTTCAGTTAACTCCACTATAATGGGTGTTGATTTCAATTAGCAGAGTGAGATGTTAGTGTAGGTGTATGTTTGCCCTGCGGTAACAGTTTGCTGCAGTGGGAACAGTGGGACTACACTCAGGCTCCTGAACCCCCACAGTGTCTACTGATTAGGGATTCTACGCACACACACAGACACACACACATACGCTTGGTAATTATATATACTGATATTTTAACTGTGTTTTTGTACAGCCAGCCATTCTAAATGAGGCCTAATCCAATACATTGAAGCAGTCAGAGTTCATCCTCCTCACTTAGTGAGTTAGATACCTCAGGTATAGGGCTTTACTGATGACAGAGAGACGTGTGTTAGCTCCCTGTCTTCAGGTATAGGGCTTTACTAATGACAGAGAGACGTGTGTTAGCTCCCTGTCTTCAGGTATAGGGCTTTACTAATGACAGAGAGACGCGTGTTAGCTCCCTGTCTTCAGGTATAGGGCTTTACTAATGACAGAGAGATGTGTGTTAGCTCCCTGTCTTCATATAGGGCTTTACTAATGACAGAGAGACGTGTGTTAGCTCCCTGTCTTCATATAGGGCTTTACTAATGACAGAGAGACGTGTGTTAGCTCCCTGTCTTCAGATATAGGGCTTTACTAATGACAGAGAGACGTGTGTTAGCTCCCTGTCTTCAGGTATAGGGCTTTACTAATGACAGAGAGACGTGTGTTAGCTCCCTGTCTTCAGGTATAGGGCTTTACTAATGACAGAGAGACGTGTGTTAGCTCCCTGTCTTCAGGTATAGGGCTTTACTAATGACAGAGAGACGTGTGTTAGCTCCCTGTCTTCAGGTATAGGGCTTTACTAATGATAGAGAGACGTGTGTTAGCTCCCTGTCTTCAGATATAGGGCTTTACTAATGACAGAGAGACTAATGACAAACTATCATGGTCCAAACACACCAAGCCCATTCAAGCTTAACATCCTTGTCATTTATCACCCTCCAGGTTCCCTTGGAGAGTTCATCAATGAGCTTGACGCCTTGATAAGTTCCTTTCCTGAGGATGGCTCACCCCTCACAGTTCTGGGTGACTTCAACCTCCCTACGTCTACCTTTGACTCATTTCTCTCTGCCTCCTTCTTTCCACTCCTCTCCTCTTTTGACCTCACCCTCTCACTGTCCCCATCTTTACTAGATGCTGTTCTTCTACTAATCTCACTGCAACTCCCCTCCATGTCTCCGACCACTACTTTGTATCCTTTTCTCTCTCGCTCTCCTCCAACACTACTCACTCTGCCCCTACTCAGATGGTAATGCGCTGTCGCAAACCTTCGCTCTCTCTCTTCCGCTACTCTCTCCTCTTCCATCCTATCATCTCTTCCCTCTGCTCAACCCTTCTCCCTCCAATCTCCTGATTCTGCCTCCTCAACCCTCCTCTCCTCCCTTTCTGCATCCTTTGACTCTCTATGTCCCCTATCCTCCCGGCCGGCTCGGTCCTCCCCTCCTGCTCCGTGGCTTGACGACTCATTGCGAGCTCACAGAACAGGGCTCCGGGCAGCCAAGCGGAAATGGAGGAAAACTAGATTCCCTGCGGACCTGGCATCTTTTCACTCCCTCCTCTCTACATTTTCTTCATCTGTTTCTGCTGCTAAAGCCACTTTCTACCACTCTAAATTCCAAGCATCTGCCTCTAACCCTAGGAAGCTCTTCACCATCTTCTCCTCCCTGCTGAATTCCCCCCCCCCCCCCCCAGGGCTCAGTTCTCCTATTCTCGCTATACACCAAGTCACTTGGCTCTGTCATATCCTCACATGGCCTCTCCTATCATTGCTACGCAGACGACACACAACTAATCTTCTCCTTTCCCCCTTCTGATAACCAGGTGGCGAATCGCATCTCTGCATGTCTGGCAGACATATCAGCGTGGATGACGGTTCACCACCTCAAGCTGAACCTCGGCAAGACGGAGCTGCTCTTCCTCCCGGGGAAGGAGTGCCCGTTCCATGATCTCGCCATCACGGTTGACAACTCCGTTGTGTCCTCCTCCCAGAGTGCGAAGAGCCTTGGCGTGACCCTGGACAACACCCTGTCGTTCTCCGCTAACATCAAGGCGGTGACCCGATCCTGTAGGTTCATGCTCTACAACATTCGGAGAGTATGACCCTGCCTTACACAGGAAGCGGCACAGGTCCTAATCCAGGCACTTGTCATCTCCCGTCTGGATTACTGCAACTCGCTGTTGGCTGGGCTCCCTGCCTGTGCCATTAAACCCCTACAACTCATCCAGAATGCCGCAGCCCGTCTGGTGTTCAACCTTCCCAAGTTCTCTCACGTCACCCCGCTCCTCCGCACACTCCATAGCTTCCAGTTGAAGCTCGCATCTGCTACAAGACCATGGTGCTTGCCTACGGAGCTGTGAGGGGAACGGCACCTCCGTACCTTCAGGCTCTGATCAGTCCCTACACCCAAACGAGGGCATTGCGTTCATCCACCTCTGGCCTGCTGGCCCCCCTACCTCTGCGGAAGCACAGTTCCCGCTCAGCCCAGTCAAAACTGTTCGCTGCTCTGGCACTCCAATGGTGGAACAAGCTCCCTCACGACGCTAGGACAGCGGAGTCACTCACCACCTTCCGGAGACACTTGAAACCCCACCTCTTTAAGGAATACCTGGGATAGGATAAAGTAATCCTTCTACCCCCCCCCCAAAAAAAAAAAAAAGATATTGTAAAGTGGTTATCCCACTGGCTATAAGGTGAATGCACCAATTTGTAAGTCGCTCTGGATAAGAGCGTCTGCTAAATGACGTAAATGTAAGACAGTCGTGAAGAGGGAACGACAAAGCCTATTCCCCCTCAGGAGACTGAAAAGATTTGGCATGAGTCCTCAGATCCTCAAAAAGTTCTACAGCTGCACCATCGAGAGCATCCTGACTGGTTGCATCACCGCCTGGTATGGCAACTGCTCGGCCTCCGACCGCAAGGCACTACAGAGGGTAGTGCGTAAGGCCCAGTACATCACTGGGGCCAAGCTTCCTGCCTTCCAGGACCTCTATACCAGGCGGTGTCAGGAAGGCCCTAAAAATTGTCAAAGACTCCAGCCACCCTAGTCATAGACTGTTCTCTCTGCTGCCGCATGGCAAGCGGTACCAGAGCGCCAAGTCTAGGTCCAAAAGGCTTCTTAACAGCTTCTACCCCCTTAAGACTCCTGAACAAGCCATAAGACTCCTGAACAGCTAATCATGGCTACCCGGACTATTTGCACTGCCCCCCACCCCACCCCATCCCCCTATTTTACACTGCTGCTACTCTGTTTATTATTTATGCATAGTCACTTTAACTCTACCCACATGTACATATTACCTCAATTACCTCGACTAGCCGGTGCCCCCGCACATTGACTCTGTACCGGTACCCCCCTGTATATAGCCTCCCTACTGTTATTTTATTTTACTGCTGCTCTTTAGTTATTTGCTTAAATTTTTTTACTTAACACTTTTTTTTATTTTACTTTTTTCTTTAAAAAACTGCATTGTTGGTTAAGGGCTTGTAAGTAAGCATGTCACTGTAATGTTTACACCTGTTGTATTCGGCGCATGTGGCAAATACAATGTGATTTGATTTGCATCATGTGACATGTGGAGCACTGGGTCTACTGATAATAGGAATAGAGCCAGAAGGTATGAGGATGATTATATACCCGTTCTCCCTTTGGGCCCAGGGGTCCTCTGAGATTATCCATTGCCTCCAGGAATCGCTTCTCTCCCTCCTCCTCCTTTCCACTTGCTGCTTACTTTTCAGGTGTGAGACAATGTGGTGGTGAGAGACCAAAATCCCACTCCACACACATAATATAACTGGCAGGCACGCACACACACAGAGACACATAAACCTTTAAGATGTTGTGTTGAAACCAACCACCCACAGAGAGTCAATTACAACAGAGCTCAAAATCTGGATTGGGGATCAAGAGAGGAATCAGCGGTCGGAGAAATCTCTGAGCAAAGCAGTTTTTTAAGTCTGAAAAATACTAAATGATCAACTTCTCTCTAGTGTGTACTGTATGTTGTTGCAGTGATACTCTGTCGAGAACATGCTTTCCCCTTAATAACTCTGCTGCTATGGGACTCAACATCTTAGAGGTGTGTGTGTCAACTTTCTTCAGCTAACTTGCCCCTGTATACACTACCTATGGCTGAATGCTCTTCCTTTACAATCTGCTGTTGATGCTTTTTTTTGTACTACGTGGCAGTCGTAATTATTGATGATCACATTTCCCACAGACTACTGGTATCTGCCCCCGTGCTCCGGGATAAAAAACGACCCTTGACACCTGAGACGGTGAAAAGCAACGGCACGGAAATGAAAGTTGAGATAAACTGAGAAACATTGTGAATTATTCTCTTGGAGAGTCAGTAGCCCCAAGTGTAGCATCAATAATAGAGGTTGGGGCTGCTGACGGCTGCAAGTAGAGGTGGTGTGTCGGTCGGAGTTTACAGAGTTACTGGAGCTATCGAAGCAGGAGGTAGTAGATTGCCTCGCTAACAGCTCCGCACGCCGCCGTCCCATGATCCACTGCTCTCATTAACTCGGGTTACGGAGGTTAACGGTGCCAAAACAAACCGCACAAGTCATTATTATTCAATTAACAGGAGTCTCCATTGGCTTTTATGTGTGAAAGTAATTACGTGAATTAGATTACATTATTTGAGTCAATGAGGCCGATAAGTTAGAAGTACAGTGGTTATTATTTGAACGTCTGCTCATGAGTATAGTCTATCTGTATCATCTGTTATGCATTATTTCTTTTTCTAGTCCATCTAAAAGGAATATACTATGAGTATTATGAGTAATTTGGTTGTGTTTGTACTTCTCAGTGCCATTTAGCAGAGAAAATGACATCTATATAATTAAAATGGTGTTAATTTGGCTCCTGAAGTATTGCAGCGAAAGCTTACAATCATCAAGCACTAAATTATTTGTACCCAATCTTCAGAATGTGTCTACACTACAGATCAAGAAAGGAGTCAACAATGAATATTGCTGGCTCTGTTTGCAACCATGACCTCATACTGGCTCCGCCTGTGGAAGCTGGTGCTTGTGGAGATCTGTTTGATCATAAGAAAGCGAAGGGAAATCTAGCTCCGAATGGTGGGGAGCGGTGGTGTGAGCTACAGAGGATACATAGGGTCAAGGACATGTTTTTTTTTTTTTAGCTGAGGCAAGCTACTGTACTGAGATTTTGGGCTCGCTTGAAGTATCTGTGTGCATAAAATTAAATAATAATAATATTTTTCTTCATTACTGATTCTAGCCAGTAAAATGTGCCTGTGACTAAATACTTGCTGTAACTTCGTATAGTTATCAGGTCAAATGTTTCTTTATGTCAATCATTAGAATAATACAGCATCTAGCAATTAGCATCACAACTAAAAAAAGACTACCATCATTCCCAGGTACATTGTTCATAGTTAAGAACAGTTGTGGTGGAACATTTCTCTGGCTGTAATCAACCTTAAAGAAGTGGTTTCTGCCCCCGGGTTTGTCCTCACCCCAACTCCAACCCTTCCTGCTGTGAAGGGAGCTCTGCTATCTGTCAGGGATCATTGTTGGATATTGGTGTGTGTGTGTGTGTGACTGGGCCCCTGGGTGAGCCCTAGTGATCAAAGCCTCGTCAGAACCAGAGACGACATATCGGGGTGAGCCTCTCCCTTCAGCTGAAACAAGGCAAACTGTGTGTGTCTGCTACAAGCAGGAATTAACTCCATAGCTGTTAAGTAGTTCAGTAGTGCCTCTCCGATGGTACATTTTAGTCATATAGCTGACGCTCTTATCCAGAGCAACTTACAGGAGTAATTAGGGTTAAGTGCCTTGCTCAAGGGGATGTCGGCAGATTCTTCATCTAGTCAGCTCGGGGATTCGAACCAGCAACCTTTCGGTTACTGGCCCAACACTCTTAACCGCTAGGCTACCTGTGACGCGGAGAAGTAGCAACAAGGTGGGGTATCTGGAATATTGATGTGATGGAATATGATGTGACCCCCTCTGGATGACTTCCTGTAAGGTTCACAAAGCATGTGATGGTAATGGAACGTATACGGCCTCATTATAATTGAGATGATGGATTCTTTGGCGGGCATGTTCTCTGGGTTTCTTCAGTTTATGTAGTAGCTGTCAAATAGAACCAGCGATGCTGCTCTTGTTTCATAGTGCATCTGTGATGGAATAGTGGCACAATCTCAAGATCAAGGTCTGCGTTGTCAGTTTGTGGTTTAAAGATCTGTGTTCGGGTGGACTTGTCTTTGAAGCCATCATAAGGGCTAGTTTGTGATGACAAGTGGATGTCATATTAACCACTGTGATAGGGTCTTGTCAGCTATATCTGTGTAAAAACCTTTTGATTCAGACAAAAAGAAACCCATGGTTTTGATACCAACCACACAGCTTTTGAAGTCCTGCCTTTGAATGGTGAAAACCCCCTGTCCTCCACTAAGCTATTAATGAACTCCTATCTAGAACGTAGAGAACATTAAGGCAGTTATTAAAGAATACAACAATGAGTTGATTTGATATTCAAAAAGTTGTATCTGATTCAATGCAATTATTTTCTGATGTGTTCTCTGATTCGTTGTTAAATCTTCAATGAAAACTTAACACATTCTCTTTCATGAGGAGAAATTCCACACAGACAATTGTTGATGATTGATCCTTTGTTTTAGACTAATTATGTTTCTCGTGCAGGCTTTCCTTGTTTAGGAAATCCCAATTCCCCATATGTGATTCCGTTTGAGACGAGCAGATTCAATTGAGCGCAATTAAAGACAATAAACAGTCATTAAAGTAACGTTCCAAATACGCGTGATATATGAGATGCATGTTGTAAATCACACCAACACACACATCTCTTTGTGTGGAATGTGACAGCATCGTAAATCAATGTTGTTAATCCAATATGGGTGATGGGAGTTAGGTAGCCGGTAGATTGAAATGATACAGTTCCTTAGAGAGAGAACCATCTTCCAATTGGACTGTTGCATTGTGGGAAGTCGATTATCTCTGTGTATTGTGTGTGACATTATGAAAACAGTCATAAAACCGTCACATGAGATTCTTGATCTATAAAAAGATTCTCACTTCCATATTATTCCCAAAAGATTGCTTTATGAAAATCTACTATGCATATACAGTTCCGTTGCCAGAGTGATAAAGTGCCCCATAGTGACGAATTGGAGAACATTTACAAACGTTCTGCAGATTCTAAGCATTTTTTTGAAAGCGCATTCGCTTGGAAAGAAAGACATTCAAACATCCATCGTCTCCTCCAAGCCGTCAACACAAAGTCAACTCTGGGAAATAAGAAGAATCTTGATGAAAAAATCGCTTTGGATAAAGTTGTGGGAAACTTCTGTGCCACTGTGCTCCATCGTCCTTAGATAGAAGGCTTTTAACCTGCATAATTAGCCTGTTCATCAGATCATTCAAGTATTCCCATGACAACACTTTAGGCCTCCTTAGCCTCTTTATAACACATTTGTTTCACTTCATTCTGGATGGGCCTGACGCGGGGCGAACATCATCATTAGCCTTAACGCTATCTCGCCTAGCTTGTCTTTTTTTGCCCTATGATAAGCCCTACTTGTCTGTCGCTATGCAATATTTGCCTGATAATGATTGGTGGAAGTGGTGGAAGCTTAATGATGATTGGTGGAAGCGGTGTAAAGCTTAATGGCTTCCCCTTTTATCTCCGAAGGCTTATATCCCTTGTTGTAGCTTAAGAGACAATTAGAGGGCAAAGGCCCTATTGGTTGATGGATTTGTATAAAAGTCATTTTAAGCACTAATTGAGCCCTGGTGCTTCCAAGCATATGTTAGGTCATGAGTGCTGGACTCGCATTGAAGTTCTCACAGTTGATGTTCTGAGAGTGTGTACTTTATTGTACATCGGTTCTTCAATGGTTATTAGAATGTTCTTCGATGACATACTCTACAGTGTTCCTTTACAGTGTTCCTTTACAGTGTTCCTTTACATTTACCTTGCAGTTAAAGCTATAGCTATACTCGGAGACTACTGGTATTGAGTGAACTGAACTATATTAAAACAGCAAAAGAATTACAGATTGAGTTCAGAGAGGCAATTTATAAATAGCACCATGCCTGGAACTAAAGTAATTATATCCTATTTACTTTTTCTTTAAGACATTGTCTGCTTCTGGGGCACATTCTCTCTTTTAATTAATTTTACTTTCCTATCATGGCCAGACATGAGGAAATGACAATATTCTTTGCCCATCGTGTGCAGTTTGATTTACAAATGACTTTTTATTCATTTTTAATGAGAAATCATGCTTCTACTGTGTACAGCCTAGCCAATTAGCGGTTATGTTTGGTCCTAATGAGCTACAGTATGTACATAATAGTCAGTGTATGTGTGGTTGTAGCTTGTCATCTGAGCTAGCGGCTACTAACGGATACTGATCTACCTTGATTAGAATGTAGTGTGGTCCGGTACTTTCTCCATATTACCGCTAGCAGCAAAGTGCTATTTCTGAGTTATAGCTCGACAAGGATTTTCTTCCAACAAGAGGCCAAGCGAGGATACTTGAAGATACCCTGAAAGAGGTACAGCCCTTGCGTCTTATCGTTCATTTCCAACCACTCATTACTGTGGGGCTTTGATGATGCAAGCAAAGACGAGAAGGAGAGAGGAGATAAATCCTGGTTTGATTGAAGAGTGTTACTATTACATTAACCAAAGACCCTGGAGCCATTGAACAGCGACTCCTCTTTGATATGGCAGCTGTAGTCTGTACTAGAGGTCTTCACAGGTCCACCCGAATCAGAATATCTGACCCCAAAAAATGTATTTTCCCATGTGTCCGCGTCTATGTACTGTAACTACAGCTGATAAACCTGAGTGAACCCAAGTGGACCCGACCACGGCTCTGCATAGCCTATAGCATATTTATTTTACGCTAATAACATGAATCCGTTCCGAACGGACCTGAGAACAATCTGACCCGAACCCGAATGGACCCAACGACAACCAGACCTAGACCCGACCCGTACCCTAACAGGTCTGGGTATAGGCTAAACATTCATGTTGGCTCTTCTGTTTAACAAATATTTCTTTATATGTTGGCTAGGCCTTTCCATAAGTAAAAAAAAGTAATCTTATTAGCGTAAAATATATCTATCTTTTTTAAAGACCTTAAGTCTGTACAGGCCTTTCTCCCTGGCTTGCCTCTGCTCTGACTGGTGTAATAGTGGGTGAATATTATACAGAGGCCTTCTCTATATACACACTACTGCCTGTCTCCATGTAGAGCGGTAGGGATTGAGAGCGAGACAAAGAGACTGGCCGGGGGGAGGAAGGGGGGGGGGAGTGATTCTGTGTAGCCATGCATTGCGCTGCACTGTACTTTCCTAATAACCAGACCCTATCAGTAAGCCAGGCCTGTGCTCTTCTTCTATGGCGGGATGGATCTATGGCTGGCCAGGATAGCCCTGGTTCTTCTTCATTAGAGGAGTCAGTCAAAGGTCAGTCAGGAGAGACCCTGGCCAAGATCAAGAGCTCTACACTGGGGACCGTAGTGTCCCGATGCTGCTAGCTTATGGAGGGAGATTTAGTCATGAAGAGCAGAGTTGGTGCGTGCGTGTGTGTGTGTGTGAAGTCAATGAGGAGCATATGGGGCAGGGCTGGAAAGAGAATAAGTTGTTTTTGATCACGAGTATCGATTGACTTGGATTGCATACAGATTTGCCATGCCCTAGCCACATGCTGTGTGTGTGTGTGTGTGTGTGTGTGTGTGTGTGTGCGTGTGTGTGTGTCCATTTACCACACTGTGGGAAGCCATCCACCCTTGAAAGTTTGAGATGATGAGAGGAGGTGTTTCTTTATAAGGACAGGTGAATGTTTTGGATATGATGTAATATCACTGCTGGAGCACCTTGACTGAGATAGATGCAATGTTGTCTGTTTCAGGACACTGAGAAAGAAATCATGGTAGAATTGAAGAGAACTACCCCTGGTGGACGTGTTTAACTATAGTAGGGACCAGAAGTCCCCACAGGAATACTAAACAAACAAATATTATACCAACTGGGGACATTTTGTTAGTCCCCACAAGGTAAAATGTTATTTCTAGGGGGTTAAGGTTAGAATTAGTGTTAGGGTTAGAATTAGGTTTAGGGTTAGAGTTAGGAGCTAGGGTTAGTTTTAGGGTTAGGGTTAGGAGTTAGGGTTTAGGGAAAATAGGATTTTGAATGGGACTGAATTGTGTGTCCCCACAAGGTTAGTTATACAAGACTGTGTGTGTGCGTGCGTGCCATGTGCGCTTCTGCATCCTTGTGTGAATGTGTGTGTATGGTAGGGTGCTCTTATTAAGATGCATTGGCAGGACACAGCTCCGTTAGGGGCCACACCCACCTCACACCCTCCTCCGTGCCATTTCCATAGCTGTACTATCTCCCACAGCTGATTAGAAATGCTTCATAATTGGAAATATCAAGTCTTGACCTTTTAATATATTTAATGTATTTTCTTCAAACAAAGCAATTAAATGACTGCGGCCATTTCAGCCCTGCTAGTGAAAGGTTAGCTAATCTGCCTGGTAGGAATCTTAACATACCACCAAGATGTTTTTTTAAACTCTCTGCGACAATGATGTGTAACTCGATTAAGCAAGACTATTAAGCCCCCTTCAGGTCCTCAAGCCAACTATATCAGTCACGGCATGGACAGACACGGTTAGAAACAACTATTTAAATAAAGAATGCTTTTCTTCCTTGTCTTTTTCTTATCCTTTGCTTTTGGCCCCTGCGATTGATTTAGTCAGAGTGTGGACGGTGAAGATGCCTGGCTCCGCATTAGGCATTGTCATGGTGATGATGTCAGACTTGAGTGTTATGTTTAGTGATTCCCTCTAGAGTCTAAGCCGGGGGGGAGGGGGGGGGGGGTCGTCATACCAAGGATCATTTAGCTATTTCATTTTGAATTTTAAGACCCCTTAAGGTATAAAAAATATATGATGGATGAAACATGAATTTGGCATTACTGCTATTAGCCAATAGAAACATATTGAATAACAGATTCACTACATGGAACAACAGATAGTCCAACAAAAAATCTAAAGGAAGTTTGTTCTAAAGTGTCTGTCCTATATCTGAGAGATATTAAAAAGATCAGGCAACGTATTTATTTATTTTTTGCATGTATTTATCCCCTTATTTTAGGCACTAAACTATCTCCATATATACTTCCATACATTTTTTTAACTGGTACAAGGGACCGGGAGGCTTGTGGGTGTCCTAGAGTAAAAGGGAGAACACCATCATGTTTGTGACTCTCAGGTGTCCACGGGGGGGTCATATTAGTGTGCAGCCCAAACCGTTAGGACACTACAGACAGCAGTTGGCAGAAGAGGCTTTACCGACTTCAGACGAGTCTTGTGAGGCTTGTGGGCGTCCTAGAGCAAAATGGAGAATGCCATCGTGTTCGTGGGAGTCTCATCAAAAACCGTTCGGATGCTACAGACGCTTTTGTGAGACGACCGACTTTCGGGATGACTCATGGTCTGACAAACACCGCTCTAGCTCTGCCACCTTTCACCGCAGATGTGGAAGGGCGATATCGGCAGATGTGGTGGATTGAGACGCAGCCCATGCAACAAAAAAAACATATCTCTAGCTTAAACAGACGGATTTTGATGGGGATTTTTGTATTATGTTAATTAGATATTGTAGGCTAAGGGATTAATAGAGTGGAAGGTTGGGTGAGATGAGGTAGACGGTAGTGTAGTGGGTGGGAGACACACACACACACACACACACACACACACACACACACTGCAATGAGTGAATAGGCTTTTCATGAGGTATAGAGGTGTCCTAGAAGAGATTTCAAGATGATAGGTATCTCTGATGCTTCTCCCAGGGCTAATTAAAGGGTTAGGGTTAGATTGCAACATGACAGGTAGCTCTGGTGCTTCTCTCAGGGCTAATTAAAGGCCAGCAATCAAACCCTCGAGAGAGAGCTGAGCGGACCTGACTTTTATTGTTACACTCCGACAGCGCTGGATTAAAACATATTTCAATGCGCTTTCTTCTCTATATACGAGCTGGGAGCTGCAGAAATAGTCAGACATACTCATACACAGCACATACATTTAACTAGGACACAAAGACATGGACATGAACACCCCCCTCCCCCCAATCCCCCCAATCCCCCCCCCCCCCCCCCCCCCCCCCTCTCTATCCTCTTCCCTGTTCTCTCTCTTCTTTCCATATTCACTGAGCTGTATGTGGGTTGTTGTGTTGGGCTCAGTGTTTGTCAGTGCTTTGGTTCCTACTCTCTGAGCCATGCAAATAATTGTGTTGTTGACTGTTTTCCCAAGCCACAGGAGCTCGACTAGTGAGGAAAAACGTTCCCTCTTTTTACCTTCCCCTTCCTCCCCCCATCTTCCTATGTCCTTCCTTCCGCCTCTCACTCCCTCCTTCCATTCCTCCCTTCTCCGCTCTCTTCATCCTCCCTCTCCCCCCTCCCTCAGTCATTCCCTCCTTCCCTTCCTCACACTTGCCTATCTTTCCTTATCAGCCGCTATCATTGGAATCAATTGGAATCAATGGGATTGATTCTGTCTGCGTTCATGGATTTCACTGTCAAGGTGAAGCTGCACTTTAATCATGGTGCATCATAAATATTTTATCAGCCAGAGTTCACCACTTCGTTGGATAGCCTATTGAGGGAAGGGAGGGATGATTTGAGAGGGAGAGAGAGAGGCCCCACCACACCATACCACTCCATCTCATCTCCTTAGCACTCTGGCCCCCAATCTCCATGGCTGGTAAAAATACTGTATTTTCCAGCACACAGGAGAGCACTTTTCATCTCTCAATGGGAATACTGGGAATACATTTCCGCTTTTGTGTTTGTTGGAAGGATAGTGCTACTTTGTCTGTCTTACAGTCACGCATGTAAACACACACGTGGACATACAGTTGAAGTCGGAAGTTTACATACGCCATATACATTTAAACTCAATTCCTGACATTTCATCCTAGTAAATATTCCCTGTCTTAGGTCAGTTAGGATCACCACTTTATTTTAAGAATGTGAAATGTCAGAATAATAGTAGAGAGAATGACTTATTTCAGCTTTTATTTCTTTCATCACATTCCCAGTGGGTCAGAAGTTTACATACACTCAATTAGTATTTGGTAGCGTTGCCTTTAAATTGTTTAACTTGGGTCAAACGTTTTGGGTAGCCTTCCACAAGCTTCCCACAATAAGTTGGGTGAATTTTGGCCCATTCCTCCTGACAGAGCTGGTGTAACTGAGTCAGGTTTGTAGGCCTCCTTGCTCGCACACGCTTTTTCAGTTCTGACCACACATTTTCTATAGGATTGAGGTCAGGGCTTTGTGATGGCCACTCCAAAACCTTGACTTTGTTGTCCTTAAGCCATTTTGCCACAACTTTGGAAGTATGCTTGGGGTCATTGTCCATTTGGAAGACACATTTGCGACCAAGCTTTAACTTCCTGACTGATGTCTTGAGATGTTGCTTCAATATATCCACATAACTTTCCTTCCTCATGATGCCATCTATTTTGTGAAGTGCACCAGTCCCTCCTGCAACAAAGCACCCCCACAGCATGATGCTGCCACCCCCGTGCTTCACGGTTGGGATGGTGTTCTTCGGCTTGCAAGCAACCCCCTTTTTACTCCAAACATAACGCTGGTCATTATGGCCACACAGTTCTATTTTTATTTCATAAGACCAGAGGACATTTCTCCAAAAAGTACGATCTTTGTGCCAATGTGCAGTTGCAAACCGTAGTCTGGCTTTTTTATGGTGGTTTTGGAGCAGTGGCTTCTTCCTTGCTGAGCGGCCTTTCAGGTTATGTCGATATAGGACTCGTTTTACTGTGAATATAGATAATTTCCTCCAGCATCTTCACAAGGTCCTTTGCTGTTGTTCTGGGATTGATTTGCACTTTTCGCACAAAAGTATGTTCATCCCTAGGAGACAGAACGCTTCTCCTTCTTGAGCGGTATGACGGTTGCGTGGTCCCATGGTGTTAATACTTGTGTACTATTGTTTGAACAGATGAACGTGGTCCATTCAGGCGTTTGGAAATTGCTCCCAAGGATGAACTAGACTTGTGGAGGTCTACCATCTTTTTTCTGAGGTCTTGGCTGATTTCTTTTGATTTTCCCATGATGTCAAGCAAAGAGGCACTGCGTTTGAAGGTAGGCCATGAAATACATCCACAGGTACACCTCCAATTGACTCAAATTATGTCAATTAGCCTATCAGAAGCTTCTAAAGCCATGACATCATTTTCTGGAAATTTCCAAGCTGTTTAAGGCACAGTCAACTTAGTGTATGTAAACTTCTGACCCACTGGAATTGTGATACAGTGAATTATAAGTGAAATAATATGTCTGTAAACAATTGTTGGAAAAATTACTTGTGTCATGCACAAAGTAGATGTCCTTACCGACTTGCCAAAACAACAGTTTGTTAACAAGAAATGTGTGGAGTGGTTGAAAAACGAGTTTCAATGACTCCAACCTAAGAGTATGTAAACTTCCGACTTCAACTATAAGTGCGCGCACACGAACACTTCCTATCCCATAAAGAGTGCCTGAAGACATTTAATCGAATAATTTAATGGGTGTCTGTGGGCATTTAAGGGGGCATTCCTGCTCCAAAAATAGACTTGAATGAATTAAAGCCCATTATTGGGAATTTTCTTAAGCACTGCCTCCAGTCCTAGGGGTTCTACAGTCTGAATGTGGATTGGCGATGTTATTGCCCATAATGCCATAGCAGTGACTGCTTTGAACTCTGACCTGATGACTCCCTCTACTCGGGGTAAATTGCTTATCTAAAAAACACATGTTGTCTACTGTATAACCAGAATGTGTATTTTCTACACTAGTTTTGAGGCAGGTCGAAAACTGCTAATGAAATAGTTTTTGGACATAGTGTAGCTACGTATCCGGCATCCCTCCCCGAAGATAACTTTCATTCCCAGAATTGGCTAGACTGAAGACATGAATAGACTGAGCACTAATAATGTCACCATTTGCATCCTAACTGTGTAACAGCGTAAACATGCAGAGGAAGAGAGAGACTGTGACATAAATAGTGGGTGAGAGAGAGAAAAGGGAGCGAGATAGAGAGAGATTCGACTTGCGACACCAGCAGCATCGGTCTGCATCCTCACTGGCAATGAGTCATCACTTTTTTTCTTGTTTTTCTCCCCCTCTCACTATCTCTCTCTCTCTCTCTCGCTCTCTTCTGGTTGCTGGGAGCTGTGTCTTCATATGACCTCTTATACAAGTTCTTGCATTTGGGGTGAAGAGGTATACTCAAAGACCTTCCCTCTGCACCGGTTGTAGCTGAGAGGCATTAGTAAGACCATTAGACCTGTTGTAGCTGAGAGGCATTAGTAAGACCATTAGACCTGTTGTAGCTGAGAGGCATTAGTAAGACCATTAGACCTGTTGTAGCTGAGAGGCATTAGTAAGACCATTAGACCTGTTGTAGCTGAGAGGCATTAGTAAGACCATTAGACCTGTTGTAGCTGAGAGGCATTAGTAAGACCATTAGACCTGTTGTAGCTGAGAGGCATTAGTAAGACCATTAGACCTGTTGTAGCTGAGAGGCATTAGTAAGACCATTAGACCTGTTGTAGCTGAGAGGCATTAGTAAGACCATTAGACCTGTTGTAGCTGAGAGGCATTAGTAAGACCATTAGACCTGTTGTAGCTGAGAGGCATTAGTAAGACCATTAGACCTGTTGTAGCTGAGAGGCATTAGTAAGACCATTAGACCTGTTGTAGCTGAGAGGCATTAGTAAGACCATTAGACCTGTTGTAGCTGAGAGGCATTAGTAAGACCATTAGACCTGTTGTAGCTGAGAGGCATTAGTAAGACCATTAGACCTGTTGTAGCTGAGAGGCATTAGTAAGACCATTAGACCTGTTGTAGCTGAGAGGCATTAGTAAGACCATTAGACCGGTTGTAGCTGAGAGGCATTAGTAAGACCATTAGTCCAAAGTGTCCAAATGTCAACCAGTGTACAATTCATCCAGTGGATGGATATCTCTTGTCCAGGGAATGAAGACAATTCATCCAGTGGGTGGATATCTCTTGTCCAGGGAATGAAGACAATTCATCCAGTGGGTGGATATCTCTTGTCCAGGGAATGAAGACAATTCATCCAGTGGATGGATATCTCTTGTCCAGGGAATGAATACAATTCATCCAGTGGGTGGATATCTCTCGTGCAGGGAATGAAGAATAGAGGTACACTTTTTTTATGTATATTTTTTTACACCCCCCCCCCCCTCCCCCAACATGTACCCCCCACTTCTCCAACACGTACCCCCCACTTCGTACCCCCTCAACGCGTACCCCCCAATGCGTACCCCCCCCCCCCCCCCCCCCCCCCCCCCCCACACACACACACTTGTTTTTTCACTGCATACGCTACACACATGAAGGATCATTGATGTATACAGTGGGGAAAAAAAGTATTTAGTCAGCCACCAATTGTGCAAGTTCTCCGACTTAAAAAGATGAGAGAGGCCTGTAATTTTCATCATAGGTACACATCAACTATGACAGACAAAATGAGAAAAAGAAATCCAGAAAATCACATTGTAGGATTTTTCATGAATTTATTTGCAAATTATGTTGGAAAATAAGTATTTGGTCAATAACAAAAGTTTCTCAATACTTTGTTATATACCCTTTGTTGGCAATGACACGGGTCAAACGTTTTCTGTAAGTCTTCACAAGGTTTTCACACACTGTTGCTGGTATTTTGGCCCATTCCTCCATGCAGATCTCCTCTAGAGCAGTGATGTTTTGGGGCTGTCGCTGGGCAACACAGACTTTCAACTCCCTCCAACGATTTTCAATGGGGTTGAGATCTGGAGACTGGCTAGGCCACTCCAGGACCTTGAAATGCTTCTTACGAAGCCACTACTTCGTTGCCCGGGCGGTGTGTTTGGGATCATTGTCATGCTGAAAGACCCAGCCACGTTTCATCTTCAATGCCCTTGCTGATGGAAGGAGGTTTTCACTCAAAATCTCACGATACATGGCCCCATTCATTCTTTCCTTTACACGGATCAGTCGTCCTGGTCCCTTTGAAGAAAAACAGCCCCAAAGCATGATGTTTCCACCCCCATGCTTCACAGTAGGTATGGTGTTCTTTGGATGCAACTCAGCATTCTTTGTCCTCCAAACACGACGAGTTGAGTTTTTACCAAAAAGTTCTATTTTGGTTTCATCTGACCATATGACATTCTCCCAATCCTCTTCTGGATCATCCAAATGCACTCTAGCAAACTTCAGACGGGCCTGGACATGTACTGGCTTAAGCAGGAGGACACGTCTGGCACTGCAGGATTTCAGTCCCTGGCGGCGTAGTGTGTTACTGATGGTAGGCTTTGTTACTTTGGTCCCAGCTCTCTGCAGGTCATTCACTAGGTCCCCCCGTGTGGTTCTGGGATTTTTGCTCACCGTTCTTGTGATCATTTTGACCCCACGGGGTGAGATCTTGCGTGGAGCCCCAGATCGAGGGAGATTATCAGTGGTCTTGTATGTCTTTCATTTCCTAATAATTGCTCCCACAGTTGATTTCTTCAAACCAAGCTGCTTACCTATTGCAGATTCAGTCTTCCCAGCCTGGTGCAGGTCTACAATTATGTTTCTGGTGTCCTTTGACAGCTCTTTGGTCTTGGCCATAGTGGAGTTTTGAGTGTGACTGTTTGAGGTTGTGGACAGGTGTCTTTTATACTGATAACAAGTTCATACAGGTGCCATTAATACAGGTAACGAGTGGAGGACAGAGGAGCCTCTTAAAGAAGAAGTTACAGGTCTGTGAGAGCCAGAAATCTTGCTTGTTTATAGGTGACCAAATACTTATTTTCCACCATAATTTGCAAATAAATTCATAAAAAATCCTACAATGTGATTTTCTGGATTTTTTTCCCTCAATTTGTCTGTCATAGTTGACATGTACCTATGATGAAAATTACAGGTCTCTCTCATCTTTTTAAGTGGGAGAACTTGCACAATTGGTGGCTGACTAAATACTTTTTTTCCTAAGCTTTCCTAAGCTCCGCTAGGTCACAAAGACTGTCATTCCCTGCCTTTAAAATTGCCACCTGTGGTAGAAATAATGAGTTTTCTCAAGTGTGACACCTACAGTGTTGAATTCCAAGCTCCCTGGAGAGTCACAACATACGGAAAAAAGAAGCGGAGGAAAATTGAGCGAGAACGTTCACCTCGTCAACACCATTGCCTTCTGTCAAATGAAAAGAGAAGTGAGAAGAAATGCTTTATTACCTGGTAGCACCTTGATCAGTGGAGTGTTGAGGATGGGTTATGTGTGTGCGTGCGTGCATGAACTCAAGAGATTGCTATCTATCCGTCTCCCCGAATATTATTAATATCACTGCTTGTATATGCAGTTAAAAGCTATAAGGCATTGGGGCATTTGCCACTGCGACTGCAAATGCAACGTTGAATATGTAATGCCTGTAGAATAATGAGGTGGAAACGGGTGACAATGCCTCCTGAGTCATTGCTGTGAAATGACCTACTCCCCAACCGTGGTGAATGGGTAAAACTGGCTGTTTTTTTTCTCCACACGACTCTTTGTCTTCGAGCGACTGTAATACGATTCCCAAATGATTAGGTGATAAAGTGAAACCAGGTGAAATGCTCTCTCCTCTCCCCCTCTTGAAGCATCAGGCCATCAAAATCAGGTTATTCCAGAGTCGAAAGGTGTTTTAGGTGTTTTCAAAATAATCCCGTGTGAGCAGTCGGCGACGGTAACAAGCCTCTTGAAATGTGTCAACATTTGTACGTGAACCATTTATAACAAAAAAACAGGATATCGTCATGAGAGGGTAAAAAAGTTATGATTACTAGATATTGTTCAATTTTGCTCATTAGAGAAGCATTTACCAGAGTTGTTTCTCAATCTCTTATTTTCTGAATTTAACTGTAATTAAAATGAAAATTTGCTTCAATATAAGACAGGAACCTTGAAAACAGAGCTGTAGGTTAATGATTACCGTGTGAGACACAAACAAACAAGTTGACTGCCAAGGCTCATGAGGCTGAGAATGGCTGATCTATTCACTCTACAGTATTTAATCTATTCCAGTCCAGTGAGGTAAAACGTATCATTAAGGATACCCTTAACAAAGGGCAAAGGAACTCAATTACACATCCAAGGAAGTTGATCGACAATCATGGAAGTTGAAGTTGATCCTCAATATAGACCTTTATTAGCTTTACGGTTGGCTGGGTTTTTCAATAAGACATCGCTAAATGAATTCACCATGGCGGTTGTTATTATTGGAAGCCTCCTCACCTTGAGTGTAGCCAGGAATGAATTGTTCGGAACATTCTGATGCAGCTGATGGCATCACGATGACAAATGTCTCAGTAAATGATTGTAGGTACATCGGCTCTTTGAGTGTAAACTCACAGCTGAGACCGCCTTACAAAATACAGTGAAACTCAACCACTCTTGATGATGGATTAGGTATGTTTTTATTTTGTAGTTTAGAGAGCGTTATTGTACATTATACGAAATAATGAGCAGGCTAGGTAACCAACCACCGCTAATTTCACGTGGGTCAGAAAATAATAATCTGAATCTCCTGCCTGGGATTCCGACTGTGCCTCATTTAACGAGTGACACCTCCATCAGCCATACATATACTGAAGATACCGTGGACTCAATTAAGACAAGCGTGACTCCTTCCAAATCCTTGGCAAGGCTTAAAGCAGCAGAGGCGTGTTATGATGTGTCACATTCAGAGGTTAAAGCAGCAGAGGCATGTTACAATGTGTCATATTCAGAGGTTGTCTCTAAGGGCCAAGCTGAGCCCTCTGAGCTGACATAAATACACTCCTGGATCATAGAGTGCTCCAGTAGAATCGGTGAAAACATGTCGTGCCTTGTGGACAGTATCGAGTATAATCGCCCGTGGGCAGATTCCGCATGCAGACTGAATAATCTGCTGGGACTGAATGGGATGTGTGAGATAACAAGCAGCTGTAGTTCCGGTCTTTGGGTTTTTGTCACTGGTTATTTCAACATATCAGGATTGGGTGAAGGTGGTGCTTAAACTGCTGCTCCTTGAGTACTTCGCGTGTCGGAAGGGGGAGGGGCTTTGGCTGAACGTTTCCTTGTGGGAGGGTTGAGACTTGGTTTTTGCCAGAACTCTCAATATCTAACAGGTATGAACACATAAGTTAATTACGCAGCTGACCAAATGATGCAGATTTGACTTGTGGGTTAACAGAAATTATATCAAGTATAATGCACTCTTGGAACTTACAAGTGTCTCAGTGCAAACATGCTTTGCCCTGTGTACAGTGGTACAATATTGACTCAAACCCCTTGTTACAGAGTCACAAAGGCTACAAAGGTGTTGTCTGGGCTACTAGAAGGCCAAACAACTAGATACTCGAATGCAAATGCCTGTCAAAGACCTTTGGGTCGAAAAAACATTGCAGAATAGAACTGTGGGAACTTTTTTAACAGAGTGCAGGTCTCTATTGTATCTTTCGTTCATAACTTTCCTTTTTGTACCCTGCACCTGCAGTATCAACCTGAATACACCTTTTCTCAGAGCCATAGAGGCTCCAACAAGGTTTTCTATGGGTGACTAAAGGGCCTAACAAAGAGAGTGTTGAAAGGCTATGTTGGCATGTTCTTTAAATAACATGGGCCAGAGCATTATGACCATTACGGCTATTCACAGCAATGGCCTGATCACAGGGAGTCCACCAGCCTCATTTCCTGCACAGCCTTTTGAATCCAATTTTTGAAGAAATGGCCTATTCAGTTTTGTTTTTTCTTCTGAATTTGAACAACTCGGCTCTCTCCATGTTCTGAGGGCTGGTAAGCAGTTCTTAGGGCACATTTAAAGCAATAATTCTTAATTGAAACAATAACAAAGCCGTCAACCCGCCTCTGTTTCGGTAAAAAGCTTTGGGTTGGGAGAAATGTAACCACTCTCAAAATGTATAGACAGAGCTATGGATGCAAGGACTGATACCCATGCTATTACACTTTGAACCATGTTTTGAGGTCATGTAGTGTTTGTTTACATTACATTTACATTTACATTTTCATCATTTAGCAGACGCTCTTATCCAGAGCGACTTACAAATTGGTGCATTCACCTTATGATAGCCAGTGGGACAACAACTTTACAATATATAAAAAAATATATATATTATTTTTTTTTGGGTAGGGAGAGGGTAGAAGGATTACTTTTATCCTATCCCAGGTATTTCTTAAAGAGGTGGGGTTTCAAGTGTCTCCGGAAGGTGGTGAGTGACTCCGCTGTCCTGGCGTTGTGAGGGAGCTTGTTCCACCATTGGGGTGCCAGAGCAGCGAACAGTTTTGACTGGGTTGAGCGGGAACTGTGCTTCCGCAGAGGTAGGGGGGCCAGCAGGCCAGAGGTGGATGAACGCAATGCCCTCGTTTGGGTGTAGGGACTGATCAGAGCCTGAAGGTACGGAGGTGTAATCCAGACGGGAGATGACAAGTGCCTGGATTAGGACCTGTGCCGCTTCCTGTGTAAGATAGGGTCGTACTCTGCGAATGTTGTAGAGCATGAACCTACAGGATCGGGTCACCGCTTTGATGTTAACGGAGAACGACAGGGTGTTGTCCAGGGTCACGCCAAGGTTCTTTGCACTCTGGGAGGAGGACACAACGGAGTTGTCAACTGTGATGGCGAGATCATGGAGCGGGCAGTCCTTCCCCGGGAGGAAGAGCAGCTCCGTCTTGCCGAGGTTCATCCACACTGATATGTCTGCCAGACATGCGGAGATGCGATTCGCCACCTGGTTATCAGAAGGGGGAAAGGAGATGAATTGTGTGTCGTCTGCGTAGCAATGATAGGAGAGACCATGTGAGGATATGACAGAGCCAAGTGACTTGGTGTATAGAGAGAATAGGAGAGGGCCTAGAACTGAGCCCTGGGGGACACCAGTGGTGAGAGCACGTGGTGCGGAGACAGATTCTCGCCATGCCACCTGGTAGGAGCGACCTGTGAGGTAGGACGCAATCCAAGAGTGAGCCGCGCCGGAGATGCCCAACTCGGAGAGGGTGGAGAGGAGGATCTGATGGTTCACAGTATCAAAGGCAGCAGATAGGTCTAGAAGGATGAGAGCAGAAGAGAGAGAGTTAGCTTTAGCAGTGCGGAGAGCCTCCGTGAGATAGAGAAGAGCAGTCTCAGTTGAATGACCAGTCTTGAAACCTGACTGGTTTGGATCAAGAAGGTCATTCTGAGAGAGATTTGGCTAAACATTGACATTGTTTACAAACATTGGAGTAAAACAAGCTTATATTTTGGGTTCTGATTGGGTAGGACAGTTGAACTAAGCTAATGAGGCATGTATAAGTTATATTCTTCAGAAACAATGGGTATATACAGTATCATTAATTTATATGTCCAAAAATGGATGTAGCAACTAAGGATTCTAGCTTTAAAGAACAGCAAATAGGCAAACCCTCAGCATTCAGACTTGAAGCTGCTGCTGTATCATGCTGTATGTATCAGTCTCTGCTGTGTTTTCCATAAACAATAACTGTTTTAGATATGGTGTGAGACAACATTTTTAGAATTTTGACGGTTAGTTAGGGTGAAGTGAAAAATGGGCTGAGTGTTTGTCGGAATATTTAATCAACATCACATAGGCTCCAGTGTTGAATCACAGCCAGGAATTCAACTCACAGAACCCCCCTCTTTCTTCTTCCTGCTGGGCGGGAGCGAGGCATGCTGGGAGGAATCTATTTGCATGGTGTTTCTGTACGCCTCATTATGTTTCAAAAGCGATCAACGCCAACACACTGGAAAGAACACAAGCTCTGCTGAGGCGTATTTAGAGCCCAGGGTGTCATATTGTCCTGTATTCACAAAGCGTCTCCCGGTCTTCTTCATTAGGATCTAAACCACAGAACGGATCCTTGCACACTCTAAGACACTGTGAACATGGGCCATTGTATCAGGGTAATGGATTCTGAGAATATTTGATGGTTGATAGTTAGTAAAGTTGTCTCTCTAATCCATGATTTATTTCTGTTTATCTTAATTTTCTATACAGGTAGTCCTGGTGAGATGTAATATCTATTTTATGGGAGAGACCAGTTTACTGTTCAGAATGGAAGTGTAAAATGAAATAGTGATCAAGGGGGGTGAACTCTGATAGCTGATAAGGACACTTGGATTTTAAAGAGGCACTTCCTGGGTTTGTTTGCCTTTCTGTTTGTGTGTTTGTGTGCTTCCTCCAACACTGTTGACCAGAGGCTACATAATCCTGGCCCCAGTTTCAGACCATCTGTTAGCATTACCATTAGCATTCACCATGCAAAACTACTGAGCGTTCACTCCAGTACTGACCATCTGAATTAGCCGTAATGTAGGCACGTATGCACGAAAGTTACCAATGAAGCGAGAAAGAGAGTGAGAGAACCGAACCACATGCCAGCCAGTGCCAGCGCTCAGTCGACTCGCTAATCTGGATTAAAACGTGACCCTGCGCTGGGGTTTGTAGCAGTCAGTGATTTGTCAGCTTCAGAATGGGACAAACAGAAGGCTGCAGCACAGAGCTTCTGTGTCGTGTGGAAGCCTGCCTGCTTGTCTGTCTTTCTGTCTGTGTCTGTCTGCCTGGCTCTGTGTATTGTTCCCCGGGAGCAGACTTCCTGACCGCGGTCTTCTTCTCTCAGCAGACTCCCTGCCAGACCCCCTGCGCCACGCAGACTTGAGCTGGTGAGTTGGCACATCCCGAGTGAAGCCATGCCTGGCATTTGCATGCAAGCGCACGCATACACACACACTCGCGGGCAAGCGCAGACACACGTGCACACGCGTGTCTGAACACGCAAAGAAAACGCACACATGCATACACACTCTTCCAACCCTTCATAAATGACCTGTTTTTACTAGCTCACTATAAAATCCAATCCAATGTGGAGAGGCATGTGTATCAATGTATCACTGTTTGTATGTATCAGTATCTGTGTCTGTCAGTGTGTGTGTGTGTACATCAGTATCAGCATCTGTGTGTGTCTCTCTTCAATATGCCGACGGTGAGTCTTCCCATGTGTGTGGCTGATGGGAACTCTGATTCCCCGGCGGCTGCACCAGCACTGTGCCTCCTGAGCTGACGAGTGACACTGATGAATCAGATTATCTCCCTCCTTCTTTCCTTCCCTCCATCCATCCCTCCCTCCCTCCTTCCCTCTCTCCGTCTCTCGCAGGAGGCCTGACCTTTCCAAATAAAGCTCATCCCCCTTGTTGATTCCTCTCTCACAGAGCCCTTACAGCAACGCTGCATACTCCCTCTCTCACAGAGCCCTTACAGCAACGCTTCACGCTCCCTCTCTCACAGAGCCCTTACAGCAACGCTGCATACTCCCTCTCTCACAGAGCCCTTACAGCAACGCTTCACGCTCCCTCTCTCACAAAGCCCTTACAGCAACGCTGCACACTCCCTCTCTCACAAAGCCCTTACAGCAACGCTGTACGCTCCTCCTCTCACAGAGCCCTTACAGCAACGCTGCACACTCCCTCCTCTCACAGAGCCCTTACAGCAACGCTGCACACTCCCTCCTCTCACAGAGCCCTTACAGCAACGCTGCACACTCCCACTCTCACAAAGCCCTTACAGCAACGCTGCACACTCCCTCCCCTCATGGGTAACTTTCTGTCTTGTTGCCTTATGGGGCCTTTTGTTCCCTGTGTTTGTGTGTGTGGTGTATTTGTGTATATGTGTGTGTGTGTGTGTGTGTGTGTGTGTGTGTGTGTGTGTGTGTGTGTGTGTGTATGTGTGTGTTCCTAGGATATCAATACAACCCCCCTACTTCCTTGCCTGTTTGAGACGGAACTCCTCTCACTCTAACTACTGTTACTGAGGAGTGGATATGGCAGTGATTCCCAACCTTTTTTTAAACGTGGCACACCTTGATGGGATATCAAATTAGTGGTAATGACCTCATCTCATCTGATCCATACTGTAAACCATCTATGTTCTGTAACAAACATTTGTTATAGATTAAATAGGGTTTATTTGAAATATTTAAATAGTTTTGATAGTGATGGTTAATTTGTGTGTATCCCTTTAAGAGCGTCCTGCGAATCTGCGCCCAAAATAAGAAAATGTAGCTAGCTCCGGTAAAATAGGTCTTTAGTTTTGAACGGTTTGGGCTACAGATGAGCGGTCTTCTGCATTGTAAAGGTGCAACCATGGACACAAAGCCATGCTCTGTTTGTTTCTATGGCAGAGGCTGTGGTATAGCTAAGCTCAGAGCCATGTATTAAGAACTAAATGACTCTGGCTAAGCCTAAGCAGACTTTGCTAATGGTTTTCAGAGACAAATTAAAATGATGCAAATGACTTTGTTTGTGATGCGCTCCCCTCAAATGTTACAAATCTAATACCAGCCTGAGAACACTGGACTTGAAACAACCATACAGATGTAACCATGAGTAATTTAATGTTTTATCTGACCGCCACTTGTGCTCCTAAGTCAAAATGTCATGTGCATTCCATCCACAGGTCATGTTTATAAGTGAGTGTAAAAATAAAGATAAAATAAAGATTAGGAAAAGTTTAGCGGCACACCGGAGAGTTCCTCAAGGCACACCAGTGTGGGAACCACTGGGATAGGGGAACGTTTCTGTAAAACAAGGGGCTGTGAATGGTGGAGGCCTGTCGGGAGGTGTAAAAGTTTCCACCTGGCTCCTTGGAGTGGTTTGTCTCATGAACAGTGTCACAGCCAGGATAACATGAGACAGTTGATTGGAACAGGGTCTAATGCTGTCGGCTGCAGTAGCAGGTATGAGATGAGTTATTTTGTGGCTGAGTGAACAAGCTGTACATGGCCAGGTGACAGAGTAGGTTATGGTGTGTAATGTGGGTGTACTGTGTGTGTGTGTGCGGGTAAAGCCTATGAACTAATTTCACTGCAATATTAACAGAGCAGAGATGTCTGTCTGTCCGCCCGTCTGTCCGTCCGTCTGTCCGTCCTCCGTGTGTGCTATTGATGACAGAGTTGTGGGACTTGCAATGGCTTGGACACCCTGTGTTCATTACATTAATATGTAATCAAGTTAATTAGATTTGGAACATTTCCACTGTGTGATTAATTGGGAAGATTTTGATTTTGTTTACAGACCTGTAATGGCAATGAGTCGACTAAAACTTTCATGCTATTATAAGATGTGTAATATAATATGCCATTTAGCAGACGCTTTTATCCAAAGCGACTTAGTCATGCGTGCATACATTTTACATATGGGTGGGGGAATCGAACCCACTACCCTGGGTTTACAAGCGCCATGCTCTACCAACTGAGCTACAAAGGACCACAGCTGTTGGACTGATGCATGCTCAATTCTGAGAATGTTAAACCCACAAGTTAACAAAAGTGGTGGAAACATGTTACGAGATAACCTCACAAGAATACATTTACAGCATCATAGACAAGTAAAAATACACAAAATTCACACTTTTCTTTCACGTTAAGAATCAAAGTACACTAAAAGCATTCGCATTGGAAGCAGTGACACAGGAAACGACAAGTTTCACATTCGCAGCCTGTGAAGGTATTGTCCATTTAACTGGAAATGTATGTCTCAAAGAAATCCTGAGAACATTTGCCATGGTCTGTGAATCAATGATTTTCTCAATGCCCTAAGACGTTTTTACTAAATCGTAGACGTAGATGTGAAAGTGGTCATCAAACTTGATGGAATACACCGACGGTTTGGCATCAACCTGATGGATAACCATGCCAGTCCTTTTGCCGCCATCCTCTTTGGCATATTCCACTTGTTTGCCAACAAGGCTATCCACCACTTCTCCAGGCTCTCTCTCTGTTGGGGTCGAGTCATTTGACCAAGATATAGATGAAGTCCGTTATACTGTACATTGTAAAGCTCTAGTCTACAAAAGCCAAATACTCAATACGTTACACTACGCTTGTGTTGTAAAGTAGACATTTCATGGCCCCCAACTGAATAACACCCAAGTGAACACAGTCAGGTGGTAAGCCAGTACTTCAAATACATCCATAACATTAAAGTACCCGGCCGTACCAAGGGTGAGGTAAACTATTTGCTTGCAGGGAGTTTATTTGATTTGATTATGCGGCTCCGTCTGACTTCTATCAACTGGATAGAATAGTACACTTTACTTTGTTAGGTTTTTTCATTTGATATCAGGGAGTACAGTTTAAGCTGAACTTTTCCCATTATGCTAACTCATCTCAGCTAAGTGTCGGGCAAAGAGCGTACCACTTTAAGTCAGAAGGGCTTAGACAGAGGGCCAGAGGGGAGAAGAGGGGAGTTCTGGGTAGACTTTTAGTGCTTTGAACAGCAAAAGTACGCCCGAGCCCTCACAATTGGTTTTCTGTGTTCTTTGATTATTTGCTTCCACAGCAAAGAACAAGGAAAGACAAACAAGGAAAGAGAACAAATGAAATTCCCCCCCCTAGGATGCCTAAAACCCTACTGACTTCTTTAGGAGGGGGCTGTGGGCAGGGCTCTGTGGTGGGTATATCAATACTGGAGATTTCTGCTGTTGTAGTGGACATCATTGGTGTTCTCTTGCCAAGTCCTTCAGATAGTGGTTTGAGGAGAACAAGTGTATGTGTGGGTGGGTGGTAGTGAGTGCATGCGTGTACGCCTCCTCCTTCCATGAGAGTGATAGGGCAGCGAGTCCCTTTCCCTGCCAATGGAAGGAGCAAGACAAGCGCTAGACACAGCTAATCTATATTCTTGTGGGTTAAAGTATGGAATGGTTTTAAGATGTTCATACCATGGATATTTTATCTATTCGATTGGGATTTTTAGGACCCCTGTAGGTATCAATTAATTTATAATGTTTTATTATTTGAACTTGCCCTTACTGCTATTAGCCCATAGAAACCCATTGAATAATACATTCATACATGGTAAAACAGATGGTAAAAAATTGTGTCTGAGAGATATAAGAAAGCTCAGGATTGTATAGATTTTTTGACCAATATTTAACCCCTTTGTTTTTGGCATATTCACGTTTGTAAATGTTTACTGCCCAGTACCTGGTTACCTTCAGACGACTCTTGTGAAGTTTGTGGGGGTTGTAGAGCAAAATCCTGTCCTGGGCTTTTAACATTACTGTTGGTCTTTGGGAGATTGACTGTCGACAGCCATTTTGTTTCTGGCTGTGATGTAGCCAGCCATAGCCAGGCCTCCTCTTGTGAGCTCCCAGGTATCTGCAGAGAACGTGCCTCCTCTTGTGAGCTCCCAGGTATCTGCAGAGAACGTGCCTCCTCTTGTGAGCTCCCAGGTATCTGCAGAGAATGTTCCTCCTCTTGTGAGCTCCAAGGTATCTGCACGTGGAGAGACCCTTTATTTTCTGAATATGAGGAAGACTATTGCTCTAGAAGAGGCTAATCCTTAACAAGGGGAAAGAAAACACAGAAAGTGTACATGCTTCGATTATTCTTATTCCAAACATTAGCCAGCAGAGAGACCCAACAGTTTAGCCTGTAGCCTTCATCAAGACTATCGCTCCACCCTACCCTATCCTACACCTAGTCCTTAGCTAGTTGGCGCTAGAGGTTAATTCAGTGCTGCAATATCTTCATCCGCCATCCACCGGAGCCAATTAGCAATTAGCCTAGGCTCATCCCACGCTACCAGCTAGTGGAGTGCAGAGTGCACCAGAGGGATGGCTCCACTCACTGATTTCTGTCTTTATGTGTTTCCTTCAGGAACATTAAATGTCAGATGGGGAGGAACTGAAGGACCAGTAACGCCGGCTTGGCTTTGCGGAGAGAAGAAAACAGACTTGGTAAGTACAGAAAGTTATTGGAGATGATTTATGTGTTCTCACTTTATGGTGTCTTGTGGGTAACAGTGATGCTGAGGCTATGATTGGTTGGAAGAATTCAAAAGCCGGAAGTAATTAATTCAAATGTGGTTCTGAAGTAACTCAACAGAATTGTATAGGATTCTATTTGTTAGCTTGTCAGGCAAGTGGGCTTGAAAGTGACAAAATGACACAAGACTTAAAATCCTTTGGTATTTTTTTTCATTAGTCCACTGTTGATACAGTCCCAAAATGTTTTGCATGTCAGCAATCAAGTTTTCAAGATATTGGACTTTGAAGAAGCAAAGTGTAACCAGCCACATCATCATGATGATGCAAAATTATAATTGAGCTTATAATAAGCAGAGGCAAGGCAATTGATATCTCATTAATATTATGTTGTCAAGAGGCATTTCCTCTTATGTTGCCAGGAATACTCTTGCCTTGCCAAGTTACATGGCTTTGAAATGAGTTTTACTTCAAAGTTGTTGCGTTTGAACTCAGATGACTCTCTCCATTGCATGTCTGTCCGTACATTTTCCAGACCAATTTTCTTGAGGATTCTTCAGCCCCAACGACATCAATCAGCATATATTTTTTATTTTTCTCTTCAACTGGCAACATCCGAGTTAGGTGTGTGTGTGGGAAGGCTTGAAGGATTTCAAAGCAGTCATATCTGTCTCCGCCAACCCCAAAAACCATGAGGTAAAAAAAGAAAGAAAAAAGTCCACTTTCGAAGCAGAAACTCTGCAGGCTTCTTTCTCGAGCCAGCCAGAGCCAGGGAAAGCCAACGTCCCAGGTTGTCAATACCAGGGAACTGAAAAGAATGTTCTGTAACTCTGACATGACAACACATGATGAAAATCAATAGTCTCCCTCCCTATGTCCTCTGAAAAGAGGGATTTAAAAGAGGGAGAGAAAATAGAGAGAAGAGAGGGAGTGAAAGGGAAGCGATTGAGGGTTAAGGTCTTGAACCCCTGTCTGTGTGAAGCCGAGATACCAGGGGGTCTTGAAAGGTATTGACTGTAGGTCCCCCTAGACTTAGACACAGGCATCTATAGTGGAATAATTCTATATGTACTCTGGGCGGAAGTATACACTAGCCATCTGAATGAATAGATGAATGAATGAATGAATGAAGACATTTTCAAACAAAAGAGTAAACAAATTAACAAAAATATTATGAACATTTTGTCACCAAATAGGGTAGACTACTTCCAAATCTATCCTGAAATAACATACTATTAGTAATAATTCCTTAATGGCACTCAAGCCTTACATAGTGTAGTGTTATGAATAAATCTCTAATAGGTTATCATGGGATTTATTGAAGTGCCTTTTTGAATGATGAGGGTGGTATGTTTGAAATTACTTTGACCTATTCTAACAGTATGTTTTGGATTATACATTTAAAGTCACATTGCCTCATTGAAATTGATGCAGGCCACATTACAAATCAAAATAGTACCCATCCTGGCTTATTTCCTCTATCTAGTTCATTTGCAATACAAAAGCAGTCATCTTTCAAAGTCGACTTTAATATAACCATCATGCTGTACTTGATCTGTCAGTTTGGAAATGGAGGGAGATTCTATTAGCAAGTATCAACCTAAACTTTCTAGGTATAATATGAATAGTTTGACTAGTTTATGTTTTCTGTTCAAACAGAAATACATTTTGCCGTTATTGAGAGAAAAGTATCACAATTTCTGATCTTTTAAGAATTCAATATACTATGATCTTAATGTCCCTGCATGGGGAATGAAAAGACATACAGTTGAAGTCGGAGGTTTACATACACCTTAGCCAAATACATTTAAACTCTGTTTTTCACAATTCCTGACATTTAATCCTAGTAAAAATTCCCTGTCTTAGGTCAGTTAGGATCACCATTTTATTTTAAGAATGTGAAATGTCAGAATAATAGTAGAGAGAATGATTTATTTCAGCTTTTATATATTTCATCACATTCCCAGTAGGTCAGAAGTTTACATACACTCAATTAGTATTTGGTAGCATTGCCTTTTAAATTGTTTAACTTGGGTCAAACGTTTTGAGTAGCCTTCCACAAGCTTCCCACAATAAGTTGGGTGAATTTTGGCCCATTCCTCCTGACAGAGCTGGTGTAACTGAGTCAGGTTTGTAGGCCTCCTTGCTTGCACACACTTTTTCAGTTCTGCCCACAAATGTTCTATAGGATTGAGGTCAGGGCTTTGTGATGGCCACTCCAATACCTTCACTTTGTTGTCCTTAAGCCATTTTGCCACAACTTTGGAATTATGCTTGGGGTCATTGTCCATTTGGAAGACCCATTTGCGACCAAGCTTTAACTTCCTGGCTGATGTCTTGAGATGTTGCTTCAATATATCCACATAAGTTTCCTTCCTCATGATGCCATCTATTTTGTGATGTGCACCAGTCCCTCCTGCAGCAAAGCACCCCCACAGCATGATGCTGCCACCCCTGTGCTTCACGGTTGGGATGGTGTTCTTCGGCTTGCAAGCCCCCCCTTTTTCCTCCAAACATAATGATGGTCATTATGGCCAAACATTTCTGTTTTTGTTTCATAAGACCAGAGGACATTTCTCCAAAAAGTATGATCTTTGTCCCCATGTGCAGTTGCAAACTGTAGTCTGGTTTTGTTATGGTGGTTTTGGAGCAGTGGCTTCTTCCTTGCTGAGCAGCCTTTCAGGTTATGTCGATATAGGACTCGTTTTACTGTGGATATAGATACTTTTGTACCTGTTTCCTCCAGCATCATCACACGGTCCTTTGCTGTTGTTCTGGGATTGAGTTGCACTTTTCGCACCAAAGTACGTTCATCTCTAGGAGACAGAACGCGTCTCCTTCCTGAGCGGTATGACGGCTGCGTGGTCCCATGGTGTTTATACTTGTGTACTATTGTTTGTACAGATGAACGTGGTACCTTTAGGCGTTTGGAAATTTCTCCCAACGATGAACCAGACATGTGGAGGTCTACAATTATTTTTCTGAGGTCTTGGCTGATTTCTTTTCCCACGATGTCAAGCAAAGAGGCACTGAGTTTGAAGGTAGGCCTTGAAATACATCCACCGGTACACCTCCAATTGACTCAAATGATGTCAATTAGCCTATCAGAAGCTTCTAAAGCCATGACATCATTTTCTGGAATTTTCCAAGCTGTTTAAAAGCACAGTCAACTTAGTGTATGTAAACGTCTGACCCACTGGAATTGCGATACAGTGAATTCTAAGTGAAATAATCTGTCCGTAAACAATTGTTGGAAAAATTACTTGTGTCATGCACAAAGTAGATGTCCTAACCGACTTGCCAAAACTATAGTTTGTTAACAAGAAATTTGTGGAGTGGTTGAAAAATGAGTTTTAATGACTCCAACTTAAGTGTATGTAAACTTCTGACTTCAACTGTAGCTATACAACGACGTTTGCACAACCTTGAATTAAAATGGAAGCCTTTCAGAAAACAGTAATGCTGCATATTTTTTAAAATTGGAAAAGGACAGATGACAAATAACAAAACATTTTTTACAAATATTTTCACATTTTCCACTGAAGCGGAAAATGTCTTTTTAATTGAGTTTTCTTCAAAGCTCAGCTCTAGTCTTCCTGCAGTCTTTCATTCTAATCCATTGCATTGTATCCCTGGCTGAGCTGTCTAACATTCCAGTCATAGTCTCCGAGAGATTCCAATGTCGACTCCTTACCTCGCCTCTCTCTGTTAATAATGCGAAGGAGTGCATTAGGGATTCTAACGGCCCTCGAGTGCTATAGTATCGGAATAGGTAAATGTGGAGATCCACTCGCCTGCCTTTGGGGCCGAATAGCTAAAAAGGGCATGTTTATCCTCCCTGGCGCTTTCTCGGCTAGCTCTCTCCATCCCTTGCTCTCTCGCTCCCTATCGATTTTCTCCAGCCACCTCTAATAAGACAACAGATGTCGCCTTAAAAGAAACGTTTTAGAATGTTAATGTATTAACACCTGCGGCCCAACGTCTGTTTTCCTTCTACGGACGTGGCAAGTGTTTGTATGTGTGTTGGGGGTGGGGGGTTGTGTGTGTGTGAGTGAGAGAGAGAGAGAGAAAGTGTTTGGGTGTGTTCGCGTGTGCACCCGTGTGTGTGTGTGTGTGTGTGTGTCTACCACAATAACTCATTAATCCAGAAAAAGAAAACATTCATCTCAGGTAAGGTTTTAGAAGAGTGGAAGGTGGAATAGAGAGGAAAGAAGAGGGGGAAGGAATACAACAGAGGAGAGGATGCCTGCCGGTGCAGAGTGGATTCATTTGTTGTCCTATTTCTCCTCCTCTCCTCCTCTCCTCTTTAGAGCAATGGCCAATTTATCTTCATTTTCCCCTCTCTGCCACCCCAACACCAGCTAGACAGAGCGCCACTACTAGCGTTCCTGAAATCTCACCTTCCCTACTGTCTTTCTCTAGCAAATATAAAGCTATCCACCTTACTGAGATACAACATAGATGTTGGTCGTTAACACTGTTTTTAGTTTCTTTCCTATATGTCACCGCATGATTTAACCTTATATTGACACGTGTCTTAAGACTTAAATCACCTCGGCTAAGTTTACACAGGCAGCCCAATTCCTTTTTTGGTCTTTTGACCAATCAGATCCGCTCTGAAAAAGATCTGATGTGATTGGTCAAAATACCAATTAGTGGAAAAAATATCAGAATTGGGCTGCCTGTGGGAATGCAGCCCTTGTAGATGACATGTTGTATGTGGGTGGTGTTGCCTGCATCTATATTGACTGTATAATATGTAGCAGGCCAAGGCTGCTCCTTTACTGTGCTTTGGTTCACAACCTTCCTTCCTTATGTACATGGGAATTTCCATGGTAACGGAATTACGCGGAGAGTCAGATTTTTCACTTTAAAATGTATACCAAAAAAACCCCATTGATTTCAATGTTTAAGAAACCATATAATTCTATGCACAAGGACAGATAGTTTGGTTATATATTTCAACTGAGCAAGATTTTACCGTAATTCTGTTACCAAACATTGCATCTGCACAGTTCTTCCAGTAAATGTGTTTTTGTGAAAATGTCTGTATAAATTATTCAAATTAGTCCTTGTGCAGAGTTGTATTGCTTGTTAAACATAGAAACCAATGGTTTTTGTTTGGCATATATTTGGAAGTGAAAAATCTGAGTCTCAGTGTAATTCTGTTACGGTGGAATTTCCCACAGGCCTTCTACCCGTTCATATAAATTAACATTGATTTTAGATATTGTCATGACCTTGGTGACCAAATAACTAGCTCTAACCTTCACAGTATAGGGAAGAGAGAGGGGAAGAGAGAGGGGAAGAGAGAGGGGAAGAGAGAGGGAAGAGAGAGGGAAGGGGGAGGGGAAGAGAGAGGGGAAGAGAGAGGGGAAGAGAGAGGGGAAGAGAGAGGGAAGGGGGAGGGGAAGAGAGAGGGGAAGAGAGAGGGGAAGAGAGAGGGGAAGAGAGAGGGGAAGAGAGAGGGGAAGAGAGAGGGAAGAGAGAGGGGAAGAGAGAGGGAAGAGAGAGGGAAGGGGGAGGGGAAGAGAGAGGGAAGGGGGAGGAGGGGAAAAAGAGAAAGAGAGTGAGGGGAAGGAAATGGAGAAAGGAAGGAGAGAGAGAGAGATGTTTGTTTCTATACCTCTTCATCACCGACACAACACACACACACACACACACACACACACACACACACACAGGGAATGACGAGGATGAATACACTCACAAACTCTTGAATGAACAAATTCGATTCCCAATCCAACTCACATGAGGACACACTCAGACACAGACACACACACACCTTGGCCAATCAATGAGGTGTTTATGGAACGATGCTGGAAGTAGCTCAGTTGGTAATAATAATGAGCTGGGGAGCACACTCCATCTTTATCCTTCTATCTTTCTCTCTCTATCCATCTTTCCTTCTTTCTTTTCACTCTCTTTTTCTCTCTCTTGCTCTCTCTCCTCCCCTCTCTCTTTCTCTCCCCACTCCCTCTTCTCTCTCTTTCTCTCTCTCTCTCTCTCCCCATGGTTCTCTTTCTCCCTCTTTCTTTCTCTCTCTCTCTCTCGCTCTCTCTCTTTCTCTCTCTATCCCTCTCTCCTGTACCAACCTGTAGTACCTGTTGGAAGAGTTGTCATGCTGCATCATCCTCAGAACTGTTCCCCAGCACTGCATCTCTTCTCATAAAAAAAACCCACGGGGATATCCAACACAGTTATAACCCTATCTCTCTCTCTTTCTCTCTCTCTCTCTCCCCATGGTTCTCCCTCTCCCTCTCTCTCAATTCAATTCAATTCAATTCAATTCAATTCAACAGACTTTATTGACATGGCAAGTAAAATTACTTACATTGTCAAAGTATACATATAACAAAAATGGTGGGACCAACAGCAATAATAATAGTAGTAGTGGAAATGGGATTACCATTAACAGCAACTACAACAACAATATTAATGAGAATAACAATACATTAAAGCAATAGTAGTCGACCAATCTCAACATGACTGAGAAGACACATTACATGGTATGAAAGCCAAAACAAAACAGGAAATATTATTGACATTACATTACAATTTTCACTGGCTGTCCCTCAGGTTGTGGCAGGAGGACACATATTTGGCTGCCAAAATTGCACATTTTGGCTTTTCACCCAATAAATATTTGATTTTTTCTTCCTCTTTTATAGTTTCAAATTCGTTGTACTGAATGATAATTTTGGGAAAGAAAGATTCTCTTAGGTCTGAGTATTTGTCACAGTGTAATAGGAAATGCAGCTCTGTCTCTACCTCTCCCCGGGGGCAGAGTGAGCACAGCCTGTCCTCTCTGGGCAGCCAGGTTTGCCTGTGACGACCGGTCTCTATAGCCAGACTGTGCTCACTGAGTCTGTACCTAGTCAGTGTTTTTCTCAGTTTTCTATCAGTCACAGTGGTCAGATAGTCTGCCACCATGTACTGTCTGTTTAGAGCCAAATAGCATTGAAGTTTACTTTGATTTTTTGTGGTGTCTTTCCAATAGGTGATATATTTTGCTTTTTGCTTTGTGATGATTTGGTTGGGCCAGATTTTCTGAGTGCTATCCTGAGGCTCTATGAGGTTGGTTTTGGTTAGTGAACTGAGCCTCAGAACCAGCTGGCTGAGGGGACTCTTCTCTTGTTTCATCTCTTGACATAGTAGAGCTGTGTGATGGAATGTTTTGGGGTCACTTGTTTTTAGATGGTTGTAAAATTTGATGGCTCTTTTTTCTATTCGAATAAGGAGGGGGTATTGGCCCAATTCTGCTCTACATGCGTTATTTGGAGTTTTTCTTTGCACTTGCAATACAGTCTTGCAAAACTCTGCATGCAGTATTTCGATTGGATGTTTGTCCCATTTGGTAAATTCAGTATTAGAGAGCGGGCCCCATACTTCGCTGCCATATAGAGCAATTGGTTCTATAACTGATTGGAAAATTTTGAGCCAGATTCTAATTGGAATTTCGATTTTAATATTCCTTTTAATGGCATAGAATGCTCTTCTTGCTTTGTCTCTCAGCTCATTCACAGCCATGTGAAAACTACCTGTGTTGCTGATATTTAGTCCTAGATACGTGTAATTTTTGGTGTGTTCTAATAGAACTGTGTCCAAATAGAATTTATATTTGTCAGCCTGATTTCCTGACCTTTTTTGGAATATCATTATATTCGTTTTTTTTAGATTAACAGTCAGGGCCCAGGTCTGACAGAATCTGTGCAGATGATCTAGATGCTGCTGTAACCCCTCCTTAGTGGGAGACAGTAGCACCAGGTCATCTGCGTACAGCAGACACTTGATTTCAGTGTTGTGTAGGGTGAGACCAGGTGCTGACGATTCTTCTAATGTTTTTGCCAATTCGTTAATGTAGATGTTAAATAGTGTTGGACTTATTGGGCAGCCCTGTTTCACTCCACGTCCCTGAGAGAAGAAGTCTGTTTGCTTGTTGCCGATTTTAATCGCACATTTGTTTTTAGTGTACATTGATTTAATAACATCATATGTTTTCCCTCCAATACCACTTTCTATTAGTTTGTAAAAAAGACCTTCATGCCAAATTGAATCAAATGCTTTCTTGAAGTCTACAAAACACGAGTAGATTTTGCCTTTGTTTTGATTTACTTGTTTGTCAATTAGAGTCTGGAGGGTGTAAATGTGGTCTGTTGTACGATAATTTTTTACAAATCCAATCTGGCTTCTGCTTAGGACATTGTGTTCATCAAGGAAATGATGTAGTCTGCTGTTTATGATACTGCAGAGAATTTTCCCCAAGTTGCTGTTAACGCAAATTCCTCTGTAATTATTTGGGTCAAATTTGTCTCCATTTTTATAAATTGGTGTGATCAATCCTTGGTTCCAAATATCGGGGAAAATACCTGCAGTTAGGATAATGTTGAAAAGTTTGAGTATAGCCAATTTGAATTTGTGGTCTGTATATTTGATCATTTCATTTAAAATACCATCAGCACCACAGGCCTTTTTGGGTTGGAGAGTGCAAAGTTTTTCCAATAATTCTTGTTCTGTAATTGGGGTATCCACAGGATTCTGATAGTCTCTCTCTCTCTCTCTCTCTCTCTCTCTCTCTCTCTCTCTCTCTCTCTCTCTCTCTCTCTCTCTTTCTCTCTCTCTCTCTCTCTCTCTTTTTTCTCTCTCTCTCTCTCTCTCTCTCTCTCTCTCTCTCTCTCTCTCTCTGTGTCTCTCTCTCTCACTCTCTCTCTCTGTCTCTCTCAATCTCTCTCTCTCTCTCTCTCTCTCTCTCGCTCTCGCTCTCTCTCTCTCTCTCTCTCTTTAAATTCAATTCAAAGGGCTTTATTGGCATGGGAAACATATGTTTACATTGCCAAAGCAAGTGAAATAGATAGTAAACAAATGTGAAATAAACAATATAACAGCAATCTCTCTTTCTCTAAGTCTCACTCTGTGCTACAGCTGCAAGCATACTTGTTCTCCCCTCCCTGCCCTCTCTCTCTCCCCTCCGCTCCCCTCCCCTCCACTCTCTCTCTCTCTCTATGTTTTCCTGTGCTCTGCCGTATGCATCTGCTAGCCTCACCTGCTGCATGGCAGATCTCCCATAAGGAGCTCAGCAGTCATAGTCTTGTTAATTGCCTTTCTTAGAGCGAGTGAGAAGAGAGAGAGGGAGCGAGAGAGAGAGAGAGAAAGGGGAGGGAGAACGAGAGAGGAACACACAGGGAAAGGGAGAGAGTCCCCTGCTGCATTGCCTGGATCTAGCTGTGGCAGTGCGATATATATATATATATATATATATATATATATATATATATATATATATATATATATATATATATATATATATATATATATATATATATATATATATATATATATATATATATATATATATATATATATATATATATATATATATATATATATATATATATATATATATATGAGAGAGAGAGAACGTCAGCGTCCCATCCTGCCTGCCTCCACCAGTCTAGTCTAGGTGCTCCAATTGACGGCACAAGATTGATGGATAGAGCTGTGTATCGCACCTAACATCAATTCTGTCCTGCCTTCTCTTTCATTCCCTGCCTCAGTCCCTCATCCCTCCATCTCCTCCCTCCCTCCCTCTCTCCCTCCCACCCCTCCCTCCCCACTCCTGGACCCCCACTGCCCTCTCTCCTCCGTATTAGTTTTCTAAAGGCGTCTTTTATGCTGCCAGAGAGAGTGGCGCGACAGTGAGAGAGTGAGTGGAGAGCCGATCCTATCTGCCTCAAAGCCTTTTTCGCGAGGAAGCGTTAGCCGGGACTGAGCTGGACTGGACCGGGGCATTCCGTGGAGGAGGGGGGAGAGCCGTGGATATGGAGGACAGTGGGACACGGCACCTTGGCCATGAGTGCAGGGTGGACATGATGGAAGAGGAGGGGGAGCCGCTGACCGGAGGAGACGGACGGACCGCAGGAGGACTGGCCGGAGCTGGTGAGTTCTACTGTTACTGTAGATCATAGGCAACTCCAGTCTTGATTAGTTGATTATTGGAGCCAGGTGTGTTAGCTGGGGCTGGGGCAAAAGTGTGACACCGATCAGGCCTCTGAGGACTGGAGTTGCCCTTCCTGCTGTAGATGCAGCTTTATTCTTAGAATGCTGCACGTTCATCCTCTCCTTTTCATTCGCTCTATCTCGTTCTCTTTCTTTCTCCCTCTCTTCTATTTGCTTTCTCATTCATTCTCTCTCTGTTTTCCCTTTACCTGTGTCCTCAATTCTCCTCTTGTCTATCCTCCACTAACCTCCACTCCTCATCCTCCTCATCTAACCTCCACTCCTCATCCTCCTCCACTAACCTCCACCGTGCATCCTTCTCATCCTCCACTAACCTCCACTCCTCATCCTCCTCCACTAACCTCCACCCCTCATCCTCCTCATCTAACCTCCACTCCTCATCCTCCTCCACTAACCTCCACTCCTCATCCTCCTCCACTAACCTCCACTCCTCATCCTCCTCCACTAACCTCCACTCCTCATCCTCCTCCACTAACCTCCACTCCTCATCCTCCTCCACTAACCTCCACTCCTCATCCTCCTCCACTAACCTCCACTCCTCATCCTCCTCCACTAACCTCCACTCCTCATCCTCCTCCACTAACCTCCACTCCTCATCCTCCTCCACTAACCTCCACTCCTCATCCTCCTCATCTAACCTCCACCGTGCATCCTTCTCATCCTCCACTAACCTCCACTCCTCATCCTCCTCCACTAACCTCCACCCCTCATCCTCCTCCACTAACCTCCACTCCTCATCCTCCTCCACTAACCTCCACTCCTCATCCTCCTCCACTAACCTCCACTCCTCATCCTCCTCCACTAACCTCCACCCCTCATCCTCCTCATCTAACCTCCACTCCTCATCCTCCTCCACTAATCTCCACTCCTCATCCTCCTCCACTAACCTCCACTCCTCATCCTCCTCCACTAACCTCCACTCCTCATCCTCCTCCACTAACCTCCACTCCTCATCCTCCTCCACTAACCTCCACTCCTCATCCTCCTCATCTAACCTCCACCGTGCATCCTTCTCATCCTCCACTAACCTCCACTCCTCATCCTCCTCCACTAACCTCCACCCCTCATCCTCCTCATCTAACCTCCACTCCTCATCCTCCTCCACTAACCTCCACTCCTCATCCTCCTCCACTAACCTCCACTCCTCATCCTCCTCCACTAACCTCCACTCCTCATCCTCCTCCACTAACCTCCACTCCTCATCCTCCTCCACTAACCACTCCTCATCCTCCTCCACTAACCTCCACTCCTCATCATCCTCCACTAACCTCCACCCCTCATCCTCCACTAACCTCCACTCCTCATCCTCCTCCACTAACCTCCACTCCTCATCCTCCTCCACTAACCTCCACTCCTCATCCTCCTCCACTAACCTCCACTCCTCATCCTCCTCATCCTCTTCATCCTCCACTTCTCTGCATTCTACCTGCTGGACACAGACATCATTTCTAGTTTTGGTTTACATTTGGTTGAATTGTCAACTAACGTGAAAAAATAAATATCACCATGTCATTGGATTTAGGTTCAAAGTTGGGTGAAAAAAATACAAAATGTGACATTTATTATTATTATTATTATTATTATTATTATTATTATATATATTGATTCAATCATTTTTTGCCCAGTGGGTAGATTTGTTTGTCTGAAGCTTATTGACATACATGATTGTGTGTGTGAGTGTGTGGGCGCGCGCAGGTGCACCTGTGTGCGTGTCTATGCCTACGCTCACAGAAAAAAGGATATGGTTAGGGTACAGGATTGTTCCCTGGGGTACAAAAAGATCAAAATACACATAATGTACCTTCAAAGGTACACATAATGATCTCACATGGTACTGTTCGGTACCTTTTAGGGTACCGCCCGGCATGCTCTATTGCAGGGTGATTTTTAAAATCGTTTGTTTCAATATGTGTGTTTTTTCATGCAAATTGATTGGTTGATCTTATGCTACACAAAGATAAATAACACACATTTTTCTAAACTAATCCAATTTGTTAGTAATTGGACTTATTCCACCCGTTACTGAGATTGACATTTTTGAACATCCTAACTCTGGCTGGATTCCAATAGGAATTAAAAAGCACTTTGCAAGCCAGCATAATGTGACTTGCCCGAAATGGCCTGCAAACCAGCAGTTTCAGATCACTGTGTTGGGGTGAAAATGGGCTGTCAAAGTATGGCCTCATGATATATGTAACGATCAAATATTCACTTAGGCACTCACTTAGTGAAGGCTACAGGACTGAAAGCCATCGAATGCAACAATCATGTCTCTGTCACTAGCAAACACAGTCATTGGTGGTACTGGTAACTCAAACATTCATCTGAAAGGCACCCTGGGAAATATGCAAATAAGGTTATACACCCTACAGTGTTAAAACAACACCCCACAATATTTTTAGAGGTACATTTTTGCAACTTAAAAGGAACCATCTTGTCCCCTAAGGTACACTATTAGCTATTTTACTGTACAAACTGTAAGGGTACAATTATGTACCTATAAAGAATATACCTTACAGGGTACCACTACAGTGACAAGCGTTTGTACCCATTTAAGAACAAATCTTTATTTCTTAGAGTGTATGCCTATGTGTATGTGTGTTTGTGTGTCTATGCTTAAGTGTTTGTGTGTATCTGTGTGTGTGTGTGTGTGTGTGTGTGTGTTAAGGATCCCATGAACCACTGTGTGGGCCAAACTGTTGTCACTAATAAGCTTTGGCAGAGGCAAAATACATCTCCCTTGGTCCATCATTCCAGGTGCATGATAATGAGATAAGCGTTGATATCAGTGGTGGCACTGAGCCTCCATTCTGTCTCCTCCTGGGTCTGATGCCATGGCTCTTCAGGAGGACAAATGCTGCAGTTTCACCGTAGGGCTCAGGATTGTTAGCATCATAGCGAGCTAACCGCTGATGTCTTCCCTAAAGGGGAACAGCTAGTGATTGGAGCCTTTATGAAAATGAATGAGGAATCAGGAACAAGGAGCACACACACACAGAGACACACACACACAGACACACACACACACAGACACAGACACACACACACACACACACACACACACACACACACACACACACACACACACACACACACAGACAGACACAGACACACACACACCGACACACACACACACACAGACACAGGCACACACACACACACATTCTCTATTTCTTTTCTCTCCCCATCACAGCTTATGGGATCAGGGGCTGTTTTGAAATATGTGCCAAAATAAGATAATTTCCTGTCAAGTAAAGCGCTTTTTCCCCCGTCTTCCTCCCTCCATCGCTCCATCCTCAGCTGGGTTTTTGCTGTACAAAGCTTTGCTTCGGAGATGCCACCTGACAGCTACTTTAACTGGGTGTGTAATCAGTAATAATGAACACCTCTGCTCTGAACCTGTGCGTTCCAAATGGCACCCTATTCCCTTGTATAGCACACTACTTTGGACCCGGGCCCGTACGTATCCTATCCTATGTAGGGATTAGGGTGCCAGTTGGGACGCAGCCGTTGAACACCTCCGTTTTGTTTTCTAAAAAGCGCGGAGGGGGAAACGGAAGAAGGGTATAGAAACAAAGAAGATAATTATGGAGCCACAGACAGGTTGACAACCTCCCATTACCAATCACAAGGTGAATCTGTTTATCTTGTCGCTGGGTTGACGTAGAAGAAGAGAAGCAGTGGGAACAGCGTTGGGTGAGATGAGACAGCCTTGGCGCGTTCAGGTGACCTAGACTAGAGAGATTGGTATTCATCACACCCACATGCTCTACGTCAAAAGGTAGAGCGTGGTCAGAACCCATTACATTTTTGACCCTGACTGACACAGTTTTGAAAAGTCACCTGTATGAATCATATCAGCATTGACTATACTCATGGGTCTATGTTTTCCTAGTGTAATGGTGCTACAAGCAGCATATAGCTTATAGTTAGATATCCTCATTATCAATCCATTATGACCCAAGATGTGAATCCACCAATCCACCTTTAGTATCTAGGATATTAACCTTTACTACTCTGGATGTTAACTCTTAACCCTCCGTCTATCCATCCCTCCTGGTTCACCAGTCTAAAACCACCTCATTAACACGCAACTTAACTGTTTCATGCCACTTCATTAAACGCAGGTGACAAATAAATTAACCGTCTATCCTCTCTCTAGGAGATCCCAGGGCCATAATGTGACAATAACTCACTCTCCCCATTCTACCACCACTTACGGTTATTGGGCCTTTTGTTAAAGTATCAATCGGGTTAGGTGTGTGTCAGCAGCAGCCCTGCGCTAGGCAGTGAATTATGGGTAATGCGTTCAATGCATTCCCCTACTCCTGGGTAAATGGAGTGATTGAATCATCAGCATAGTGCAGGTGTTCTTCGGTAACGGTAATTTCTCCAGAAAAAGGAGAGACGGCGAGAGATTATTTCGCAAGGATCAAATCCCACTGAGCCCTCGGCAGGCAGTGAATTATGGGTAATGCGTTCAATGCATTCCCCTACTCCTAGGTAAATGATATTCAAAGAATAAACATGACTATGTCTTGGACCCGGCCTCTTAAATGTAATATCTATTCATGAAAGGGATAAGCGAGGTGATTAAGATCGTCGTAGCAACGGCTGCTAACCCACTTTCACAGCCACGCCAGGGCTTTTCCAGGCTTCTCGTTCTCAGGGAAATTGCTTCATTTTCTCGCCACGTTGCTTCGTCTCGACGCTCTGAAGGGGATGTAGGTGCGTGCAAGGCGGGAGGTATGGAGGGAGGGAAGGAGGAGGTATTTCTCTGGCATCATTTTGTGAGAGCTGGGAATGAGCAGCATTCCCACGTGGGCCTCCCTCCCGAGTCCCGACTTGGCCCGACTTTTCTCCGAGATACAGGCTCAGCACTCCGCCCCCAAGTGGTAAACACGTAGGAAGGGGAGGAAAGAGAGAATGAAAGTAAGACAGAGAGAGAGGAGGAGGGAGGGGAGGAGGTTAAACGAGCATCTGCGGTGAGACACAACCCCCTCCCCCCCCCCCAGTCCCTGGAGGTTCATTAGTGCTGTCGTCCCAGAAAAATCACACTGTGCACTTCAGAATACATTACTCCCTCCTTTCCATCCCTCCTCCCTAACCCCCCCCCCCCCACAGACAACAGGAGATAAATCAAAGGGTAGAGACATGCTATTATTTCTTGATCCAGATGAAACGTATCACAGATGGGCACACCTCATTTGGCGTGGCCCCCCTACGGTGTGTGTGTGTGTGTGTGCTAGTCTGTGCAAGTGTTTATGCGTGCGTGCGAATCCTTTGTGTTTGTGTGTGTGTGTGTGTGCCTGATTGAGTGTATGCATGCCTACGTGTGTGTGTGTGTGCGTGGTCTCCTCCGGTACATCTCCATGGGCTCACCTCATTGGTCTATTTCCATCTTTATGGTGCCAGAGGAGTAGTGTAGGTTGTACATTATACTGCCCCCGTGTCTCTCTCTGTCTCTCCATGCTAATCCAACACACTGGAGTTGGGTCACCTGTTGGTTTAGCAACTGGAGGGGAGAGGTGGTGTGGATGGACTGTAGTCTAGTCTATACAGCTGGCTAATTCTCTCCTGGTGCAATTATAGTCAAACGAATTAGGAATTTGTTTGGCCGCGGTTGGGTCAATTCCATTCCTGTAAGCGGTCAATGACATAGTCACTAGTAGTGGAAGTTGGTACAGCTTTGCAGGTGCATGGATTCTGTTCTCTATTTTTGTGATAATTAATACATCATTTTGTCATTTGGAGTACAATTTAGAGGCAACTCAATATATCATATTGGATAGTTTTGGCCACATGTTGACTTCAACAGTGAAAGGAGTATCTCTCTTGACTTTCTAAAATCTCTGTAGGCCTACAGTTGAATGAAATGTGTTAGTCCTGTACTGGGTTTGGGCCTTGCAGAGTAGTAGGTGCTGTAGCATGTAAATAATCCAGTATTGTACTGCACACCAGGAGTATAGGATAATACTACACCACTGTCACTGTGCCATAGCACATCCCTTTACTAAGCCATGTTGACCCACCTCTCCTGCTGTAAGGATGCAGATGAGTGTGTGGGCAGATGGATGAGTGATCAAAACCCTCTGAGGTAGAGAGAGCTGTAAAGTGGCTGATTGGTGGAGTGATTAGAGCCCTCTGAGGTAGAGAGAGCTGTAAAGTGGCTGATTGGTGGAGTGATTAGAGCCCTCTGAGGTAGAGAGAGCTGTAAAGTGGCTGATTGGTGGAGTGATTAGAGCCCTCTGAGGTAGAGAGAGCTGTAAAGTGGCTGATTGGTGGAGTGATTAGAGCCCTCTAAGGCAGAGAGAGCTGTAAAGTGGCTGATTGGTGGAGTGATTAGAGCCCTCTAAGGCAGAGAGAGCTGTAAAGTGGCTGATTGGTGGAGTGATTAGAGCCCTCTGAGGTAGGGAGAGCTGTAAAGTGGCTGAATGTGATTGGCTGTCCCCTATGGTAAAGTCAAGCAGAAAGAGAGGGCCTTGAACGGCTCAACAGCTGCCATTTTCCCATGATCCCAGACAAGGGTATTTTCTTCTCACCATACATGTCATACAGACCTATTCAAGTTTCATCACCAGTCATTTACATTTACGTCATTTAGCAGTGGGTCATGGGTGGTATAACGTTAGGCCTTTATGGTATTAACATGTTACATAGTCTTAATGTTTCATCACTGGTCGTGGGTGGTATAACGTTAGGCCTTTATACCACCCACGACCATGGTATTAACATGTTACATAGTCTTAATGTTTCATCCCCGGTCGTGGGTGGTATAACGTTAGAGTCGTTCCATATAATTTTAGCCATGCAATCAATTCAGCTTAATTTCTCAGAGATCAAATGATGTTTCAGGAATGCCAATTGTATCTGTTACTAACTACAGAAAGGATTTCAGAACAATCTGAGATGGTGGGTGTTGAAATCCTCTTTCTTGTGCTTTTTGAGGTGGGACGACCCGATAGGCCTTTATGGTTTTAACCTAAAGTGGCATGGTGCGGCAACCTGAGGAGCTGCCTGACTGGAATGGATGAGGGGGAATGTGTGTGTGTGTGTGTGTGTGTTGTATTGTGAAGGAGGGTGTCGGGTGAATAGTGTAGACATAATGATGATGCATAATGTACTATAGTGTGTGTGTGTCATTCATTACATATCTACCCAGCATGCATATACAGTACCAGCTCCACATACCTTGGTGATTTTCTGTTAATCAAAGTTAGACTAGTGGTTGTAACTTGGTACTGAACTATTCATGAACAGAGGGCATTGACTAACACAGACGAGTCAGAAGACTCATATATCATTTACTGTACTGTATGTTGGCATGTTATTCATTCAAATTTTCTCATGTTTGCTTGGTTTTCCATTTCATTTAAATTGATCAAAGTTTGACTTATGATTATAGCTAACTAGTGATTACTGATAATAAAATGAGTTAGTAACCTAATGATGCCCAAACCTCTGTTAATATGATCTGTCTTCGGTGGGAAACAATGTGTTGACTATTACCCAGCCCATACGTCAAGACGTGTGGAGTACCCACGCTTCATTAGCCAGGTTGACGATGCTGGGAGAGAGGACAATTGTGCCCGGGCACTGCGGACCGAGGACGAGGGGGCGCGCTGTGTTTGTGTGTGTACATTTACATTACATTTACGTCATTTAGCAGACGCTCTTATCCAGAGCGACTTACATGTGTACTTATGAGTGCGTGTGTGTGTTGCAGAGAGTGTGTGAGTTTTCTCCCTTGGCACGCGGCCCTCCAGGTGTGGGGGTGAGCTCATGCCTCTATGATGCCTGTCATACTGGCATCAGATGGTGGGTACAACAGATGGCATCCCCCCTCCCCCCTTCCCCCTCCCCACCACCAACCCCCCTCCATTAGTTCCCCATCGGAGGGCTTGCGGGTGGTTGTGGGGAGCTGGGCATTCAGAGCGATGGATGTCGGGGAACTCTGGCTGTGACACACGCCGCAATCGGATAAATAGATTGCAGCCCGTTTGCATAATCTAAAGCGAACTGGGCCATCAATCACACGTAAGGCGTTTCGCTCCGAGCCATTACATAACCACAGTGTTAAACCTCTCTAAAGATGCATTGTGTTGATGATGGGGAAAGGTATTTCTCCATGCTTACTACCGTAGAGTGAATAGAAAGACTGGCACTGAAGTGGTGTTGAATTTGATTGCCTTTCATTTGGGTTTCATTTGGAGGAGAGGTGCCATGCTCGTCGACCTCGTTAGAAGCCTAAATGAAATGGTCGTAGAGGGCATAGTGGTTAATATGGAGATGAATGGCAGTTATTTGATAGATGGTTTTACCCTTTGCAGTGAAATGTGTGAGTGTTTCGGTGTCTGTCGGTGTGTTTCGGTGTCTGTCGGTGTGTTTCTGTGTCTGTCGGTGTGTTTCGGTGTCTGCGCGCCTGTGCGTGTGTGTGGTGTCTGAATGGTCCGTTTTTGTTTTTTTATCTCAGATTATTCATTTTTCATGAGTGAGCAGCTTCGTATTCTCTCTTAAATATCTTCCTCTCTCTCTGTCTCTATATCACAGGTGTTATCCTGAATCCCAAGCTGCCCCATGTGGAGTTTAGCCTGGGTAAGTGTTTTATTCCATCTCTCAGTTCTTCTCGCTCTGTTTTTATCTCTCGCTATTCTTCTCTCTGTTCTTCTTCTCTCTCTGTTCTTCTCTCTGTTCTTCTTCTCTCTCTGTTCTCTCTCTGTTCTTCTTCTCTCTCTGTCCTCTCTATGTACTCTCTCTGTTCTTCTCTCTCTGTTCTCTCTCTGTTCTCTCTCTGTTCTCTCTCTGTTCTTCTCTCTGTTCTTCTCTCTGTTCTTCTTCTCTCTCTGTTCTTCTCTCTCTGTTCTCTCTGTTCTTCTCTCTGTTCTTCTTCTCTCTCTGTTCTCTCTCTGTTCTTCTCTCTGTTCTTCTCTCTGTTCTCTCTCTGTTCTCTCTCTGTTCTTCTCTCTGTTCTTATCTCTGTTCTTCTCCTCTCTCTGTTCTTCTCTCTCTATTCTCTCTCTGTTCTCTCTCTGTTCTTCTCTCTGTTCTTCTTCTCTCTCTGTTCTCTCTCTGTTCTCTCTCTGTTCTTCTTCTCTCTCTGTTCTCTCTCTGTTCTCTCTCTGTTCTCTCTCTGTTCTTCTCTCTGTTTTTCTTCTCTCTGTGTTCTCTCTGTTCTTCTCTCTCTGTTCTCTCTCTGTTCTTCTCTCTCTGTTCTTCTCTCTCTGTTCTTCTCTCTGTTCTTCTCTCTGTTCTTCTCTCTCTGTTCTCTCTCTGTTCTTCTTCTCTCTGTTCTTCTCTCTCTTTTATTCTCTCTTTTATTCTCTCGGTTCTTCTCTCTCTCTCTGTTCTTCTCTCTCTCGGTTCTTCTCTCTCTCTCTCTCGGTTCTTCTCTCTCTCTCTCGGTTCTTCTCTCTCTCTCTCTGTTCTTCTCTCTCTCTTGGTTCTTCTCTCTCTCTCTGTTCTTCTCTCTCTCTTGGTTCTTCTCTCTCTCTCGGTTCTTCTCTCTCTCTCGGTTCTTCTCTCTCTCTCGGTTCCTCTCTCTCTCTCTGTTCTTCTCTCTCTGTTCTTCTCTCTCTGTTCTTCTCTCTCTCTCTGTTCTTCTTCTCTCTCTGTTCTTCTCATCTTATTCTGTGCCACAGGGTTCCACTTTCACCATGTATTCAGAGCTCAGATAGCCAGACACATCCTATCACTGACATGATGCCACTATGAGAACGGTCAAACACACACAGACACACACACACTATGGGCTCCCGAGTGGCGCAGCGGTCTAAGGCACTGCATCTCAGTGTTTGAGGCGTCACTACAGACCCCCTGGTTCGATTCCAGGCTGTATCACAACCGGACGTGATTGGGAGTCCCATAGGGCAGTGCACAATTGGCCCAGCGTCGTCCGGGTTTGGCCGGTGTAGGCAATCATTGTAAATAAGAATTTGTTCTTAACTGACTTGCCTAGTTAAATAAAGGTTAAAAAATAAATAAAAACACACACAGACACACAGACACAGACAGACACTAATCAACCAGCCGATTGATCAAAGACTAGACTCACTTCTTCCTTACTCTCTTACAGTACAGTGGCTCTGGGTCTTTTTCCTTTTCAACTGTTAGAGATGGTTTCATGTATATTTTATACGTCTGCAATGGGTCAATTCTATTTTTGGCCGATGCATTGTTGCCCATGACAAGTTTCACTGTGTCTGATGTCTGACAGGGTTGGTTATGTGAATCTTAGCTGCAGTGCTCTGAGTAGGAGGGAAGAGGTTAATTAGCTTGGGAGGGGAGGAGAGAGGTGAGCCATAATCTCTCATCCTGACCACCCCCCAGGCATTGGAAAATGTGTTATCAGTAAAGCCAGGGTATTTTCCTGACCAGGTGATATTCCCAGATTAAACTGGTGTCCAGAGTTTTACCTGGTCAGGTCAGTTGTCCAGAACAACTCCTGGTCCTAGTTATTGGGTCTGAGTGTGTAACTGAGACCAGTCAAGTGATCGTTTAAATGGAAATGTCTCTGCTCATCACAAAGATATTGTTTTTATAGATTTAATCTGCGTATAGAGATATTAAAAACCCATATTAATACACATCACTGTTGTAGATTTAAAACAACAACATATGGACATGTTTGCCTTTGAACACTCTGGACATTTCTCTCTACCCAGACCAGCAATGTGCAACAGGAGAGCAGCTGGCCAATCAGATTGCAATTTGAGTGCTGGTGCACACATACAGGGACTCCCTGCTCGGTTTCATTTCTAGACAGATTATCTGCAGTTAGGGACAGCGCGTGTGTGTGTGTGCACGCACTAACAGACTCTCTCTCTCACACACACACACACATACACACACAAACACACACACACACACACCGTGTACAAACAAATATACGGTCACCCAGGCCTTGGCCTCATGGTAACCATTGTGCTACAGAACACATTTCATTTTAGTGACAATAGAATTGACTGGAGTAGAGCTGAATAAATGTGTGTAGTGATGCAATGCTTCTCCAGAGGTTGTGTAGTGGCTTCTGTTCTAATGTAAATGTTCTGGAACAATGGAGTCAATCTGCTTGACAGCTGGTGAGGAAAGGGTGACATGTTGGTATAATTGCAGTGGTTGTGTGTGTGTGTGTGTGTGTGTGAGTGTGCGCGCATGCGTGTATCACTCTCTCTGGGTGTGTGTGTGTTTTTGTGTGTGTGTATGCCTACTACATTAGCAAAACATTACGTTTCCCCCATCTTCTTCCTTTGATCCATCAAACTGTAAATAATAGTTTTGTTTACCTAGTTTAAATTATATATGTATTGAATTCAACCGCCATTCAACATTTAGAAAGAAAGGGCTTTTGTTGCTTAGGGAAAACATGATTATCTGGAAGTGTATCTGGATGTGTTTTTATTGTTAAAGGTTGGCAGTTATTTCATTCATGCCTTCCATTTCTCTCTCGCTTGATTGATACATGAAATGTAATTGCCAGCAATACCAGGAATACGTCCATTGAAAACCGCAAAGGAAAGGGTTTTCTTTGTAATCCTTGAAAGCTGAAGGCTCTTCACCTTCCTGGGGTTAAAGCTACAGTATATTCTTCTAACAAAAAATTATAGTAAAAAAAAACTGCTTGTACACAGCTGAGGGAAGTGGTTAGGGAAACCCCTCTCAAATTCATAGACATCACTCTAAATCCAAGGACTGACAGTGAGAGAGAGATTCCTAGACCCCAGACTACACCTTTAAGGGCAAGCCATTGAGTTGAAAGGAAGTTTGGCTGAATAAAGCTTTGCCAATAAGCGTTGAGTACATTTCATAACGGGATGAGATGATTCTAGGTTAGGTCTCGGCTAATAAAAAATCAATGGCTTGGCAATGATGTCGATGGTTCAGCGGGTCTCATATCACGACAAGCTAATCACCCGTGACAAATAAAACAATGATTCCAGCCAAAATGATTTCTTTCTGGCCCTAATGATCAATTACCATCAGAGTGGGTGATTTTGAGAAAACAGTATCGAATTAAGTCGTTCTTCATTCGCTCTCCTCCCCCAGGCTGAGATCTTAAGGTTTCTTTAATATTTTCTCACTTTAACCTTACGAAGAGAAGGTTTTTCTGGAATATCTTCTCACTTTAACCTTACGAAGAGAAAGTTTCTGGAATATCTTCTCACTTTAACCTTACGAAGAGAAGGTTTCTGGAATATTTTTTTTCACTTTAACCTCACGAAGAGAAGGTTTCTGACAAGCTGACATGCTCGTCTTCTGTAAAGTAAATGAGTGAAGACAGTTGATGTACAGCTCAGGATTGTATGGGGATAGGTGAGGAGGAGCAGAGAGAATACGCTGTGTATCTGTGATGCAGAACTCTCTTAGGAGATGGATAGAGATGAAAGAAAGAGTGAACTGAGTGAAAGAGGTGCCTGCCTTTCCCAATTCTAGATTCATCTATGCGCTATGACGTTGCTCATTTAGCTTGAGCAACGTCAAGCTAAATGACCCCCTTACCTTCAGAACAGCCTCAATTCGTCGGGGCATGGATTCTACAAGGTTCTACAATGCTTCCCACAGTTGTATCAAGTTGACTGGATGTCCTTTGGGTGGTGGACCATTCTTGATACACATGGGAAACTGTTAAGCGTGAAAAACCCAGCAGCGTTGCAGTTCTTGACACAAACCGGTGTGCCTGGCACCTACTACCATACCCTGTTCAAAGGCACTTAAATCTTTTGTCTTGCCCATTCACCCTCTGAATGGCATAAATACACAATCCATGTCTCAATTGTCTCAAGGCTTAAAAATCCTTCTTGAACCTGTCTCCTCCCCTTCATCTACACTGATTGAAGTGGATTTAACAAGTGTCATCAATAAGGGATCATAGCGTTCACCTGCATTCTATGTCATGGAAAGGGCAGGTGTTCCTAATGTTTTGTACAGTCAGTGTATATTCTGATGGATCTGCACTAGTAGATTCTAACGTGCACTGTCCTATGTTAACCTCTTTTACAAAAGGGTGTTCAACAAGAGAAAGTTGGAAAAAGTCCAGCTAATTGTGTTTTTGACCCTTGACACATCAGCCCTGTTCACATGTGTGCTGAGGTTTGTACGCTATCTGCGTTTTAGATAACATAGTATAAAATAGTAATCACTCGTAATCGCCTCTTTCTTTTTTGAACTTTTCAAAGCAACGACCAAGGTGGGAGGATATCCTTTCAATATCCAACCACAGATTAACAAAAAGGCTACTAAGTATTCTGCTTGTTATCTTAGCACAATCAAATATGAGATCTGCATACTTTGAATGCAAAAGGTAAGAGTCTTGAGAGATTTACAATAACCTAATATTTAACCTCATAACGACCTTTGAACAAATCTAGCTGCCACTCGGGAGCGAGGTCACAAAGGGCAGAATTTGTAATGCTAAAAAGTAGTCCCTCTCAGTTACCCAAAACACTTTAGCACACCTCGTATTCATCAGCCACAGAACCATTAGCATTATTTCCACTTGTTGCCTAGTAACTGTGGAGGATAATTATTTTCGGAGGAATGATTCGGTGTCAAACGGTGTGGCCGGCTATGCACTCCAAACAAATCACGCATTAGGCTTTTTATTCACATATTCAACCACACATTCAGCTGAAAGTGATACATGTATATCAACACAATACCTACAGCAGGTCTGAACAGTACTGTTAACACATTGAGGTGGACTGAGTTCACATTGTGTCCATTATTTATTGGCGTTATAAATGTTTGTCACTATTCCATGGACTTTGTTTGACCTACAGTGGGGAAAAAAAGTATTTAGTCAGCCACCAATTGTGCAAGTTCTCCCACTTAAAAAGATGAGAGAGGCCTGTAATTTTCATCATAGGTACACGTCAACTATGACAGACAAATTGAGGAGAAAAAATCCAGAAAATCACATTGTAGGATTTTTAATGAATTTATTTGCAAATTATGGTGGAAAATAAGTATTTGGTCACCTACAAACAAGCAAGATTTCTGGCTCTCACAGACCTGTAACTTCTTCTTTAAGAGGCTCCTCTGTCCTCCACTCGTTACCTGTATTAATGGTACCTGTTTGAACTTGTTATCAGTATAAAAGACACCTGTCCACAACCTTAAACAGTCACACTCCAAACTCCACTATGGCCAAGACCAAAGAGCTGTCAAAGGACACCAGAAACAAAATTGTAGACCTGCACCAGGCTGGGAAGACTGAATCTGCAATAGGTAAGCAGCTTGGTTTGAAGAAATCAACTGTGGGAGCAATTATTAGGAAATGGAAGACATACAAGACCACTGATAATCTCCCTCGATCTGGGGCTCCACGCAAGATCTCACCCCGTGGGGTCAAAATGATCACAAGAACGGTGAGCAAAAATCCCAGAAACACACGGGGGGACCTAGTGAATGACCTGCAGAGAGCTGGGACCAAAGTAACAAAGCCTACCATCAGTAACACACTACGCCGCCAGGGACTCAAATCCTGCAGTGCCAGACGTGTCCCCCTGCTTAAGCCAGTACATGTCCTGGCCCGTCTGAAGTTTGCTAGAGTGCATTTGGATGATCCAGAAGAGGATTGGGAGAATGTCATATGGTCAGATGAAACCAAAATAGAACTTTTTGGTAAAAACTCAACTCGTCGTGTTTGGAGGACAAAGAATGCTGAGTTGCATCCAAAGAACACCAAACCTACTGTGAAGCATGGGGGCGGAAACATCATGCTTTGGGGCTGTTTTTCTGCAAAGGGACCAGGACGACTGATCCGTGTAAAGGAAAGAATGAATGGGGCCATGTATCGTGAGATTTTGAGTAAAAACCTCCTTCCATCAGCAAGGGCATTGAAGATGAAACGTGGCTGGGTCTTTCAGCATGACAATGATCCCAAACACACCGCCCGGGCAACGAAGGAGTGGCTTCGTAAGAAGCATTTCAAGGTCCTGGAGTGGCCTAGCCAGTCTCCAGATCTCAACCCCATAGAAAATCTTTGGAGGGAGTTGAAAGTCCATGTTGCCCAGCGACAGCCCCAAAACATCACTGCTCTAGAGGAGATCTGCATGGAGGAATGGGCCAAAATACCAGCAACAGTGTGTGAAAACCTTGTGAAGACTTACAGAAAACGTTTGACCTGTGTCATTGCCAACAAAGGGTATATAACAAAGTATTGAGAAACTTTTGTTATTGACCAAATACTTATTTTCCACCACAATTTGCAAATAAATTCATTAAAATTCCTACAATGTGATTTTCTGGATTTTTTTCTCTCATTTTGTCTGTCATAGTTGACGTGTACCTATGATGAAAATTACAGGCCTCTCTCATCTTTTTAAGTGGGAGAACTTGCACAATTGGTGGCTGACTAAATACTTTTTTCCCCCACTGTAAATGCTACAGGCATTGTGGAACTAAGACCTACAGTGAGGGAAACAAGTATTTGATCCCCTGCTGATTTTGTACGTTTGCCCACTGACAAAGAAATGATCAGTCTATAATTTTAATGGTAGGTTTATTTGAACAGTGAGAGACAGAATAACAAACAAAAAATCCAGAAAAACACATGTCAAAAATGTTATAAATTGATTTGCATTTTAATGAGGGAAATAAGTATTTGACCCCCTCTCAATCAGAAAGATTTCTGGCTCCCAGGTGTCTTTTATACAGGTAACAAGTTGAGATTAGGAGCACACTCTTAAAGGGAGTGCTCCTAATCTCAGCTTGTTACCTGTATAAAAGACACCTGTCCACAGAAGCAATCAATCAATCAGATTCCAAACTCTCCACCATGGCCAAGACCAAAGAGGTCTCCAAGGTTCAGGGACAAGATTGTAGACCTACACAAGGCTGGAATGGGCTACAAGACCATCGCCAAGCAGCTTGGTGAGAAGGTGACAACAGTTGGTGTGATTATTCGCAAATGGAAGAAACACAAAATAACTGTCAATCTCCCTCGGCCTGGGGCTCCATGCAAGATCTCACCTCGTGGAGTTGCAATGATCATGAGAACGGTGAGGAATAAGCCCAGAACTACACGGGAGGATCTTGTCAATGATCTCAAGGCAGCTGGGACCATAGTCACCAAGAAAACAATTGGTAACACACTACGCCGTGAAGGACTGAAATCCTGCAGCGCCCGCAAGGTCCCCCTGCTCAAGAAATCACATATACAGGGCCGTCTGAAGTTTGCCAATGAACATCTGAATGATTCAGAGGAGAACTGGGTGAAAGTGTTGTGGTCAGATGAGACCAAAATGGAGCTCTTTGGCATCAACTGAACTCGGCATGTTTGGAGGAGGAGGAATGCTGCCTATGACCCCAAGAACATCATCCCCACCGTCAAACACGGAGGTGGAAACATTATGCTTTGGGGGGGGGGGGTTCTGCTAAGGGGACAGGACAACTTCACTGCATCAAAGGGACGATGGACGGGGACATGTACCGTCAAATCTTGGGTGAGAACCTCCTTCCCTCAGCCAGGGCATTGAAAATGGGTCGTGGATGGGTATTCCAGCATGACAATGACCCAAAACACACGGCCAAGGCAACAAAGGAGTGGCTCAAGAAGAAGCACATTAAGGTCCTGGAGTGGCCTAGCCAGTCTCCAGACCTTAATCCCATAGAAAATCTGTGGAGGGAGCTGAAGGTTCGATTTGCCAAACGTCAGGCTCGAAATCTTAATGACTTGGAGAAGATCTGCAAAGAGGAGTGGGACAAAATCCCTCCTGAGATGTGTGCAAACCTGGTGGCCAACTACAAGAAACGTCTGACCTCTGTGATTGCCAACAAGGGTTTTGCCACCAAGTACTAAGTCATGTTTTGAAGAGGGGTGAAATACTTATTTCTCTCATTAAAATGCAAATCAATTTATAACATTTTTGACATGCATTTTTCTGGATTCTTTTGTTGTTATTCTGTCTCTCACTGTTCAAATAAACCTACCATTAAAATTATAGACTGATCATGTCTTTGTCAGTGGGCAAACGTACAGAATCAGCAGGGGATCAAATACTTTTTTCCCTCACTGTACCATAGACAGCCAAAGTATGAATCTGCGTACGGACACCATGGCCTTTAGTTGTACTGTAGCCTGATTGGTTGTAGTCACCGTGCCTAATCTCCCTGTGGACTTTGTTTGACCGCCACAGTAGCTACAGTCTCTCAGGCAGTCATGGTGTGTGGAAGGGCAATCTTCTCTTTAGAGGTCTATACAGTGGTATGATCCTGCATAAAAACACCCTCCTGGCCAGTGTCTGATTGGTTGAAGCCAGTAGCCTCCGAACATCAGCATTCCCAATGGCCCAGTGCCACAACTGGAAGCCTCTCTCTCAGTGGCCTCCAGGGGGAAGTCTCCGGGGAGTCAGGATGCCCAACTAGGCAGCACCTCCTTTGGGTACGGTAGCCTTGGGTTTAGCCAGGGTCCACCGGCAGTCCGCCCAGCTGAGATGAGACTCACACCCCAGGGGAGTGGAGGAGAAGGGGGGGGGGGTGAGATTGAAGGGGCTTTCAAAACCTTCCCAACACACTCTGCCAACTACAAATTAAATCTTCATTAACCGGCTTCCCTCATTAGCTGTATCTCGGCACACAAATTAGGTGCGGTTGTCTTTTGATAATGCCAACGTCAGAAAACAATGTTTCAAACGCCAGTGTCGTGTCCTTCATTTCCCATTCAGGTAACCTGTGTGTTACCTCTCTGAACTATACACAGAGGAAAATAACCACTTCACACACACACACAGAACGGGATTTCAAAACCCCTTACGTTTTTTTTTCTTTTTAACATTGAAAATAGTTTTTGTCAATGTTGATAAAGCTTTACTTTGATCACTGGCGTTGATGATCATGGCCATGTTATAATTAATGTAAACGAGGGCCATTTTAACTACAGTAGAGCTCTTCATCTAGTTCTGTCTAGTAATGTTATGAGAGAAACACACTTCTAACAAGTTGAAGGTAGCCTCTATGTTGGAAATGACTGGGGCTGCATCTTTATAAACGGAACCCTATTCCCTATATAGTGCTCCACTTTCTGTGCCCCCCCAGTCTGAGGTCCTGAGCGCTCTGGAGCAGGTTTCCATCCAGGATCTCTCTGTACTTTGCTCCGTTCATCTTTGCCTCGATCCTGACTAGTCTTCCAGTCCCTGCAGCTGAAAAACATCCCCAAAGCATGATGCTGCCACCACCATACTTCACCGTAGGGATGGTGCCAGGTTTCCTCCAGAAGTGACGCTTGGCATTCAGGCCAAAGAGTTCAATCTTAGTTTCATCAGACCAGAGAATCTTGTTTCTCATGGTCTGAGAGTTGTTAGGTGCCTTTTGCCAAACTCTAAGTGGGCTGTCATGTGCCTTATACTGAGGAGTGGCTTCCGTCTGGCCATTCTAGGCCGGGCGGCCAGCTCTAGGAAGAGTCTCGGTGGTTCCAAACTTCTTCCATTTAAGAATGATGGAGGCCACTGTATTCTTGGGTACCTTCAATGCTGCAGACATTTTTTGGTACCCTTCCCGAGATCTGTGCCTCGACACAATCCTGTCTCGGAGCTCTACGGACAATTCCTTCGACCTCATGGCTTGGTTTTTGACATGCACTGTCAACTGTGGGACATTATATAGACAGGTGTTTGCCTTTCCAAATCATGTCCAATTAATTGAATTTACCACAGGTGGACTCCAATCAAGTTGTAGAAACATCTCAAGGATGATCAATGGAAACAGGATGCACCTGAGCTCAATTTCGAGTCTCATAGCAAAGGGTCTGAATACTTACCGGTATGTAAATAAGGTATTTCAGTTTTTATTTAATACATTTGCAAAAATTAAAAAAAAAACTGTTTTTGCTTTGTCATTATGGGGTATTGTGTGTAGATTGCTGAGGATTGTATTTTATTTAATCAATTTGAGAATAAGGCTGTAACGTAACAAAATGTGGAATAAGTCAAGGGGTCTGAATACTTTCCGAAGGCATTGTATGTAGCGAACATAGAGCAGCGGAAGAATTCAGTTTGAGTCACCAGGCAACTGTTGTATAACTCCCTGTACTGTAGTTCTTTTAACAAAGGCCCAATCATCATTTAAACTCAGCATGGATACAGGATAAAGAAAGGGAAGTGGCCAATTTGTTTCCCAGAAAAATAACTAATTTGAAGGCACACTTTCTTCAGCGTGGGATGTGTCCTGTACGGTAAGTACCCTGAGCTGTGCTGCTTGGATGCAAACAGTCCACATCTGTCCCTCTATGTCAATCTGACATGGTACAAACACACGTCAAAGATTTACTGGAGCCCTTTCTTCTGTTAAGACACTAAATCAGCATCTATTTAAATAGGTCCACAGCCAGGAGAGAGAAGTGTGCAACTTTATTTTTCATTTGTATTGAGCAGGGGTCCCTAACCTTTTCTACCATGAGAGCTATTCTCTTTCCCGGGTGTACAAGAGAAAGTCATTTTCTGTCAATATATCTAGTGAAATAATGGTTAATAAACAACTCTAAGGGGGACCATATACAATCTGTGACTTTTTTCTAAAATTATGTTTGATATTTTCCCAAATTATGTTTTCTCAGTTTTATTTTTCCTAGTTGTAGATAATTTTTGTGAGGGGGGGGTTCACTCTCGAGATGACAATTGTTCATAGAGAAACAACGAAATTAGATGTTATGAGTCTGTGAGCTGCTAGTTAGCGGTCGACATGTTGGAGACTTCTGGTTAGATTATCATTGGCTAGTCAGCTCCTCACCTTATGGTGTGTGTTCTTTATTTTGTAGAATTCTACATCTTTCACTAATCTAACATCATATGGTTGTAATTTTCTCTTTTTAATTGACATGGCAGATGTATAGACTCTTTCTCCACAACATAAATTGCCATTATAGTAATATAACAGGCATTATATTTTCCCCAGAACTGATGGTGAACACTGAACAGGTGTGAAAATGACAGCGGCAGATGCAAATAATGTTGTCAAATTAATTGAAGCGCTGATATAATTATCGTGATGAATAATCCTAATCTGGAGAGTGATGTTTTTGTCTCCCATAGCAACCCCCACTGTCTCCCCTTCTCTCCACATTTTCCCTTCTAATGGAATTTAGATTCCCTGTAAGGTCACAGAGGAGATGGCACTGTATGTCTTAGTGTCAATGTATTCCAATTATTTTTAGTTATTTATTTATTTCTCAATCTTTTCTGTCTCTTTTTCTCTCTCCCTCTCTCACTCATCCCCAGCCCCCTCTCTCTCTCTCTCTCTCTCTCTCTCTCTCTCTCTCTCTCTCTCTCTCTCTCCCTTTCCATCTTTCTCTCTCTCCATCTCCCTCTCTCTTCCTCTCTCTCTTTCTTTCTATCTCAAATGTTACTGACCTCAGACTCAGTAGTTGAATTAAATGGCTGTGGCTTTGGTCCTATCACTCTGTGAAGCGATGCGGCTAGAGATGTCCACTGTCACATGTCAATCCTCAGTAGAGTGTGATATTAGGTGAGATCCCCGGCCCTGTCAGAGATGTATCCGATGGAGCCTTTAGACTGGAGAGGATCAAACACTACTGAGCAACTCCCCATTTCTATACCACACTTGGATATGTTGCTATGTTTGTGAGGGAGAGATGGAGAAAAAGAGAGCGAGAGAGAGATGGAGGAAGAGAGAGAGAGAGATGGAGGAAGAGAGAGGAAGCAAGCAAAAAGAGAGAGAGGAGAGAGAGAGGGTGAAAGAGAGGGGAGAGAGAGGAATATGATGAAACTGATGGTAAAGATGAGGAACAGTGGGAGTGGGTCTTCTATGGTCCCTGGGAAAATAGAAGTGTGTGTGTGTGTGTGTGTGTGTCTGTGCGCGACTAAGCGCATGTCTGTTCTTCTGCATCATCAGTTCTATCGCTGCTTTCTTCCGCCTTGTGTGGCTCCAGCTCTTTAACGTAACTCCAACATATCTAATATTAAGATCTTGGTGGAAGAAAAGGTGAATGTCACAATGTAGAATCAGATGGAGTAGCACCAGAGAGATAACACTACATCATGGTTGGCTGTGATGTTTTGTTCTGCCTTGCGCTGTAGCATTTCCTCCATCATAACAGATTAGACATAGTGGAGGCATCTCCCTATAGCTCTGATTAGATGTGTACACATTCTGGAATAGTAGTTTTTATATAGTGTTTTAGAAACTAACCCTGATGCCAGGTGCTTTGTGGCCTCCTGTAGCAACCAAGGTCGAAAGGCTAATCCTATGATGTTTTTTGTGGGCTGACACACACACGTGTACAAACATGCTTGCTTGCAAACACACACACACACACACACACACACACACACACACACACACACACACACACACACATATACAAACACACTTCACACTGTTTCTAGCCCACGGCGATGAAGGAAATGTAGTACCCCAGGGGAATCCAATACGGGGACGGTGTCTGTCTGCTCCAGTCTGGTGACAACATTACTAAGAGGATGTGTTGTCCCTGTCACTCCGTACCGTATGACACACTGTCTGTTACCTCAACGACAGTCACTATGTCACTACGGATCCACAAGGACTGTTAGTCACACGGCCCTGTCTCAAACTGTGGTTTAATCCATCAATTTAACTGACTCCTTTACCTCACCTTAGCCTTCACAGGGCCCCATGACTGCTGTCTGTCTGTCTGTCTGTCTACATGCCACTGTCAGTGTTGTAGTAGAAGAAGCTACTCATAATAGAATGTCCTAATCAACTGTTATCTGTACACTTGTCTGTCTGTCTATCAAAGGTCAAAATCATCATTTAAAATAGTAATGCTGTTGACACTAAATTTGAAAGGTTGTTCGTCATTCAAATAATGGTCAGACTAAAAGCTAGGTTATTATTTCAGTTTACAACTATACAATTTACTCACCCCAAACCCCAGGGAGTCACAGAAAAACACAATTTTTTCAGATAAAAGTCTTGGCTATTTTAGGATGGTAAATTAACGATGATAGTAGCCATTGCATCGGAGCAGAAAGTCATTTGCTTTAATGTGGGAGGACTTTAATCCAGATAGAGCCAGCCAATTAGCCTAACGGGCTGCATTACATCTGGGGTATTCAGACCTCCTCTTATTATTTTCATGACTCACCCACTCCCTCTCTTTCTAGCCTTCTATCACTTCACTCAATCCCTCTCTCCTTCTATTCCTCTGTTCCCATTCTCTCTCTCTCTCTCTCTCTCTCTCTCTCTCTCTCTCTCTCTCTCTCTCTCTCTCTCCATCTCCTATCTCTCTCTCTCTCTCTTTCTCTCTCTCTTTCTCTTTCTCTTTCTCTTTCTCCATCTCCTACCTCTCTCCATTTGAACACCATGTGCGTCATAGAGAAGAGGCTCTTTGAGAGTATCATGGTACCTAGTGTGTTGTTAGTCAGTTCCATACAGCAGGATGCTATTCTGCTATTCCACCCACTCTTTTGATCTAATAAAAAGCATTCGGGAAATATTTGAGTCCATTTCATGACAGGGCAAAGAGACACGAACAACCTAAAGAGGAAATTGAATTAAAAATTATGTGGCCTATTTCAGATGTCACACGGTTTGAATGGGGTCATTGATAGAATGATAAATCATATTCTCTTTGACCTGTTGATTTAAGACTTGGATCGAAGCAAGACTCACATATTTTGTTAAATAATATGTCAGCCTAGGGACATATAACTACAGTGGTTGAATGGCACTATTTTGACATATTCTAATGAGACCCTGTCGATATTTCACCTTCAATTTGACCGTGTGTCAAATGATGTGTTGCACTTCCAACAGTGGGAATGTTTCAAGCAGAACGGTGTTACATTGCTCTGACATCCCATTTCTCAGCAGAGCAGCTAAATGCTAAAACACTGTCTTGTTTTTACAGACACAAACCGGGTGACAAAAACCGCTTGAATCTCCACTTTGTTTGTTTGCGTTTGTAATCAAGTCAAGGTGACGGCTCTCACCATGACAAGCCAATCAGCATTCTAATGCTGTAGGTAGAAAAACACCTGATACTGGCTACAATTTACATAAGGCCAACAAACAATGTTTTTGTGTGTGTCGTAAGTGCTTGCATGCGTGTGTGTATGTGCGTGCATGCTTGTGCGTGCATTCAATTGTATGTGTACAGTATATCTTGCAGTATGGGATAACTCAACTAAGGAAGGGATTCAGTTCTACAGAGTGAACCCGTTGTCTTGGTGTGTGTCCCAGTTCATAGCCCCGTATCTTTCACACCCCAATCCTCCAAAGATCAGAGAATGCTAGATGGATCGGTTCACTGAGACTTCAGTACATCAAGGAAGCAAAGGTCTTTACAGCAAAGACAGTGTTTTATGCCTTAGCATCATTCATGCCTTAGCACCCTGTCTCTCTCTCGCTCTCTCTCTCTCGCTCTCTCGCTCTCTCTCGCTCTCTCTCGCTCTCTCTCTCTCGCTCTCTCGCTCTCTCTCTCTCTCTCGCTCTCTGTCTCTCTCTCTCTCTCTCTCTCTCTCTCTGTGTCTCTCTCTCTCTTCTCTTTCTCTCTCTGTCGCTCTCACCTATCTCCTACCTCTCACTCTCTCCATTTGAATAGAAGAGGCTCTTTGAGAGTATCATGGTACCTAGTGTGTCGTTAGTCAGTTCCATACAGCAGGCTGCTATTCTTCTTTTCCGTTAACTATTTTGATCTAATAAGAAGCATTCAGGAAATATTTGAGTACATTCCCCTGACCGGGCAAAGAGACAGTGATTTAGGGCTATTTCTGATGTCACATGGTTTGAATGGGATCATTGATTGAACACTTACATGATTTACTCTCAAACCTGTTGATTTGAACTGGGATCGAAACACTTAAACGTGATTGATATTTTGCTATATATATCAGCTTAGGAGATACAGTGGGGGAAAAAAGTATTTAGTCAGCCACCAATTGTGCAAGTTATCCCACTTAAAAAGATGAGAGAAGCCTGTAATTTTCATCATAGGTACACGTCAACTATGACAGACAAATTGAGAAAACAAAATCCTGAAAATCACATTGTAGGATTTTTAATGAATTTATTTGCAAATTATGGTGGAAAATAAGTATTTGGTCACCTACAAACAAGCAAGTTTCTGGCTCTCACAGACCTGTAACTTCTTCTTTAAGAGGCTCCTCTGTCCTCCACTTGTTACCTGTATTAATGGCACCTGTTTGAACTTGTTATCAGTATAAAAGACACCTGTCCACAACCTCAAACAGTCACACTCCAAACTCCACTATGGCCAAGACCAAATAGCTGTCAAAGGACACCAGAAACAAAATTGTAGACCTGCACCAGGCTGGGAAGACTGAATCTGCAATAAGTAAGCAGCTTGGTTTGAAGAAATCAACTGTGGGAGCAATTATTAGGAAATGGAAGACATACAAGACCACTGATAATCTCCCTCGATCTGTGTCTCCACGCAAGATCTCACCCCGTGGGGTCAAAATGATCACAAGAACGGTGAGCAAAAATCCCAGATCCACACTGGGGGACCTAGTGAATGACCTGCAGAGAGCTGGGACCAAAGTAACAAAGCCTACCATCAGTAACACACTACGCCGCCAGGGACTCAAATCCTGCAGTGCCAGACGTGTCCCCCTGCTTAAGCCAGTACATGTCCAGGCCCGTCTGAAGTTTGCTAGAGTGCATTTGGATGATCCAGAAGAGGATTGGGAGAATGTCATATGGTCAGATGAAACCAAAATAGAACTTTTTGGTAAAAACTCAACTCGTCGTGTTTGGAGGACAAAGAATGCTGAGTTGCATCCAAAGAACACCATACCTACTGTGAAGCATGGGGGTGGAAACATCATGCTTTGGGGCTGTTTTTCTGCAAAGGGACCAGGACGACTGATCCGTGTAAAGGAAAGAATGAATGGGGCTATGTATCGTGAGATTTTGAGCGAAAACCTCCTTCCATCAGCAAGGGCATTGAAGATGAAACGTGGCTGGGTCTTTCAGCATGACAATGATCCCAAACACACCGCCCAGGCAACGAAGGAGTGGCTTCGTAAGAAGCATTTCAAGGTCCTGGAGTGGCCTAGCCAGTCTCCAGATCTCAACCCCATAGAAAATCTTTGGAGGGAGTTGAAAGTCTGTGTTGCCCAGCGACAGCCCCAAAACATCACTGCTCTTGAGGAGATCTGCATGGAGGAATGGGCCAAAATACCAGCAACAGTGTGTGAAAACCTTGTGAAGACTTACAGAAAACGTTTGACCTGTGTCATTGCCAACAAAGGGTATATAACAAAGTATTGAGAAACTTTTGTTATTGACCAAATACTTATTTTCCACCATAATTTGCAAATAAATTCATAAAAAATCCTACAATGTGATTTTCTGGATTTTATTTTCTCATTTTGTCTGTCATAGTTGACGTGTACCTATGATGAAAATTACAGGCCTCTCTCATCTTTTTAAGTGGGAGAACTTGCACAATTGGTGGCTGACTAAATACTTTTTTCCCCCACTGTATATATATATATATATATATATATATACACACACACAATTATTGAATGTAACTATTTTTGCCGTTTTCTAATGAGACCATGTTGATATTTGACCTTGAATTTGACCTTGACCGTGTGTTACACTTCCTGCACTATCAAGGCTTCAACCAGAACAGCGCTACATCGCTCTGACATCCCATTTCTCAGCAGAGCGGCTTGGCTAAATGCTAAAATGCTGTTTTCACTTTCCTCTCGCATACACAAACTGGGTGATACCGCTTGAAACTCGACTTTGTTTGTGTTCGTAAACCAGTCAAGGTGACGACTCTCACCTTGACAAGCCGATCAGCATTCTAATGTAGGTAGAAAAACACCTGATACTGGCAGCAATTTACATAAGGCCAACACACACTTTTTTTTGGTGTGTGTCGTGCTTGTATGTATGCATGCGTGTGTGTGTGTGTCTGTGTGTCTGTGTGCGTGCATGCTTGTGCATGCATTCAACTGTACATCTACATCTTGCAGTATGGTATAACTCAACTAAGGAAGGGATTCAATTCTACAGAGTGAACCCGTTGTCTTGGTGTGTGTCCCAGTTCATGGCCCCGTATCTTTCACACTCCCATCCTCCAAAGATCAGAGAATGCTAGATGGATCGGTTCACTGAGACTTCAGTACATCAAGGAAGCAAAGGTCTTTACAGCAAAGACAGTGTTTTATCCCTTAGCATCATTTATCTTTTAACTCCTGGGCTAACTCTGTAGCTTCCTCTTGACTCTTCTTCAATAACCCCTTGTTGAAACCTTTTTATTTTCTGTACCCGTACAGACGCTTATTCTGTGAAGTCGACCCTCCGAGGGGGAATTACACATAACAAGAACAACCTTCTGTCATATTTTGCTGCCTTTATGGATTTTTTTCTATTGAGTAATGTTACTCAGGGTTACGTTTTCACAAAATAATGTGCTATAGTGACAACGCATTTGCAGAGTGGATCAATTCTTGTTTATCTGCCAGAATGTTGCTAGTTGGATAAAGTGCACCATTTAGACATGATCGAATGAACTGTCCTGATGCAGATGTCTCACCTTGTAGTCAGATATTCAACCCTGTATAGTAGCCATAGAGCACTGTAGTCAGATATTCAAACATTCAGTGACAGCATATGGCTCTTTGTGTTTGTTGTTACATCAACATTATTTCGGTATCTATTGTCAGATAGTTACATGACTGTGTATAATATTTGTTGCACAACATTTGGAGATATATTGTCCTATAACAATATAATGAAATAGTCTAAATGTATGTATAGTCCAATATCACTTTACCGTAAATACTTGTGACTACAGCCTCGTACTGAGCCAGAGAGGGAGTGACCATTCCTGGACAGGAAGTGTTGGTTTCCTATGATGTCCTAGCCTCCCCTCGGCCCAGTCTTCCTGCCAAAGAGGAAGCCTGGAGGAACTAGGGACTGACCAGGGCTTTCACTGACAAACATTAAATCCTCGGTACACTCACTCAGCTGAGGGAAGAAGGAAGACAGAAGACTTCGACTGGCAGCCATGTTAGTTTGACGACTGGGTCTCAGGAGACAAGCTGCTTTCCAGAACTAAGGACATATGACTTCCTATTTCCTGTTTCAGAGAGGACACTTCCCTGAGAAATAGCTTTTTGTTGTCCTTCCGCCACTCTCACCTAATGCCCCGGGGAATGGTGGGGTTGTCCTTCCGCCACTCTCACCTAATGCCCCGGGGAATGGTGGGGTCATGGTGATTTCACTCCTCCTTTCTCTCCCACCTCCTTTCTCTTCAACCTTGTTGTGTTGTTTTCATGTTGGGGTTTTACTCAGGGAATGTACTGTACTGACTGTCCTCTCTCTCTCTGTCCCCCCTCCCCCCTTTCCTCAACTCTCTCTTTCTGCTCTATCTTACTCTCTCCTCTCCCTCTCGTTCACTCTATCTACTCTCCTTTCCTCATCTTCCTTTTACCCCCCCCCCCCCCTCTCTCTCTCTCTCTCTCTGTCCTCCCCTTCTCCAGAGTGCAGGGATCTGATTGGCTCTGGCAGAGACAGGAAGCCCAATGCTCTAGTCCAGGTTGCTGTCATCGACCCCCGGGAACAATACCTGGTCTCCCACGCCTGCACAGAGATAGTAGAGGTAAGGCACACACACACACACGCATATGCACTTACACACACACACACACACACACACACACACACACACACACACACACACACACACACACACACACACACACACACACACACACACACACAACACACCACACCACACCACACCACACCACACCACACCACACCACACCACACCACACCACACCACACCACACCACACCACACCACACCACACCACACCACACCACACCACACCACACCACACCACACCACACCACACCACACCACACCACACCACACCACACCACACCACACCACACCACACCACACCACACCACACATGCACACACACACACTCACTCACTCACACATGCACACACCTTTTCACAAGCCACTTAATGCAGCTTCCTCCCCTCCTGCTCCCTCTCGCTCTCTCACTCCCTTTCTCTGTCTGTGTTTGTTATTTTTACTGTTAAAGGGTCGCTCTGGTTCACTGGGTCTAAGTTGCTATTGCTGAAGCTGTTGTGGTTAAGTCTATCTATCTCTCTCTCTCTCTCCTTCTCATTCTCTCTCTCTCCTTCTCTCGCTCATTCACTCTCTCTCTTTTGTTCTCTCTCCTTCTCTCGCTCATTCGCTCGCTCTCTCTTTTGTTCTCTCTCTGTCTCTCTGTCTCTCTGATTCTTTCTCTCTGTCTCACTGATTTGTGATTAGACCGCTCTATCTGTCTCAATGTGACTATCAAAGTCAGTCAACTGCAGTAGCAGACTGTCTGCGTGTGCCCACTGTGTGTGTGTGTGTGTTTTGAGCACTGCGCTCCATACAGTCTGTCAGAAGTGTGTGTCTGTGCCCTCTGACCTCTGGCATGCCACTTTTATTGCCTTCAGAGTGGGAGTGTCATTACCACAGCAACAACAGCACAAGTGTTGCCCCCTGTCCCAGTCTGGGATACCCCCATAGAACACACACACACACAGGTGTAAAGTACTTAAGATAGCCCCTGGCTATCTGTAAATAAATAAAAAAACCAAATTGTGCTGTCTGGTTTGCTTAATATAAGGAATTTGAAGTGATTAATACTTAAGTATATTTTAGCAATTGCATTTACTTTTGATACTTAAGTATATTTAAAACCAAATACTTTTAGACTTTTACTGGGTGACTTTCACTTTTACTTGAGTCATTTTCTACGTTGGGTGCTTTTTCCACCATTGTGCAAACACACACGCACACACACAGACACACACACACAGAGACACACACACACCTCAACAAATCACTCATTAATATTTCCCTTTCCTTTCCGCCCTCTTCTCTGTCACTGACTGAGGGCTCATATTAGACAACACAAAGAAGAAGGGCTTCCCTCTCTCGGATCTAGCTGATTAAGCAACAGGAAGATTTATTGTTTTCAAGACAGTCCCTCCGTCTCTTACTGTAGAAACTCCATAGAAAAGAGTCCTCCACTCACTCTGTGTTTGGGTCCAAGTGGAAAACACAGGATGTGGTGCAGCAGTTAGCAGTACGTTGTGCTGGCTCAGCCAAGCTCGCTGCTGCAGGACTAGTGTGGCTGGTGATTCCACAGCTGTAATGTGACTCTTATTTTGGAGAAGGATCTGAGAACAACATGGACTGTTGTTGCTTCCGGCTTCTCAAAAGGAGGGTATGTATGGCTACTGTATGTATGGATCTGTGGATATCTCTTCTGATCATACTGTAGACGTGTCTCTGGCTTTATGGTATTATAAATACTTAACCAGACGCAGTGATGCAGTATAACTTCTATATCTGACTGGTCGATGTATTGGAATGACTAGTCTCTCTAATTCATTACGTATCACTGAACACTGACAGTGATTTTTTTTGTGATCAACTTTGTATTTATTTTCAAAGGAACACAGACAAGAACAAATAGCATCAGGAATGGTTTTACAGTAAGAGACTCAACAATAACACTAAACTTGCGGTACACCATACAGATGGTGAGTGAGGTTGTGTGTGTGTGTGTGTGTGTGTGTGTGTGTGTGTGTGTGTGTGTGTGTGTTGGTGTGTGTGTGTGTGTTTGTGTGTGGGGCCGGCCATAGGGAGTCCCTATACTACATTGTTTAATTGAGCTCTGTCTGTCTGTCCATCATTCCTCAGTGCTGCAGCTGTTCATTCAATAACCTCTCGGGTTAATGTGCAAGTGTGTGTGTGCATGCTCACACTCATGTCTGTGTATGAAGTGTGAATATGTCGGAGACAGGCCGGCTGCCGTGTGTTGTTCCCAGAGGCCCTGGTGTCCAACAGATGGGCCTTACCAGACTGGCAGCTACCTCTATGCCTAGAGACAGACTGGAGACTGGTGGCCTTCTGCCCCCCCCTCTCACCCCCACACATGTGACACAGGTGTTATCTAGGCCCCACACATGTGATCAGGGTGTTATTGAAGCCTTACAGAGCAGGTGTTTCCTTAATCCTAAATAGTGAGTTGGGATTGAAGGGTCATGGACAGTCCCTTTTGGGGCAGTGTGAAGCCTATAGGACGGAGACCATTCCTTTCATTTGAATGATGTTTGTTTGAAACGTTGGGCGTGTGCTACATAAAGAGAAATAAACAAATATAAATATAAGCAGTAGATATCAACAGACTTCAAAGCAATCTGTCCTATCAATCCTATCAATCTGACATGTTGGGCTCAAGTGTAAACATTACTCAAATGTTATTGGAGATCCCCTCTCTCTGTCTCTAAGCACATGAGTGGTGTGGGTTATATACTGTACCTCTGAACAGCTGTACACCATGAGAGAGGAGACAGACAGGACAGAGAGGGTGGCATTTAGGCCCCACGGTAATCTGTTTGTCTATGGGAAAATCCCATTCTGAAAGCCATTACCGCCAAGGGCCCAGGAGTGGCCTTCTCAAAAAGGGGATTTGACGTCACGCTGTTGGGCCAAGCACCCAATAGGATAAAACAAGCCTTTGATGTCATGCTAGTGAAGCGAGGCAACAATGTGTGTGTAAATATGATGAGGGGTCAAGGGAATGGGTGAGAGCCAACTGTCTGAGAGAGCCTCCTGCCATGGGATGATACCCCCACCCCACCCACACACACACACACACACACACTCCACCCTCTACTAGTGTAATGCCTCGCCCCATTCCGTGGAGGTCTGTAACCCAAAGGCACAGAGAGGGGCGTCACTGTCTATATACGCAGCTGTCTCCCCTGCTGCCACAGACAGGCTGACTGACTGACTGACTGGCTGACCCATTGACTGACTAACTACTTCTCTCTGAAGGGCTACCGCTACTACTGCTGCTGCTTACTCCACTCTACCTGTTTGTACCGCTGTGTGAATTTGGCTGGAGCTGGAGCTGCCAAACATGCTGGTAAGTATGAAAGAAGGCTATTCAGTTCAGAATATCTTGTCGAGGGGATTTAAGGTGCATGTGTGTGTGTGTGAGCACTCAGAGAGTCTTCATTTCCTCTTGTATTGAACGCTGTGCCAGATTGTGTGTGAATGTGCTGCTACAGAATGCCCGTATGCCCCTCAAAGCTGGGTGGCTGGGTGGCAGTACTGGGCAACACTGTATACTGAGCACATGTGAGTAGAGTACTCGCCAATGGATTAGTGTTGTTTTCCCTCTCCCACTGCTTTGTGTTAATACAGGGGATGGAAACATGTACTAGGAGAGGAGAGGAGAGGAGAGGAGAGGAGAGGAGAGGAGAGGAGAGGAGAGGAGAGGAGAGGAGAGGAGAGGAGAGGAGAGGGGAGGGGAGGGGAGGGGAGGGGAGGGGAGGGGAGAGGAGAGGAGAGGAGAGGAGAGGAGAGGAGAGGAGAGGAGAGGAGAGGAGAGGAGAGGAGAGGAGAGGAGAGGAGAGGAGAGGAGAGGAGAGGAGAGGAGAGGAGAGGAGAGGAGAGGAGAGGAGAGGGGTTTGTGTAGAGGTTGGCTCGTGAGGAGAGAGTGGTGTGTCTGTGTTTGCAGAGGTGTGTAACACACGGTTGTCCTAGGGTAGCCTCATGTTTTGGCTGCCGATTTGAAACCACAGGTCCTTCCACAGTCTACATCCCTCCAGTACTCCACTACTGTATCAATGGACATACTGTGTTAGGCTAAGATGTGTTAGTTGTTAGTCACCTTGGATAAGGATGTCCTCGTAGTCAATAAAGGGACATGTAAACAGATAGACTGGAGGCTTCTATTGATCCTTTGTTGAGATGACTAATCTGAGCGATTTGGATTTTCCTAGCCGAAGACCGTTGCAATGGCGGAACGCAGTACTGGAGACAGTGGAGACGTTTTTCATGTCGACAGATTGTCGTTAGGGTATTTACGGAATGTGCCAGGGCTGAGTCTGCGTGTGTGTGTGTGTGTTTGAGTTTCTGCTTTCTGAGTGTATGCTTTCTGTGTATGTGTTTATGACTATGCCTCTATGTGCTTGTTTGTGTTTGTGTGTGTGTGTGTTTGTGTGTGTGTGTGTGTCCACGTGCGGGTACTGATTGTGTGTCCACATTCATCTTTACTCCTCATTACCCTGTCCTCAAGCCTGTCCCAGGGGCCTGCGTTCCAGAGCCACCCATCAGGGCAGGGCAACAGGAAGAGAACGCCCCTGGTGTAAACACCAGTTTTCTTTGAACACGCAAAGCTTCACTACACCAGGGTATATACAGACCCAGTCAGGGTACACAGTATGCTCCATAGGCCTCTCTCCTGGCCGGGCCTGGGGCCCTATCTAGGGGGGCTATGGTGCTTGGGGGTCTTGTGGGAACCTGGTCTGGGGTGTGTTTGTGTGTTTAGGCTAGCTGAGGTCGTGCATCCATGTGGCTGTGTGCAGTAACAGCCGTCTATGACAACAAGCTCTCCCAGTCTCACTGCAGAGTCAGACGTCCAAACCCTTGTCCATACAGTTCTTAGGGAAGTTTGCTAGCAGCTACCCAGAGACTTCCATTTATTGCGCTAACACCCAGGAGCAGTACGGGAGCAGACTGAGAACAGCTGTTGGCTCACTCATCCCCCCCTCTCTCTCTCCCTCTCTCTCACGCTCTCTCTCTCTCTCCCTCTCTCTCTCTCTCATGTTCCCTCTCGTCCTCTCTCAGGGAAGCAGAGACCCGTTGTTCCTGACAGGGGTGACCTTCCCTCCGGAGTACCCTGCCAGCCCAGAGACGCTAGTCAAGCTCACCGTCTACGATGTGAGAGACAAGGCCCGCGACAATGTAAGTAAACCACTAAGTGTGTGAAGGGGATGAGGGGGAGGGTGTGTGGGGGGAGAGTGTGTGCTGGGGAAGGAGTGTGTTGGGGAGAATGGGCAATGCCTCAAGTTGTTGTTTTCTTCGCTGTGTGTGTCAAGTTCTCTCTGTCTTTTTTTGGTTTATCTGGCTGTGCTGCAAACACTTGCAGGGTGGAAGAGAACAGAAGTTGGGAGGCCTTAAGTATGGGTGATCTATCATGTTGTTATGGATTTTAAGTGAAGTTACAGGCCTTCACAATGAGTTCTGTCCGTGTGGGATGAATTGGGTCAAAGAAGATCTGAAAGCAAGAGCGAGGCCTTTGGTGATCTTCCCTTGTGAATACATGCCCAGAGATCAATGAGAATGGGGGGAGCTCCAAACATAGGGGTGAAGACATGGAATTCTGAATGTTGGTCGGTCTGGGTCTTCTGATTCGGAACCCTTTAAACTGCCTTTAAATATTCTAATGGTTTCTTCAATATGAAACACTTTAGGCTTCCCTTGGTACATGGATACTGGCTATGAAGGTTTAATTAGCTATTAAGGCTATGGGTTACTTACTCTATGATGATTCTGAGCTATGTCATTAGCTGTTGTATGTAGCTACCACTACAGCACTGTAATGGCATTACTGGAGCACTGGAGCCAGAGAGAAAGATCTGGAACAGCTATATCATAGCTGTTGTATGGATTCTATTTAAGCAATAATGCCTGAGGGGTTTTTGTATATGGTCAATATACCATGGCTAAGGGTTGTTCTTATGCATGATGCAACATGGAGTGCCTGGATACAGCCCTTAGCCGTGGTATATTGGTGATATACCACAAACCCCCAAGGTGCCTTATTGCTATTATAAACTGGTTACCAACGTAATTAGAGTAGTAAAAATAAATGTTTTGTCATACCCGTGGTATATACCATGGCTAGGGCTGTTGCGGTGACTGTATTACCGCCATACCGGCGATCTCAAGTAATGAAGGCAGTCAAATTCCAAGTGACCGTTTACTCAATGCTGATGGTCATTAGTAGCCTACCAAACTTGCTAACTGCCTGGTACTCAGCACTCTATTGTCCCTCTAATCACTCTGACATTACATATACATTTTAGTCATTTAGCAGACGCTCTTATCCAGAGCGAATTACAGTTAGTGAATGCATACATTTTTCATACTTTTTTTTTCATACTTTTTTTTTCATACTGGCCCCCCATGGGAATCGAACCCACAATCCTGGCGTTGCAAGCACCATGCTCTACCAACTGAGCTACAGGAGGCCTGTCATCAATGCAAATGTAATCGAAAATCTAATCAAACGCTTCATGAGAGCCCATAAGCTCATGTTGCGCAACATTTATATAGGCTATGCAATTGCACAAGAAAACAGAGTGATGGCCTCTACTAAAAAGAGGAGGATCCCATCAGCTTTCTATAGGCTAGGCCTACTATATTTATTTCTCAACGTTCCTAATATTAAGCACATTGCTTCTCTTTACAACAGGAGTATAGCCTACCTGGCTGGCATGAAAATGAACCAATGAAAAAGTGTCCTCCATTCACTATTTAAGCGCATAGATGAGATGTATTTTTTCTTGCTGCCCCTGTTTCGATACAGGTGCATGATAATGGTCCATTCTGTAGCTCAGCTGGTAGAGCACGGCGCTTGTAACGCCAAGGTAGTGGGTTCGATCCCCGGGACCACCCATACACAAAAATGTATGCACGCATGACTGTAAGTCGCTTTGGATAAAAGCGTCTGCTAAATGGCATATTATTATATCTTATATTCTAAATCAAAACAAATTTCACACATATATTATTTAGTATATGTAAAGATTAAATCAAGAATAGTCTGATGGGTGACAATATTAGCCTATCACTTGTGAATTATATATTATCACTTGTGAATGATGCCCAGCATAAGAAACAATGCCTTTTTTTGTGACTTTTTCGAATCATAGTCGCACACCTCATGTAGCCTAGCCCGTAGGCCTAAATGTTTTGATAAGGTTTGTATCACAGCTAAAGTGGCCAAATAACTTCTTAAAATTAAGCACATTAATCCGCTTTATAAGGCGTGTAGAGCCTAACTGGCGTACATAAGCAGTGCGTGAGTTTCAAGTTTGGGGAAGATCATTTTCACCATAAAAATGCCACGGAATTCTAAGCAAATCTTGTCTGCTTAATGAACTAGTGTAGCCCACAGCCATTTGGCATAGCCAGATCAGGACCTAACATAAGGACAACTCAGAGTATGCTATTCTGTTCTTCTGAAATAGACTACATTTTCTTCATATCATGTTTCTTTAGACCTGTCTAAAATAAATAATGGATTTAGGCTGTAGGCTATATTACATGGATTTATGATACTTTTTAAAATGTAGATATTCCAAAGGTCTGCATCAGTGGCTTGTAGGCTATGTGTGGAAGCCAGGAGATGCTAAATGTGTTTATGTTAATTAACGGTCAATTACCGTGAGACCGACAGTTATTTGCTTGACAATCACCGGCTGACGAAATGTTGTGACCGCCACAGCCCTAACCACGGCTTTCAGTCAATCAGCATTCAGGGCTCGAACCACCCAGTTTATAAAGTGCATTGTATTACAGATGCCACATGGTCACCTAGCTTATGTAAACAGATATCTCACACCTACACACCTACACATGGGATACAGTCAGTCACTCTATGCTTCTGCCTTGTGGCTATACCATATCCATTGTATGGATTCTATGTTGTTATACCGGCAATATCACAACATATATCTCACACCTACACATGGGAACATAAAAGTATATAGGGCGGCAGGTAGCTTAGTGGGTAAGAGCGTTGTGCCAGTAACCGAAAGGTCGCTGGTTCTAATCCCCGAGCCGACTAGGTGAAAAATCTGTTGATGTGCCCTTGAGCAAGGCACTTAACCCTAATTGCTCCTGTAAGTCGCTCTGGATAAGAGCGTCTGCTAAATGACTAAAATGTAAAATGTATATAAACTAGTCGAAAAAGAGACAACTCAAACTGGACTTCACTCTTCCTGAGCGTAAGGTACTGTAGAGTAGTTTAATTCATCTGTTCTGTAAAAATATAGCAAGTTAGCAACACAACTCCTCCAGCCTGGGATCGAAATGGAGCAGTTACTTCTGAGGTCTTCATGTAATATTGATGGAAGACTGCACCAGTGTGAGCCCCAACACTGTTTAAACTCTACAATACCTTCACCATGTAAGACTCTGTTAGACACTGGTCACGTCAAGCAGTCAGTCACGCATCCCAAGTGGTAGAGTTGTATTAAAAATGAATGTCGACTCGTTCGTGGCCACACAAGCTACGCCTTGATATACACATTAAAAATGAATGTCGACTCGTTCGTGGCCACACACACAACGCCTTGATATAAATATATTTTATAGATGTCTGGCAAAGGCATAAGCTGTGTTGCAGCTACATCAGGGAATGGTTGGTGGGAGTTCATTGTACAGACAGCTTGGGAGCCTATGGGTTTCATAGAGTGTTCTGGATCTTTGTTCTGTCCTTGTTAAGGGGAAGACTATAGGGATGAATAGAAAGTCAATGTCATTGTTTACTGCTAACAAATGGGAGGAGTCGTGAAGCTTATTGAGACAACGCCATCTTTGTTGGACTTGGTCTTTCTGTCACAGCTACTGTACTTGGACATACATTACAATCTCTCCTTTCTAACCTGGTAGTAAAACCCAACCATGCATACAAGCATCATCACATTCCTTTATTCCATTTATTAAAACATCCATTATAGTCAGAATCCATCAGAATCTAGCGGAACAATGTTCCCTCTAATTTGTTGGGGGCACTGAGCAAATTTCAGGTTTTGTGAGCAGAAACTTGAACGTTGTGAGAATTCTGTGCGTCTTCCAGTGCACGTTTACAGTGAACACCGAGGCTGTACCTTTTTTAGACTGTTTTAGACAGTAGCCAATAGGCTATTGTGGCTATTATTCAAAGTAGCCTACCAACAAAACCAATGGAGCAAATCTCATAATATTATCACATGGAAATAACTTTTGATTTCTGTGATATAGCCTACAGTAGCCTATAGGTGGTGTTCAAAGCAGGCCTATATTGCATGAGACCTTTAAAAAAACGTTTTTACATTATGCAGGGCATCAATTAATTATTTTTTACCTGGTCTGTAACACCATGGGCCAAATAGGTGACTGTGAGTTGCATTGTATTGTGTTGTATGATGCAAGAAACCACTTTACAAAATACATTGTATTAGTATTACCATACAGATAATTAGACCATGTAGGCCAGGGTTCTTCAATTCCGGTCCTGGAGGACCGAAACACTTCTGTTTTTTATTTCTACCTGGTAGTTAATTGCACTCACCTGGTGTCCCAGGTCTGAATTAGCCCCTGATTAGAAGGAGAGGATGAAAAACAGAGGTGTTTCGGGCCCTCCAGAACCGGAATTGAAGAACCCTGATGTAGGCTACCCTCTGCCTATTGGCTTATTCAAGCCTGTCTCAAAATACAACACTGCCCCTTTAGTTTAGACATAAAGCTTTTTACCTGACTCACTTTTCAAAGACAACATGAAATGTAGCCTACACATTTTGTGCTCTTGTAGGAAGCAGTAACTCCCCATTGCTGACCAATACTTACCTATAACTGGGCTAATAACCTATAACTCGCTATAACTAGTAAAAAAATATCAACAAATGTGCACACGTGCGGCTCTGCTTCTGTTTTGAGCTGGCTACCCGTCAATAGAATACTCTGTTGCGCTCTGTGCACTGCCTACAACAAAATCACAGACTCAATCTTGCAACGTTAGATTTGTTTTGGTTTGTTGCATTGAAAAGGGGCTGATATAATATTCATTCGATCACAGAGAAAAACAATCTATATAGTGCATGCAAACTAATGTGGAGAATTCAGTGAAGTTCAATCTCTTGCGTCTCTGCACGGTCTGGCGCAGTCCAGGAAGAGGTAGGAGGCCACGAATGCACGAGGCTTAGAGGGAACATTGCAGCAGAATAAAATCAGACAGAATATTTTTCTTTCCCATCCTTTTGGAGTTCAGCCTGCCTTGCTGTGGAGACGGTCTCCTGACTAGGACCTGACATGCTGTCAGGGTTCTCACTCACAACACTTCCCTTCACTCAAAATAGGCCATAGAGACACCTTGTGTGTGTGTGTGTGTGTGTGTGTGTGTGTGCGCGCGCGCTTGCGCGTGTCCCCAGACTGCCTTGTCTGCTTCAGGACAGGCCCTCCTGTGCCTTTCAGACCATTCCCCCATACCTCTAGTCTCCTCCTCTAGTTGTCTCCTCCTCTAGTCCCCTCCTCTGGTTGTCTCCTCCTCTAGTCTCCTCCTTTAGTCTCCTCCTCTAGTCTGCTCCTCTAGACTCCTTCTCTAGTCTCCTCCTCTAGTCTCTTCTAGTCTCCTACTCTAGACTCCTCCTCTAGGCTCCTCCTCTAGTCTCCTCTAGTTTTCTCCTCCTCTATTCTCCTCCTTTAGTCTCCTCCTTTAGTCTCCTCCTCTAGTCTGCTCCTCTAGTCTTCTCCTTTAGTCTCCTCCTTTAGTCTCCTCCTTTAGTCTCCTCCTCTAGTCTCCTCCTCTAGTCTCCTCATCTAGTCTGCTCCTCTAGACTCCTCCTCTAGTCTCCTCTAGTCTGCTCCTCTAGACTCCTCCTCTTGTCTCCTCCTCTAGTCTCCTCCTTTAGTCTCCTCCTCTAGACTCCTCCTCTAGTCTCCTCCTCTAGTCTCCTCCTCTAGTCTCATCCTTTAGTCTCTTCTAGTCTCATCTTCTAGTCTCCTACTCTAGTCTCTTCTAGTCTCCTCTTCTAGTCTCCTCCTCTAGGCTCCTCCTTTAGTCTTTCTAGTCTCCTCTTCTAGTCTCCTCCTCTAGTCTGCTCCTCTAGTCTGCTCCTCTAGTCTGCTCCTCTAGTCTCCTCCTCCAGTCTCCTCCTCTAGACTCCTCTAGTACTCCTCCAGTCTCCTCCTCTAGACTCCTCTCCGTCTCCTCGCCCCCCTTACAGAGTTCAATTAAGGACTTTCCCACTGGGCACACACTGTTGTTTTCACTTAATTTCAATGAAATTAAGCTGAACCAATGTCAGTGTCTAGTGGGTTGACTGAGTACTGCGCTCAAAGGAGACTTTGTTATGTACGAATCTGAAGAGAGAGAGAATATTACAATTCCTAAAACATCGACTTCTTTTCTCCTTTTTGACTTCTTGTCTTTTTAATCCCTTTATTTCTCCTCTAGTCTCCTCCTCTAGTCTCCTCCTCTAGTCTCCTCTAGTTGTCTCCTCCTCTAGTCCCCTCCTCTGGTTGTCTCCTCCTCTAGTCTCCTCCTTTAGTCTCCTCCTCTAGTCTGCTCCTCTAGACTCCTCCTCTAGTCTCCTCCTCTATTCTCCTCTAGTTGTCTCCTCCTCTAGTCTCCTCCTCTAGTCTCCTCCTCTAGTCTCCTCTAGTTGTCTCCTCCTCTAGTCCCCTCCTCTGGTTGTCTCCTCCTTTAGTCTCCTCCTTTAGTCTCCTCCTCTAGTCTGCTCCTCTAGTCTCCTCCTCTAGTCTCCTCCTTTAGTCTCCTCCTTTAGTCGCCTCCTCTAGACTCCTCCCCTAGTCTCCTCCTCTAGTCTCCTCCTCTAGTCTCCTCCTCTAGTCTCCTCATCTAGTCTCCTCATCTAGTCTCCTCCTCTAGTCTGCTCCTCTAGACTCCTCCTCTAGTCTCCTCTAGTCTCCTCTAGTCTCCTCCTCTATTCTCCTCTAGTTGTCTCCTCCTCTATTCTCCTCCTTTAGTCTCCTCCTCTAGTCTGCTCCTCTAGTCTCCTCCTCTAGTCTCCTCCTTTAGTCTCCTCCTTTAGTCTCCTCCTTTAGTCGCCTCCTCTAGACTCCTCCCCTAGTCTCCTCCTCTAGTCTCCTCCTTTAGTCTCTTCTAGTCTCCTCTTCTAGTCTCCTCTTCTAGTCTGCTCCTCTAGTCTCCTCCTCTAGTCTCCTCCTCCAGTCTCCTCCTCTAGACTCCTCTAGTACTCCTCCAGTCTCCTCCTCTAGACTCCTCTCCGTCTCCTCGCCCCCCTTACAGAGTTCAATTAAGGACTTTCCCACTGGGCACACACTGTTGTTTTCACTTAATTTCAATGAAATTAAGCTGAACCAATGTCAGTGTCTAGTGGGTTGACTGCGCTCAAAGGAGACTTTGGTATGTACGAATCTGAAGAGAGAGAGAATATTACAATTCCTAAAACATCGACTTCTTTTCTCCTTTTTGACTTCTTGTCTTTTTCATCCCTTTATTTTTTTGTCTTTCTCGTCTCTCCTCTTATTAGTTGTTTTCACAGCAGCAGTAGCTACAGTACAGTTGTTCCAGATCTTTCTCTTCCCTCTGGCTCCAGTGCTCCAGTTCTCCTGTTGTGCTGTAACAGTGCTGTAGAGGGTTGCTACATACTAGACGTGTTGCTCTGCTGGGCTTAGCTTGTACAGTACAGCGCTAGCTGGTCGTCTTGGTCTCATTAGGCAGTGTGTAGGTAGTACGGCCGTGACCCCCCAAAACACCAGTTGACACCCCGCATCAGCCCCCTGGTGCAAATCGGAGCCACTCAGCCAAAAGCTCCAGTCATTTCATGTCACATTTTTGGGGATGTGTGCGGGTGCGTTTGTGCGGTTGTTTTTTTACACATGAGCAACCAGCGTTTTACAGATCATATGCAGCTCGCAAGTCATTCCAAAGGCGAACACGTCACCGCTTCTAGCGTCGGTTGCGAAAAGACGGTTATTTTACAGACCACCGGGGAAACATCAAATAAAATCTCTTGCCTCTTAAATTGGCCTGATGTGTGCTATCTGTATATCCACTGCAAGTGGTCCGGTTGGTAATTGGAGGGGAAAGGATTGGAGGAAAACGAATGAAGCAGATTTTATAGATGAATCCCTTTAATATTCCAGGAGGAGTAGAATGTTACATTTCATACTGGGATGATTTCCCTTTGCCTCGGGCTTCCGAGTTTTCTGAGATGTGCATTCCAAAATGAGCCCTGGTGCTGCTGCAATGTAGCTGTGAATGCATGAGAGGACAGACAGAGCAGATGGAATGATAAGAGGTAGAGTGGATTTGGAGATAGAGGGGGGGATGACGAGGCCTGTTCTCTCTGACTGAGTGATCTGTCCTCAGGCCCTGTTGTCAAGGGTGACAGGTTACCCAGAATTCCTATGTGGTATAGCTGAATCCCATCAGCATTAGATTGTACACTCCGATCATATCCCCACTTGTTCAATTAACAACCCCCCCACCCCCCCCCCCGATGATTCCACTTCATCCAACACAACATATTGCTGGAGAAAATGATTTTAGGGACTGTGAAAGATATTCTGTACTCCTCATAGGCTGGCTTCGTATTGGCTTGGTAATTTAGACATCATTTCAGCCAGCGACCTCATGATTGCATGATTCATAACCTTTATGAAATAGTTTTTCTTGCATAATAGCTATTATTTCTCCAGAGTACCTTTTTCCTTGTACTCAAATGTGTTTGTAAGAACAAAACCTAATTAGACCATTAGATAACCTTCAGTAATTGATAGAGAAGATTCACAGTGTCACGCCCTGACCTTAGAGATCCCTTTTGGTTCTCTATTTGGTTAGGTCAGCGTGTGATTTGGGTGGGCATTCTAGTTTTTCTATTGCTTTGTTGGCCGGGTATGGTTCCCAATCAGAGGCAGCTGTCTATCGTTGTCTCTGATTGGGGATCATACTTAGGCAGCCTTTTTCCACCTTAGTTTGTGGGATCTTGTTTTTGTATAGTTGCTGTGTAGCCTGCAGAACTTTACGTTCGTGTGTATTTTGTTGTTTTGTCTGTGTTCATTTAATAAATGAATATGTTCGCCTACCACGCTGCACCTTGGTCCGAGCCTTCAATCAACGAGCGTGACACACAGTGAACTCAGACGACAGAACCAGAATAACAGACCAAAAGCCTACGACCCGCAGAGACTCAAATTGGAAGGGAATAGAGAGAGAGAGAGCGACTGAGAGACGTTCGTGAACAGATCTCAGTGGCCAATTATTTCACAAAGTGCAGCGCATCAGAGGACACTTATCAAAGTAGAAGGGGAGAAGAGATACTGAGAGAGAGGGCGAGAAAGCGAGGGAGAGCGGAATTGAAGCACATGGGAACAAATAAACAATATTGTTTGTATGCGTTGTTGTGCATTATTTGTCTCACATTCTAGTGCTCCTTGTTGAAGAAGCTCGGAGACACGGACCACCAAACTAATATAGAGAGCAGGAGCTTGTTGTCGGTTCAAAGTGACTACCCAGCATCCTGTATGGTCTACGAAGATAGGACGGTAGCCTGTAGATTGTAGAAGAGCTCCTGTGTGTAACCATAGGCTCATTTATCTCTACGTCTGGCCTCTATGATGGGGACTGAACATGTAATGCGGTTTTCATTGTGTGTGTGTGTCATAGTAATCGGGTCTCCTAATTACAGACCGTGAAGAGGGGATTTGATTGGGTTCTTTGATGTGTGATACACAATACCGTGACGAACAATAGAAAAGCTCATCTCAGCGAAGTATGGAAACGGGCGTGTCCAGTCATTTCCATAAAGACGCCATAAAATGTATTCAAATACAGAGCAAGTGTTATCGTCCCGCAAACCCTAACAAGCATGCACGTGCGCATTCACACGCACACACCAGCCTTTATGTTATCATACAAGTGACACCCGTGACGGTATAGAGCAAAACCTATTAGATCCAGGATGAGTACAAAGTAACAGGGAGGGAACTGATCAATATGCTCAACCTCCAACCCCCTGTCAAAGCAGCAGAGACACAGGAGCAAGACACGCACACCTATCGTCTCCTCTCGTCGCTTCATGGAAGTCTGTAGGTGGAGGAGATTGTGCAGGAAAAAAAGCCCCACGTCGTGTCTAGCTGTGTTTCACATCAAAGTGATTTTGACATTAGCTTCACGTTCCTTCACTGCACAAGCATCAGAGTGCAAGATATGTCTCAATGGCACGTATACTTAGCATTGGGCAATATACCAGTCATTACAATGCCTGTCCTTCCATTGGCTCTCCTCTTTTAACTGACTTTTAGATAGTAGTTCAATCAATTCCCTAGGCTCCCTATTTCTACAGTCATCTCTCCATGTGACTCTAGGGAATCATTCCTCCAATTATGTAGCTACTGCTGAGGCGCTGACAGTCCTCCCCCAGTTGAATCCTCCCCGTCAATAATCATCACGTGTAAAGCGGGTGACACGGCACTTTTTTTTGGCACGACAACGATGCAAGGCTTTTCAGCTGGGTGGCTGTCAAATCTGGAGCGGACCCTTAAGCATGTGCTGAATCAGTGTCAGAAGGAAAGAATGGACTTTAATCCCAGGTGTGACTTCCAGATGATAATCTATACTTTTCTATATACCTTGTCCAGGGTTGGGTAGGTTACTTACATTTTAGTTATTTAGCAGACGCTCTTATGCAGAGCGATTTACACAGTAGTGAGTGCATACATTTTCATTGGTACTGGTCCCCCGTGGGAAACGAACCCACAACCCTGGTGTTGCATGTGCCACAGTTACTAGTTACCTGTCCAAAATTGTGATCAGTAATGTAATTTTTGGAATACCCGAACTCAGTAACATAATCTGATTACGTTCAATTACTTTTAGATTACTTTCCCTTAAGAGGCATTAGAAGAATACAAAAAGGAATATTACCAATTTAAAGACATCTATTGCAGGATCAGTCACTGTTAGAGTTTACATAGCTGGCCATAAATGGATGTTGCATTTTACTTTATGTGTTACGTAGGCTTCTTCTAACCAATTGCTTTCTACTGCAGATAATAATACGATTAGGCTGTATCTTTTCATTAATAACCAAATTTCCAGTCATTCCAATTCATTTAATACCCCCCTTGTTCTTCAAGAATAGGACTTGGAAATAAAGATGAGCTAAATTGTTTTACCTGAGCATAACCCAAAAACTAAGGACTTATTAGCTTACTCTGTTTATGATTTTGTTGTCATGGAGGACTGATTGGGCCCATTGCTTCGAGCGGAAAAATAAATGCTGCTCTCATGGAATGACATGCTTTGAACACTGCTGAAAAGTACTATTTGCATGTGAAGAATGAATGCCTTATGCTACATTTGCTAAAAGCCTATTGTTTATTTGGTGACACGTTGATATCTTGATCATTTGCAGCTGTTTAAGTCTATCAAAAGTGTGTTTGAACATGTGTCCTTGAGGCCTACGGACATTTTATTTTAATCAGCACAAATTATATTGAGCAATTAAAGCCCCACTCGTGGTCTTCTTAAATGAAACTGGTTTTTGACAGCATGGAGCACAATACCACGGCGGGGTGTAGAAGGAAGGAACTCCCTCAAACTGTTATTCCATAGGCTGGGATCCGCACTATGCAGCTGTTGCAAGAGCACATTTTTCACTGGCTGTCCACTGCTTACAAAAACAATACATTATGGGCAGCATAAACTTCTTCAATTCAAACATTATTGGGTTAAAAGACACATGTACAGTACATTTGTGAACAGCTATCCACAATCCGTAAGGCGCAAATAGCTATTGAGAGAGCAGCAGTGTGATTCATATTAATGCAGTATGTAGATGTCTGTGTTGCCTGTAGGCTACACCTCTGCTGTCGTCCTTACCTCCAAGCGTTTATTCAAGCAGTCGTACCATTGGAAGACATAGCTTGAACTGTAACCTACAAAAGCCCATTCCTGCTCTTTCCCCACGATCCATCAAACGCATTTGGTGTGTCATCATAGTGGTCTCTGACTTGTGGTCAGACTCGCTCAGGCGGAACAAACGGAAACCTGCGCCTTTTTAAAAATCTGATTTGAATGTAATTGAGAAAACAGAAAGATGTCCAATAATTTGTTCACAAACATTCTTTCTGAATGTAAACGTAATCCTACAAGTAATAATCTAGTTTTTCAAAAGTATCTGTAACCTGATTACATTATTTTCTGGTAAAGTAACTGATTACAGTTAGTTTTTTTAAATAATGAGTTACATGTAATCTGTTACTCCCCAATTCTGATCTTGTCATACTAGTATTCAATGACAAATCCTTCAGTGAATGCCTATGGAGGGTCGATAAAGCCAGGTTTAGGGTAAGGGTTGGGTTAAAGTCAGATTACTCTTAGAATAAAGTATGGTAGGAGGTTAAAGCACGTTGTCATCCCAGGCTTCAGTTGTCATGGCCTCACGTCAATGTAAGAGACAGCTAATTAGAGGGCAGACTTGTATTTTACTCTCTCTCTCTCTCTCTACTCTCTCTCTCTCCCTCTCTACTCTCTTTCTCTACTCTCTTTCTCTACGCTCTCTCTCTCTCTCTCTACTCTCTCTCTCTCTCTCTCTCTCTCTCTACTCTCTTTCTCTCTCTTTCTACGCTCTCTCTTTCTCTACGCTCTCTCACTCTCTTCTCTCTCGCTCTCTCCCTCTTTCTTTCTTTCTCGCTCGCTCTCTCTACTCTCTTTCTCTCTCTCTCTCTCTCTCTCTCTACTCTTCCTTTCCTCTTCTATCCATCTCCCCCCTCTCTTTCTGTCTCCCTCTCTCTCTGGATCATATTCTTACCTGCGGGTGCTCTTCAGATCTCTCCAGAGGTCAGACGGCGTTAACGGCAGACAGTTAACAGCAGCCGGTAGACAGCAAGCCCTCCACCCCTCCCCACTTGCACCGCCACTGGCCTGTCAGAGATAACACCTAGACATTCAGCCCCACAATCAAAGAGACAGGGTCAATAGAGCCAATCAAAGGGAAATACCAAGGAAAGAGCTATGTCGCGATAGGGAGGCAGACCAAAAGGCTGTTGTGACAGATAACGGGACTGACTGTCATCTCAAGGCTGAAAGGAAGCAGTAAGGTGGCCTCCTCTTCCTGTTCCCTCGCCACCAGTCCTCCTCATTGTGTCAATGTCACTGTCGGGTTGAAAGGTAGAAATCAAAAGGGTTCTTTATCAGAGCTAGTTGCTTAATGAGTGACATCTTGACAAGTGAATGTGTCTCCACTCTCTCTCTCTATCGGTTACTGACCAAAGATCCACTGCATAGGCAATGGAGAGTAGAGGTGATGGATAGAAGATGTACCCGGTTTTTACCGATCAGTTTCTTATGCCTGAAGAGATGAGGAAATAGCAGGTAGTGGTAGTGGCCACCGTCCAAGAACATTCTGCCTAATGCTGACGGGGAGAATAAGTAGTTTTCAAACTGCGGCTCCAGCCAGAAGCTATAAGGGAAGAGTTGCAAAGATGAAATGTAAACATGTAAGTTATCTGGTGCAACAACCACCCTTTGGCTGGACTGGAATTGGAACAGAGTGCGAATACTGTACTGTATTTGTATCAACCCCTGACTACGGTATTGTTTCCAGGTGAGAAAAGTATGCTACGTGATTATAGGGAAGGACATGGAAGAGCCACTCTATCGTCCAGTGCTTTCTCTCCCCTCCGTCGCTGCCCGTAAATTATCGTCACTTATGCTGCATTTAATTTCACACTGTAGCCTGGGCGACCGCAGAGAAAGATCGTGTTTGATGGATGGCACAATTACATTTCTACTGTGTTGTATCTACCCTCCCCAAACAGAGAAAAACAGCATTTCTCACCTCGTTAAAAAAAAAGATTTTCTCATTTCCCTCCCCTTTTTAAAAATCCATAATACCCCACCCGAAGATGTCTCCTCCAGCCTTATAGTCCCGTCATCATGATTTCACACACGCACACGCACACACACAGGAACACACACAAAGACACACACACACACCATGTCCCATATCCCATCATCATGACTTGTTATTCATTCCTCCATGTTCTTCAGTGTGTTGACTTTATATTCTCTTTCCTCTCGGACCTTGCTGAAGTACGACTCCTTTGTAATGGTCGGGCTCATTACCTCTGAAGGAGAATCCATAGAGGGGAAGCGGGAAATGTAGCCTATTTCCTTGTTCCTCTGTGACGATATGGTCAGGCTTGGGTTGAAGTTAGTCTGCTATGTTTTAGACCCGTGTAGACTGGTTTTGGTGCTGCTTGGTGGCAGTTTTAAACTGTGATGCGAGCGCTATAATCGGTAAGGACATTTAGAGAATGTTTCTATTGAAATATAGCTATATTAAAACTGTATACAGTATGGAGAGAGACAGGAGGGAGGGAGATCTCCAGTTGTTATGTGTTTACTGGTACACCGAACAACAACTTGCACATGCTTGTCATTGAGGGATATTGAAAAGGCTGTATAACTTTACATGAATCTGGCATCTATCCAAACCTGAATGGAATAGGCTCTTTATAAGCTAGATAAATGTGACATCGCAATGAAATGAAATGTCCCTTCACTATCAGAGCCCAGATATGGATAGACAGCCTTTCAAACCTGAATGGATAGACTCTTTACAAGTTAGATAAATTTGACATGGCAATGAAATGAAGTGTCCCTGCCTTCGTGTTTTCGCTCTAGCTACCGAATACAAGATATGAAAAGAGACGACGTGCCTTCAAGCTTTTCAAAGTTCTCTTCAACGTCTGCCTTTTTCCATTAAAAATAAAATCCCGTTAACTTTATACCACGGCTGTAAAAGTGTTGAAGGCAGTCAGACAAGCACAGCTGACAATTGAGGAGAAGTAAAGGGGTTTCCACCCGGGAGAGTGGAAAGTTAAAACGCGCTAATGCGTTTTTATTGAAGCCTAAGCCTCGTCTGCCGTGTCAAGCTAACACTACGTTTGCCACGATACTTAGCAAAACCCCATCACAAAGAGGGAAATATCACATTTGAGTGGTGTCGAAGAAAATACTCCAGAATGTTAACTAAATGGTGTAACATGGTGAAATCCGTGTCTAGTCAAGTCTTTCGATACTCCATTTGTTACGCCTCAATATAGTCTTGGTGCATCAATATCTATGGTTTGTTTGTTTGTTAAAGACAGTAAAATACAGATAGCCTAATTGCATCACCCTCCTGTCCACCCATACAACAACTTGAAATGCCATTTCTTATGCCTCAGTACAGCCTTGACACATCTGTATCTTCATCTTGTTTGTTATAGGAAGTACATGATAATTTCATCATCCTCCAGTCCGCCGTGTACACACTAATAAAACAACTAATTCTTTGACTGAATATTTAGTTGGAAATTAAGTGTTGGTTTTATTTGGTGGGTGTGTGGGCAGTCAGATGAGAAAATGCTGATAGAATAGTGCCACGGCTATTAAAACCAGTGGAGTAAATCTAAACAGTGGGCAGTAATTAAAATATGCTGAGAGAATACAGATGCCTGTTGGAGCCGCCACAAGGAAGATGCACTTTCCCCTCCGGTCCAATGCTAATGCGATCACAAGTGTCCAAGCTGATAAAGTCATGTACGTAAAGGAGTGGTTGGCCTTTATCTGGGTGACGAGAGTTTCTGATTAGAGTAGAGTAGACGTAGTGCAGAGTAGACGTAGTGCAGAGTAGACGTAGTGCAGAGTAGACGTAGTGCAGAGTAGACGTAGTGCAGAGTAGACGTAGTGCAGAGTAGACGTAGTGCAGAGTAGTGCAGAGTAGACGTAGTGCAGAGTAGACGTAGTGCAGAGTAGACGTAGTGCAGAGTAGACGTAGTGCAGAGTAGACGTAGTGCAGAGTAGACGTAGTGCAGAGTAGACTGTAGAGTAAAGGATAGAGTAGAGAATAGTGTAGAATAAAGGCGAGTAGAACAGAGAATGGACTCTTAATAGTACCTGTAGTATGTAGAGCAGGGCTCTCCAACCCTGTTCCTGGAGAGATACCCTCCTGTAGGTTTTCACTCCAACCCTGTTCCTGGAGAGATACCCTCCTGTAGGTTTTCACTCCAACCCTGTTCCTGGAGAGATACCCTCCTGTAGGTTTTCACTCCAACCCTGTTCCTGGAGAGATACCCTCCTGTAGGTTTTCACTCCAACCCTGTTCCTGGAGAGATACCCTCCTGTAGGTTTTCACTCCAACCCTGTTCCTGGAGAGATACCCTCCTGTAGGTTTTCACTCCAACCCTGTTCCTGGAGAGATACCCTCCTGTAGGTTTTCACTCCAACCCCAGTTGTAACTGACCTGATTCAGCTAATCATTAGAGTCAGGTGCGCTAGATTAGGTTTGGAGTGAAAACCTACAGGACGGTAGCTGGGGTGCTGCAGCATACCCTGATAAATGTGAATTAAAAAAGTAATGTTCTTCCACAAAAGTAGTGCACTGTGCCTTTACTAGTTCTGTATTAGCAGACCCCCCCCCCCCCCCCCCCCCCCGCAGGACCCCAAAACATCTTCCCGGGGCTATGGTTGGAGATTGGAGAGCCCTGATGTAGAGGATATGGTACTGTAGGGTGCAGAACAACATGACAGATGTCACATAACTCATTTATAGATCATGACTTATAGAACAGGCTTTAACAGCATGCTGTTATCCTCTCCTCCTTGTCCCTCTGGGGATACTGTCTGTCTGTCTGTCTGTCTGTCGGTCGGTCATTCTGTCTGTCTGTCTGTCTGTCGGTCTGTCAGTCTGTCGGTCGGTCTGTCTGTCTGTCGGTCGGTCTCTCCTCCTAGTCCCTGTGAGGATACTGTCTGTCTGTCTGTCTGTCTGTCTGTCTCCTCCTTGTCCCTGTGGGGATACTGTCGGTCTGTCGGTCGGTCGGTCGGTCGGTCGGTCTGTCTGTCTGTCTCTCCTCCTTGTCCCTGTGGGGATGCTGTCTGTCTGTCTGTCTGTCTGTCGTCGGTCTGTCTGTCTCTCTTCCTTGTCCCTGTGGGGATACTGTCTGTCTGTCGGTCGGTTGGTTGGTCTGTCTGTCTCTCCTCCTTGTCCCTGTGGGGATACTGTCTGTCTGTCTGTCTGTCTGTCTGTCTGTGTCGGTCTGTCTGTCTCTCCTCCTTGTAGACGTGGTGATACTGTCTGTCTGTTTTGTCTCTTTGTCAGTCAGCATGTGCTAGGGGAGGCATGGTAGAGTCAGAGCGTTGTTGAGTCTCAATGTGAGAGAGACAGACTAGACCACTCATCACTGAGAGCGACTCGAAACTCGAAACCTTGTAATCTACACATCCCCTCAAAAACACCTCCCAGCTAATCCCCTCCCAATCTCCACAAGATGGGATTTGTCTAGATCAATTTCATAATTCATTTTTTATTCGGAAATTTAATTATATTATCCCTCACCATCCCTCCACATCCTCCCCTCCCCCGTCATATCCCTGATTGTTACAGCCGTCACCTGCAATAGCAGATTATCAGCCAAATGAATTACCGTGTCACAGGTGAATTAAACGGTTGGCTGACTCCAATCATTCCCTGGGAAAAGTAGCTTAGCGTAAGTTTGTTTTTTAAGGGAGGAGAGCCTTGCAGAAAATCTGCTTTCCCTTTCTGCCTGATTCCCGCCTTTTCTGTGTGGTAATGGCTTCCTTTGAGAGAGACGGGATGGAAAGTGCTGATGCAGGTTAGCAGCGTGTGACGACGGCTATTTTCTGTGGTTAACCGAGCTCATGATGAGTTTGCCAGCCGCGTGTGTGTGTGTGTGTGTGTGTGTGCGTGCGTGCGTGCGTGCGTGCGTGCGTGCGAACATGAGCACGCGCGAGTGGAGTATGTGTACCTGCTTCTGTGTAGTGGGAGTGAGTGTGTGCCTGTTTGCATGCATGTGTGTGAGTTTTTGTGTGAACTCATGAGAGCGGCCAATAGAGACACATTGCTTGTAGAACAGTGGTTAATGGAAGCACAAAGACACAGTCTGGGAGGTGTTTTTGAAAGACGTAAAGCAAACCGTCCATGAAGCGATGGCGGCCATTTTCCCCCATCACTTTCAATACAAACCTCACATATTATATTTCCCATATGGACAACCACAGCTGGGTTTGTGGCTGGGTCATTCGACAAAATGACTCCCTTTTGCGTCACTTTGATATTTTATGTAGAAATTGTCCACCAATATTGAATTTTAAAAGCCTGTTATATTAAATGAAGTGCACTTTCACTTGCATTTTGACATGTCCCTCTGTCCCTTTTAACCCACTCAACCCCAACATTTCTCCAAGTCCTTGTAGCTTTGTTGTTATCTACAGGCGAATGGAGGGTTTAATAGTGCAATAACTTTTGTCTTTTCCAGCCCGTTCTCTCATTTTTATTTCTTCCTTTTTCTTCATTTCTTTCAAAGAAAGACTTGAAAGCAAATGAGAGCGATAGAGTAGGATAGTGGCATCCTTGTAACTTTGTTGTCGGTTGATGTTAGTCTCTCTGTGCATCCTCTGTGACTTTTGGGAGGTTGATGTTAGTCTCTCTGTGCATCCTCTGTGACTTTTGGGAGGTTGATGTTAGTCTCTCTGTGCATCCTCTGTGACTTTTGGGAGGTTGATGTTAGTCTCTCTGTGCATCCTCTGTGACTTTTGGGAGGTTTTAACCCACTTAACCCAAGAATTTCTCCCAAGTTTTCACCATCATTGGAAAGCCCTAGTTATTTCATTGCTTTGACAAAGTCATTTCTGAAAAGTATTTATTTCATGTGGTTAGTTATTCATTTTAAGAAAAGAAAAAAAAGGTCAATCCTTGTTACGTGAACTGAACACTCATGATATGGTCAAACTATTCCTTTTAAAATATATTTTTCAGAAGAAACATTAAGGCAGGTGAGCTGGTTCTACTCTTTTTGGTGGTTCGGGTTCCCGTTTCTGACCTTGTGGGAGATCTGTCGACATGCCCATGGGCAGGGCGTTGACCCTGGTTGCTCCTGTGGGTCGCTCTGG
>NW_028167181.1:4172711-4314842 GCF_964263955.1 Coregonus lavaretus
CCTTGTTCTAAAACAAGACCAGGCCTAGGCTCTCTACTCCATTTATACAGAGAACATCCTCAGTCAAAGGGGTTTCAGACCAGGCAAGCTCACATGCAGACACACTGCTGAGGACACCTAGGTGCTGCAGGCTGATGTGAATGGGGATGTCAGTGCAGAAGAACTGGGTCACGGTGAGTGAGGTACAGAACGAGCCCATCAATAGCAGAGAGATATGGACAACACCTCTCTCTCTCTCTCTCTCTCTCTCTCTCTCTCTCTCTCTCCTCTCTCTCTCTCTCTCTCTCTCTCTCTCTCTCTCTCTCTCTCTCTCTCTCTCTCTCTCTCTCTCTCTCTCTCTCTCTCTCTCTCTCTCTCTCTCTCTCTCTCTCTCTCTCTCTCTCTCTATCTCTCTCTCTCTCTCTCTCTCTCTCTCTCTCTCTCTCTCTCTCTCTCTCTCTCTCTCTCTCTCATTAGAGCAGGTGGGCACCACGCCAAGGACATAGGATGCTCTTCTTCACGCCACACACCTCAAAGACAGAGTTAAGACAAAAACAAAGGCAACCCCCTCGATAATTCATCCACAATTAATTAACAACTCTATTCTTATGTAGGTAATGAGGCTAACTGTGTGTGTCTTTTTCACTGTCTCAGATCCTGTGATATTGGGACTCTACTGTCTGCTCACTCATGCCTTTCTTGTGTTAAACGCTGAACCTTTTCTGCTGAGCCTTTAGTTTAGTGTTTAGTCTCAATGCTCTCAATTTCAAACAGACTGGAAAATGTCAGAGAAAAGTACATAGAAAATACATCTTAGACATCTGTTCATCTCAGAGTTCTATTAAGGAAAATCTTTCAATCATCTCCTAGAGTGATTCACAATGCTAGCAAATAAAATGTGCTTACATATAACTATTCAGCGTTTTCGTCCTACAGAATATAATTTTGACTGCCTGTGAGCATTTACGATCTGTATATTCTCTTAAATGTACTTACAAATCCATGTATGAGTATCATATTTTACATTTTAGTCATTTACCAGACGCTCTTATCCAGAGCCTTGATATGACATTTACGTCATTTAGCAGACGCTCTTATCCAGAGCGACTTACAAATTGGTGCATTCACCTTATAGCCAGTGGGATAACCACTTTACAATATGTTTTTTTTTCTTTCTTTGGGGTGGGGTAAGGGGGGGTAGAAGGATTACTTTATCCTATCCCAGGTATTCCTTAAAGAGGTGGGGTTTCAAGTGTCTCCGGAAGGTGGTGAGTGACTCCGCTGTCCTGGCGTCGTGAGGGAGCTTGTTCCACCATTGGGGTGCCAGAGCAGCGAACAGTTTGGACTGGGCTGAACTATTGCGAGGGTTTTTAAGACAATAGTGTTAAAATGTTAATGGACATTACACAGGGCACATACTGTATCAGTAACCCCTCATGCGATTGGACCCTGTCGTAATGGAGGCAGGAGTTCCTCCTCTGTCATCGGCCCTGGTCCCCTGTCACACGGCAGGGTCCTAATGACAGGGCCAAAGGTCATCCTCAGGTGGATAAGCGTGTGGCAGGAAGAGACAAATACAGAGAAAGAGCGATAGAGAGAGAGCGAGAGAGTGAGAGAAGGCGAGAGAGGAGAGAGTGAATGTCCCCAGAGCATCCTTGAGGCTTGCCAGAGCTGCCATCCCTACTACAGCGTGCCACGGGATGATAGGACAAGCTCAGGACAGCTCTTGGCCAGCCACGCTGACCCTGTATACGGTTCCTAGTTTAGTTGTAATGAGATATCGATTTGGGTTGACATCAACTTTTGTTCAAGCCTTGCATTTTGTTTCATCGCTCTCTCTCGCTCTCTCTCCCTCCCTCTTGAATTATTTGAGTGCATTCTCTCACTCCCCTTACAACTCTCTCTCTCTCCTCTCTCCCCCCCTCCCTCCCTCCCTCCCTCCCTCCCTCCCTCCCTCCCTCCCTCCCTCCCTCGTGTATAATTTGAGTGCATTCTCTGTCTCCCTACAACTCTCTCCCACTACAACTCTCTCCCTATCTCCCCCTACAACTCTCTCCTTCTCTCCCCCTACAACTCTCTCCCTATCTCCCCCTACAACTCTCTCCCTCTACAACCCTCTCTCTCTCTCTCTCCCCCTACAACTCTCTCCCTCACCCCCTACAACTCTCCCTCTCTCCCCCATAACTCTCCCTCTCTCTCCCCCCTATAACTCTCTCCTCCTATAGCTATCTCCCTCTCCCCCATAACTCTCTCTCTCCCCCTACAACTGTCTCCCCCTATAACTCTCCCTCTCTCTCCCCCCTATAACTCTCCCTCTCCCCCTATAACTCTCTCCTCCCTCTCTCCCCCATAACTCTCTCCCCTCTCTCCCCCTACAACTCCCTCTATCATTCTCTCCCTCCCCATCACTCTCGCTCTCCTTCATCTCGTCTCACTCTTCGCCCTGAGCAGTACCCCAGTATCTGATAAAAAAGGGCACATCCTGTCTGCTGACCTTTTATCCATTATTTCCCCCCAGAGCCTTTTCCTGAACACACACACACACACATACACACACACACACACATCCCCACGCTGCTCCAGCCCAGAGCCATGTGGGCTCCTAACAGCCACACACTGAACCATTCTTCTAACACAGCACCCTGCTACACAGTACCCGACACAAGGCCAAAGACCTGTGGAGACATTTTGCATCCCAAATGGTATCCTTTTCCCTATATAGTGCACTATTTTTGACCGGGGCCAAAAGGGCTCGGGTCAAAAGTAGTGTACTAAATAGGGCATAGGGTGCCATTTTTGGACGCATTCACATACATTACAGATGACTGTTCCAACAGGAGGGAGAACACAGCACTCTCAAATGGCTGCACTCTGCACATCAGTCACAAATAAGAGCTTGAATAGGGGGTCTCTCAGAACAGCAGCTTGAGGTTGACCATTATAATATCCCTATGCACTGTCTGCATCCCAAAAGGCACCCTATTCCCGATATAGTGCACTACTTTTGACCAGAGCACTACCAAAAGTAGTGCACTACATAGGGAATAGGGTGCTATTTGGAACGCAGCCTAATGCATGTGGCCATTACCTGGTCCAATACGGGCCGTCTGGTAAATAGCCAAGGAAATCCATTCCTTAGCATCCTTTTTACAAGTCTTCACGACTACAGCTTAAAATGTAATGAAGCTCCAGGGAGCTGGAATCTAACACAGGATCAAAGCAGACGAGAGGAGACGAACGGAAGAAGGAGATGAAAAAAGAGAGGGAGACAAATGATGCTCTTCCAGCATCAGGGAGGATTGATTATGATGGTCTCACTCCGATCGCTCGCTCTCTTTCTCGCTCCTTCTCTTTCTCTCTCTCTCCCTTTCTCTCTCTCTCCCCCTTTCTCTCTCTCTCCCCCTTTCTCTCTCTCTCCCTCTCTCGACATCTCTCCTCACTTTTCGCCCCACTCTCATGTTCAGGGGTAGAAAGAAACTTTTGATCTATGCTGTCCTTCGCTGTCCTTTAAAAAGGAAGATGGCAGCTCACTCATCACACAGCACTCTCGCTGTGCGCGCGTACACACACACTCTCTCCTATAAAGAATAGACCAACACACTCGCAAAACAACCCCCCACTTCTATAAAAACCGCATCACACACTCTGGCCCCTTCCCAGCAGCAAACACACACATCACACACAGTCACACATCACACACACACACACACACACACACTCCTTCGTCAACAGAAAGTAGCATTTCACACAGTTTGTCTAGCACACAACGCAACCTAATGAACATGGGCATGTCAAGGTGATGTTTGGAGTGCTGAAGGCCAGCGGTTCCCCTCTATTACATAGCTGGGCCAAATAGTCCATCTCCAATACCCTAGGTCTATTGAACCTCCTATACTGGGCTGATAGAGCATTACCAACTGGACACAGCTGGGAGAATAAGTGTGTGTGTGTCCTGTATGAATTTGGTATACAGATGTATATGTGTTGTGGGTGGATAATTGTTCTCTGGTGCTCTCCATTACTGCAGGGATGAGTAATAATCATACAACACACATGTATTGTATTGTAAACTGCACAAAGGCTACACACAGTCAAGCAGGCACAAATGTAATCAACAACTATACTGACTAATCATCTAACGCTCTGACATACTTCTGACCACACACACACACACACACACACACACACACCACATGTAGTAAAGCTAAGAGGAGGAAGCCCACTTACATTCCCCCAGTATCGCGGCCAGTCCTCCTCAGACAGAGACAGAGCTGGGCTATAGAGAGGGTTGTCTCTCTACTCACTAAGCTCCGTAGTGTTCTCCCTTCATATCCTCAGTATACACAGTCTCCTGTACGCCGCGTAACGCTACATCCGCGCCCCTTTCCCCGCTCCCCTCTGGTGCATACCAGCAGCACACAAACACTCACACATACACACACTCACACAGCGGTAGCGAGAACTGTCTGAGGACAGACTGAAAGGAGAGAGCGAGGCTGCCGCAACCACTGCTGCTGTGTGCTGCTGCTTGACGGCTGGAGCGACCAGCTAGAAGGAAGGAGGTAGGGAGAGGGGGAGGAGGAAGAGAGAGAGAGAGAGAGAGAGAGAGAGAGAGAGAGAGAGAGAGAGAGAGAGAGAGGCAAGTGGAAAGAAAATGAGAGCATGCAAGAGAGAAGGAGAGAGAAAGAGAGATTCTGAGAGTCTGACTTTGTGTGGAAGAGAGAGGAAGAAAGCAAAACAGTCATAGTGAGAAGACAGGCTATATGCACACTGCCCACAAAATGAAGTGGAAACTGAGCTTCACTTCCTAACTTCCTGCCAAAGGTATGACCATATTAGAGACACATATTTCCCTCAGATTACACAGACCCACAATTTTGATAAACTCCCATATCTACTGGGTGAAATACCACAGTGTGCCTTCATAGCAGCAAGATGTGTGACCTGTTGCCACAAGAAAAGGGCAACCAGTGAAAAACAAACACCATTGTAAATACAACCTATATTTATGTTGATTTATTTTCCTTTTTGTACTTTCACTATTTGCACATCATTATAACACTGTATATAGACATAATATGACATTTGAAATGTCTTTATTCTTTTGGAACTTTTGTGAGTGTAATGTTTACTGTTAATTTGTTGTTGTTTATTTCACTTTTGTTTATTATCTATTTCACTTGCTTTGACAATGTAAACATATGTTTCCCATGCCAATAAAGCCCTTGAAATTCAAATTGAATTGAGAGAGAGAGGGAGAGAGAGGAAGAGAGAGGAAGAATGCAAAACAGTCATAGTGAGAGAGAGAGAGAGAGAGAGAGAGAGAGAGAGAGAGAGAGAGAGAGAGAGAGAGAGAGAGAGAGAGAGAAAGAGAGGAAGAGAGAGGAAGAGTGGAAGAGAGAGGGATGGGGGAAAGAGAGAGCAAGAGAAGGAAGGAGGGAACTCTGAAAATAACATGAGACATTTTACATTTACATTTTAGTCATTTAGCAGACGCTCTTGTCCAGAGCGACTTACAGTTAGTGCATACTTTATTTTTGTATATATATTTTTTATACTGGCCCCCCGTGGGAATCGAACCCACAACCCTGGCGTTGCAAACGCCATGCTCTACCAACTGAGCTACATCCCTGCCGGCCATTCCCTCCCCTACCCTGGACGACGCTGGGCCAATTGCGCGCCGCCCCATTGGTCTCCCGGTTGCGGCCGGCTACGACAGAGCCTGGATTCGAACCAGGATCTCTAGTGGCACAGCTAGCACTGCGATGCAGTGCCTTAGACCACTGGCCACACGGCAAAGGGTACAACCAGAGGGTGTGTGGTGTTTAGGCACAAGCTCACATACTAAGACACACACACACATTCTGAAACAACATCCATACGAATGACACAAAGCTTCTGTTGACATCACTTATGACAAATGCAAGACTCACCCAGAAAATACACAAAAAACACTTTCACAAGCACACCCAACATCACAGACAGACAGAGCTGCACAGACACACTCAACATCACAGACAGACAGAGCTGCACAGACACACCCAACATCACAGACAGACAGAGCTGCACAGACACACCCAACATCACAGACAGACAGAGCTGCACAGACACACCCAACATCACAGACAGACAGAGCTGCACAGACACACCCAACATCACAGACAGACAGAGATGCACAGACACACCCAACATCACAGACGGACAGAGATGCACAGACACACCCAACATCACAGACGGACAGAGATGCACAGACACACCCAACATCACAGACAGACAGAGCTGCACAGACACACCCAACATCACAGACAGAGCTGCACTGACAGATGGACACAATTACATTGTAGACAGATTGAAAGAAACCCAGAGAGAGACCCACAAACACCCCAACACACACATGTTCTGCAACAACATACATCCACACTGAGCTAAAGGACAGCGAGCTTGAGTCTGTTGACTGATCTGAGCTCAGACCTGGTGTGGATTAAACAGGTTTAATGTACCATGTTACCATTGGAGACAGTAATACCAGCAGAAAGAAATACACACAGCTTATCAACACTCACAGGTACACATATTGTAGACAGACAACACACACACACACACACACACACACACACACACACACACACACACACACACCGCTATGCTAGCCAAATTAGTCAACTAGAGCAGCTTTTAAAATAGAAGGCTCCAATACTGGGTCATAGAAAGGTCACCCTGAAACCACAAAAAGGGAAACCTTTCCACTACCATCAACTTGTATGAACTGTATACGGATGTTGATCTCACTGGTTTTAACAAGCTTTTCCATGGAACTCAATGGACTGAATTGAATATCAGTAGCTGGAATCAATGTGATTAAAAAACCTACACACACTTGTTCACACACCTAACACCTTCATACTGTACATAAATTGGTCCTGTTCACACAATGTGCATTTCTTTCTCTAGTACTGTACACACACCTACAAACCCAGGAGGAGGGGTGTCATGCTTGAGCGAGCCCATCGTTTCCCTCCCTCTTAGTACGGCTTGTCCTCCCTTCCCCTTTGATCCCCAAATAACAGGTCAGCCATCAGACTAGCCACCCCCTTCCCGCCCCTCTACCGTCCCCATCGCCACGGTTACAGACTTACACCAGTGCTACAGCGGCGCGTGAATGACATAACATCAACAGTCTTCGTTCTCAGTAGCGTACTCTGTCTGTTTCTGCAGTGTCAGGCTGTTTTAGGACCAGGAGTACTGACAACGTGATCAGGTATCATTTTCTTTTTACCATGCACTTACCTATCCATTTTTCAATTCATATTTGTATCAGTTATGAAAACCCAATTTTGAGGCCTATCAAGGGCCGCAGCTGAATTTGTAATAGTTCCATTGAGTCTGCCATCACGTACAAATACGGTTGATCTATGAATTCATATTGTGTCTGATTTAGAAAAAGAATGAAGACTTCCATATTTAATAGAACAGTTATTGGATAAACAGGCTGTAAATAATAGAGTAGACTCTCAGACTCCCACTGAGTAGTCTGCCTTCAAACGATTGAAGAGTAATCCCTTCAAATTAAACAGACACTAGTCTCGTTTCAAATTGCTAACTGATCAAAACGCTCTGCCAATCACAAAGTAACTGGAGACATGAGTTACTGTGTCAGTGACAGCAACAATGAAAGACAACAGCCACAGAGAGAGATATGCAAATATCCCATCAACTAACGCTTGAGTGATTGAGCGAAACTTAAATGTATGTGTGTCAGAGTTAAATGTATGTTTGTGGGGAAATTATCCATTCTAGACCACTGCCAGCTTCAGAAACATATCTTTCAAGCCAGAAAACACACTATGACCACATACCCATATATTATCCCCATTCTGCGTCTATGACAGCAATGCATTAAACATTAACCAATCAAATGTCATGATGTTGTGTTATTACCAATGCATTCTGGGTGTTGATTATCTGACAGCTTTTGTTTAGGCGCCGAGTGTGCAAAAAAACATCTAAAAGGCAAAAGCATCATGGCAGAGAGAGAGAAAGAGAAAGAGATAGAGGAGAGAAAGAGAAAGAGAAAGAGAGAGAGCGAAAGCAAGAAAGCAAGAAAGAAGCAAGAAAGAAAGGAGATTTACCCCTAGGTACACTGGGGAAAATAAATAACCTACCAGAGTATGTTGTGATTAATGACGTTCCTTTTTAGGATCCCTTCAATGGCAGTTAGGGAGTAGATCCATAGTGCGTGAGGTATAGGAGAAAGGGAGGATAGCTGCTGAAGCACACTGAGGTCAATACTATAGAATGATTCTTCTCAGTGGAGTACTGTTGTAGCAAGTGAAACTGAGCTATAAGCTACATTTTCACAACGAGTCAGGTGAGCTGTAGGAATGGAAGGGATCTGTCCAGACAGATTGCAACTGTGCAAACACACGTGCATGTACACATCAATAGACACACACACACACTAATAATCACACACGTTCCACAGCCTGTCCACACATGCCCTGAACCAAGACACCTATCCTCCCATGCTATCCCTCCCTCCCTCCCTCCCTCCCTCAATCCTTCTCTGAGAAATGTTGCTGTCATCCTGAAATGTTGCTGTCAAGGCTCTCCAGAGGGTGGTGCGGTCTGCACAACGCATTACCGGGAGTAAACTTCCCGCCCTCCAGGACACCTACAGCACCCGATGTCACAGGAAGGCCAAAAATATCATCAAGGACATCAACCACCCGAGCCACTGCCTGTTCACCCCGCTGTCATCCAGAAGGCGAGGTCAATACAGGTGCATCAAAACTGGGACCGAGAGACTGAAAAACAGCTTCTATCTCAAGGCCATCAGACTGTTAAACAGCCATCACTAGCACATTAGAGGCTGCTGCCTATAGACATAGACTAGAAATCACAGGCCACTTTAAGAAATGGAACACTAGCCACTTTAATAATGTTTACATATCTTGCATTACTCATCTCATATGTATATACTGTATTCTATACTATTCTACGGTATCTTAGTCACTTTAATAATGTTTACATATCTTGCATTACTCATCTCATATGTATATACTGTATTCTATACTATTCTACGGTATCTTAGTCACTTTAATAATGTTTACATATCTTGCATTACTCATCTCATATGTATATACTGTAGTCCATGCCGCGCTGACATCGCTCGTCCATACAGTGCCTTGCAAAAGTATTCATCCCCCTTGGCGTTTTTCCTATTTTGTTGCATTACAACCTCTAATTTAAATTGATTTGGATTTCATGTAATACACATACACAAAACAGTCCAAATTGGTGAAGTGAAATGAAAAAAATAACTTGTTTAAAAAAAAAGTGGTGCGTGCATATGTATTCACCCCCTTTGCTATGAAGCCCCTAAATAAGATCTGGTGCAACCAATTACCTTCAGAAGTCACATAATTAGTTAAATAAAGTCCACCTGTGTGCAATCTAAGTGTCACATGATCTCAGTATATATACACTTGTTCTGAAAGGCCCCAGAATCTGCAAGACCACTAAGCAAGAGGCACCACCAAGCAAGCGGCACCATGAAGATCAAGGAGCTCTCCAAACAGGTCAGGGACAAAGTTGTCGAGAAGTACTAATCAGGGTTGGGTTATAAAAAAATATCAAAAACTTTGAACATCCCACAGAGCACCATTAAATCCATTATTAAAAATTGAAAGAATATGGCACCACAACAAACCTGCCAAGAGAGGGCCGCCCACCAAAACTCACGGACCAGGCAAGGAGGGAATTAATCAGAGGCAACAAAGAGACCAAAGATAACCCTGAAGGAGCTGCAAAGCTCCACAGCGGAGATTGGAGTATCTGTCCATAGGACCACTTTAAGCCGTACACTCCACAGAGCTGGGCTTTATGGAAGAGTGGCCAGAAAAAAGACATTGCTTAAATAAAAAAATAAGCAAAAACGTTTGGTGTTCGCCAAAAGGCATGTGGGAGACTCCCCAAACATAAGGGAAGATGGTACTCTGGTCAGATGAGACTAAAATTGAGCTTTTTGGCCATCAAGGAAAACGCTATGTCTGGCGCAAACCCAAACCCTCTCATTAACCCGAGAACACCATCCCCACAGTGAAGCATGGTGGTGGCAGCATCATGCTGTGGGGATGTTTTTCATTGGCAGGGACTGGGAAACTGGTCAGAATTGAAGGAATGATGGATGGCGCTAAATACAGGGAAATTCTTTAGGGAAACCTGTTTCAGTCTTCTAGAGATTTGAGACTGGGACGGAGGTTCACATTCCAGCAGGACAATGACCCTAAGCATACTGCTAAAGCAACACTTGAGTGGTTTAAGGGGAAACATTTAAACGTCTTGGAATGGCCTAGTCAAAGCCCAGACCTCAATCCAATTGAGAATCTGTGGTATGATTTAAAGATTGCTGTACACCAGCGGAACCCATCCAACTTGAGTTGGCGCAGTGTGGCGCAGTGGTCTAAGGCACTGCATCGCAGTGCTAGCTGTGCCACTAGAAATCCTGGTTCGAATCCCATGGGGTGGCGCACAATTGGCCCAGCGTCGTCCAGTGTAGGGGAGGGAATGGCCGGCAGGGAGGTAGCTCAGTTGGTAGAGCATGGCGTTTGCAACGCCAGGGTTGTGGGTTCGATTCACACGGGGGGCCAGTATGAAAATAAAAATAAATAATGTATGCACTAACTGTAAGTCGCTCTGGATAAGAGCGTCTGCTAAATGACGTAAATGTAAGGAGCTGGAGCAGTTTTGCCTTGAAGAATGGGCAAAAATCCCAGTGGCTAGATGTGCCAAGCTTATAGCGACATACCCCAAGAGACTTGCAGCTGTAATTGCTGCAAAAGGTGGCTCTACAAAGTATTGACTTTGGGGGGGTGAATAGTTACGCACGCTCAAGTTTTCTGTTTTTTGTCTTATTTCTTGTTTGTTTCGCAAATAAAACATATTTTGCATCTTCAAAGTGGTAGGCATGTTGTGTAAATCAAATGATACAAACCACAAAAAAATATATTTTAATTCCAGGTTGTAAGGCAACAAAATAGGAAAAATGCCAAGGGGGGTGAATACTTTCGCAAGCCACTGTATATCTATCTATTCTTAATTCATTCCTTACTTAGATTTGTGTTTATTGGGTATATGTTGTGAAATTGTTAGATATTACGTGTTAGACATTACTGCACTGTCGGAGCTAGAAGCAGAAGCATTTCGCTACACCCGCAATAACATCTGCTAAACACGTGTATGTGACCAGTACAATTTGATTTGATTTGATTTACCTCAGTCCTCCTTCTGCCATGGAAACAAGGGCAGTAAGCACGGGCCATGTTCATGTGGCTCCTGTCCTGAGCTCTCAGACAAACATGTCTGGTCGCAGTCTAACTTGTGCAACCTACAGAGACACACCAAGCAGACTGTGCGTATCCCAGATTCCCTTTATAATCCCTTACACCATTCAGGTGAGCTGGAAGCACAGTAGAGTTGCCAGTAGACCACCCAGTCCAAATCAATTCCTGTCTTACTAGTAGAGCTCCAGGGGGTTGAAACTTGAGAAACAGGCCGAGGTCTTGGTAACTGCAGCCCGCCTTAGGTGCTCTGCGTGGTGGGGAAAGCACCTCCAGACGTCCCCCTGGCCATTCCAGTCCATAAAGTTTAATGGCTAATCCCACTGTAGAGGTGGTGATAAAAGCAAAGGCCCTTTTTTCCCTCACAGTCAGTAAAGCCTCCAAGATAACACAGGTCCGTAGACTTCACTACATAGACCTTCATTCAAATCCAATGCATTGACTCCCCATTCAATTCCAATGCACTGACTCCCCATTCAATTCCAATGCACTGACTCCCCATTCAATTCCAATGCACTGACTCCCCATTTAATTCCAAAGCACTAACTCCCGTCCTCTGACTCCCATACTAAATCCTCTATACTACTGTACACTTCGGCAGTCCAGAAACAAGTGCAGCCGAACAGCGTCTTCTCTTTGTCACTATCAGCGGACGGCACGCTTCAGTTTCCCAAGTGTTAGACCCGGACGTCAATGGTGAGAGAAAGCGAGAAGAGCCCTTATCAAACTGTTATCAACAAGTCTCCAGCCTTCTCAGTGGCTACACAACTTCCCTTTTCTCTAGTACTGTGTGTGTGTGTGTGTGTGTGTGTTCTATTGAGAGGGGACGTCATGAGAAGTGATACTCTCCATTTCATTATCAGTCTTTGAGCGCATTGCGTAGACATCTTCCGCTCTCAGAGAAGCCTTCCTCTCACACGGCTAAGCTGGCCAGTCAAATATAGTTTAAACTGATGCAGAAGCTCTATTCTGGAAAGTTTCTTTCCCACAGTCTCTGAAGTGGAAACCCACGGCTAAATGAGTGACGGTGCAGAATGGTCTTTTACAAAACTGAAACCATAGCCTGATTCACCACAGTCTGAAATGATAGGATCAACTCACGAACATAGGCCTCGAGTGATGAGCACAAACCCACACGTGCATGCACACACACACAAGTGACCTGTTGAAGCACGACACCATGTTGAAGAGGACCTACAGATGTAGGATCTTAATTTGATCATCAGGATTACTTTTAGTGCACTTGAGGTTAAAAAAGGCTTCAGACTTGATTTTCCCTAATGAAAAATGGATCAACCCCTTACAAAAATCTCCATTAATTATAATCCACATAATAATTCACATTTCATGTTGCTGCAGGATTATTTTCCTGCTGTAGCAAACTGGCTCAAATTAAGATCTGTAGTAGGGTTCCAGTGGGGTTTAAGGCTGGGTATCTGTAAAGCACTTTCTGACAAATGCTGATGTAAAAAGGACTTTATAAAATAAATTTACAGTGAGGGAAAAAAGTATTTGATCCCCTGCTGATTTTGTACGTTTGCCCACTGACAAAGAAATGATCAGTCTATAATTTTAATGGTAGGTTTATTTGAACAGTGAGAGACAGAATAACAACAAAAGAATCCAGAAAAACGCATGTAAAAAATGTTATAAATTGATTTGCATTTTAATGAGGGAAATAAGTATTTGACCCCCTCTCAATCAGAAAGATTTCTGGCTCCCAGGTGTCTTTTATACAGGTAACGAGCTGAGATTAGGAGCACACTCTTAAAGGGAGCTCCTAATCTCAGCTTGTTACCTGTATAAAAGACACCTGTCCACAGAAGCAATCAATCAATCAGATTCCAAACTCTCCACCATGGCCAAGACCAAAGAGCTCTCCAAGGATGTCAGGGACAAGATTGTAGACCTACACAAGGCTGGAATGGGCTACAAGACCATTGCCAAGCAGCTTGGTGAAAATATGACAACAGTTGGTGCGATTATTCGCAAATGGAAGAAACACAAAAGAACTGTCAATCTCCCTCAGCCTGGGGCTCCATGCAAGATCTCACCTCGTGGAGTTGCAATGATCATGAGAACGGTGAGGAATCAGCCCAGAACTACACGGGAGGATCATGTCAATGATCTCAAGGCAGCTGGGACCATAGTCACCAAGAAAACTATTGGTAACACACTACGCCATGAAGGACTGAAATCCTGCAGCGCCCACAAGGTCCCCCTGCTGAAGAAAGCACATATACATGCCCGTCTGAAGTTTGCCAATGAACATCAATGATTGAGAGGAGAACTGGGTGAAAGTGTTGTGGTCAGATGAGACCAAAATTAAGCTCTTTGGCATCAACTCAACTCGCCGTGTTTGGAGGAGGAGGAATGCTGCCTATGACCCCAAGAACATCATCCCCACCGTCAAACATGGAGGTGGAAACATTATGCTTTAGGGGTGTTTTTCTGCTAAGGGGACAGGACAACTTCACCGCATCAAAGGGACGATGGACGGGGCCAGGTACCGTCAAATCTTGGGTGAGAACCTCCTTCCCTCAGCCACAGCATTGAAAATGGGTCGTGGATGGGTATTCCAGCATGACAATGACCCAAAACACACGGCCAAGGCAACAAAGGAGTGGCTCAAGAAGAAGCACATTAAGGTCCTGGAGTGGCCTAGCCAGTCTCCAGACCTTAATCCCATAGAAAATCTGTGGAGGGAGCTGAAGGTTCGAGTTGCCAAACGTCAGCCTCAAAACCTTAATGACTTGGAGAAGATCTGCAAAGAGGAGTGGAACAAAATCCCTCCTGAGATGTGTGCAAACCTGGTGGCCAACTACAAGAAACGTCTGACCTCTGTGATTGCCAACAAGGGTTTTGCCACCAAGTACTAAGTCATGTTTTGCAGAGGGGTCAAATACTTATTTCCCTCCTTAAAATGCAAATCAATTTATAACATTTTTGACATGCGTTTTTCTGGATTCTTTTGTTGTTATACTGTCTCTCACTGTTCAAATAAACCTACCATTAAAATTATAGACTGATCATGTCTTTGTCAGTGGGCAAATGTACAAAATCAGCAGGGGATCAAATACTTTTTTCCCTCACTGTAATTGATTGATTGATTGACCTATTACTGCACCTAGATATAGGACAACCCGTGGTTTGAGGCCCAGGGCTGAAACAAGAAAAGATACAGGTTGTTCACTCTCCATTGTGTGATTTGGGACGTTAGGGGCAGTATGTGTGGGTGTGTGCAGGTGGGGGACGGGGAGGGGTTAGTTGAGCAATGTGTGTATTTGAAGCGATGCCTGTGATCTGACTGAGTGTGTGTTAGGGGGATTTTAACAGTGTGTGTGTGTGAGAGACAGTGTGTGTGTGTTGAAAGTGGGGATATCCACAGCACTTCCGATTCACACTCCTACAAGTAATTGCAGATTGGCCTTGAGAGCGGTATGTGTGTGTTTGTGTGTGTGTGTGCAGAGTAGCTCAGAGCTAGCACTTAATAGCATCATTACTGTGGTCACTGCGAGGGCGGCCTATGGTACATCAGTCTGCAGGCCATCACATCAGAACACACAGCTGCTCTCTAGCGGTTTAAAACAAGTGAGTGAGTGTGTGAGTGTGTGTGAGTGTGTGTGTGTCTGGCTGCGTTTACACAGGCAGTCCAATTCTCCACTAATTGATCTTTTGACCAATCACATCAGATCTTTTCATATCAGATCTTTTTAAGAGCTGATCTGATTGGTCAAAAGACAAATGAGTGAAAAAAAAAGATCAGAATTGGGCTGCCTGTCTAATTGCAGCCTCTGTGTCTGTGTGTGCGTTCACCCAGCTAGGCTGTAGGCACACAGTAAGCAAGTGAAATGTCTCCAGCAACACACACTCATTGTGTGGGAGTTTGACTTCCTAACACATCCATTCTGTTATGTTCCCATGGGGTATTGTAATGGTACTCCGTGCAGCACGGCAAATGGAGACATCTCGCTCTACCTTGACTTTGTAAACAACAGAATACAGGGGAGAGTGGGAAGGACGCGTAGCCGCAAGCTATTGTTGTTAGCTCTGTTGTCTCGGATCGGTTGCCTAAACGGCGTATTTGCCAGTCAATGTTAACAACGCCAACAAGAGGCTCTTTTGAACTAAATATGCTACTTATGTGGAAGTAGAATTCGTCCTTGGTGGGTACAGAGATAAAATATGAATAAATTCCCGGAAAATGGAACCTTTTTGTTGTTGTTGTCGTCGTCTCATGAATAGTGCATTAGTAGAGAGCTCTTCAAAAATGCAAAGATAAGATCAAAACAAAGACATTCGTATTTCCTGAGGGGAAAATGACGCTTTGAGATGTTTAATGGCCTCCCATCCCCCAGAGACCCCGCCAAGAGGAAATGATGTCAGCAGATTTCTGATGATCACAAAATTCAATCTGCTCAAATATCAACCGACAACAAAGCTACAAGGACTCCAGTCTCCTACTCTATCGCTCTCATTCGCTTTCAAATCCCTCTTTAAAAGAAATGAAGAAAAGGGAAGAAATAAAAGAGAGAATGGGCTGGAAAATATAAAATATATTTTGCTATTAAACCCTCCATTCGCTTGTTGATTAACTTAGCTGGGTCATCCCACGAAATGGAATGCAACTTGGTGAAACTTTCTATTTCACCTAATTTAAACATTATATCATGAAGAGCACATGTTCAACTTAATAAAAAACATGTCTCCCATCTCAAAAGGTTAAATAAAAAAATTACTATAGTAAGTGCCTTTTGGGTGCCAAATAAAGTAACATAGTTGATGATTTCATCTTAAATCAGCCATGAATCCCCTTGTGACAGGGGGAATGGAAGCTTGTTGTGTGCAACAGGGAGGGACAATTGAAGGCAAGCTTCACAAAATATATATTTTCTTTATTTTTACTATGTTTTACATATAAAATATTTTGATTTGTTTAACACTTGTTTGGTTACTACATGATTCCATATGTGTTATTTCATAGTTTTGATGTCTTCACTATTATTCTACAATGTCGAAAATAGTAAAAACCCTTGAATGAGTAGGTGTTCTAAAACTTTTGACCGGCAGTGTATATTTTCTATTTGAGATTCTTCAAGTAGCCACCCTTTGCCTTGATGACAGCTTTGCACACTCTTGGCATTCTCTCAACCAGCTTCATGAGGTAGTCACCTGGAATGCATTTCAATTAACAGGTGTGCCTTCTTAAAAGTTAATTTGTGGAATTTCTTTCCATCTTAATGCGTTTGAGCCAATCAGTTGTGTTGTGACAAGGTAGGGGGGTATACAGAAGATAGCCCTATTTGGTAAAAGACCAAGTCCATTTTATGGCAAGAACAGCTCAAATAAGCAAAGAGAAATGACAGTTCAGCATTACTTTAAGACATGAAGGTCAGTCAATACGGAACACTTCAAGAACTTTGACATTTCTTCAAGTGCAGTCGCAAAAACCATCAAGCGCTATGATGAAACTGGCACTCATGAGGACCGCCACAGGAATGGAAGACCCAGAGTTACCTTTGCTGCAGAGGATAAGTTCATTAGAGTTAACTGTACCTCAGAAATTGCATCCCAAATAGAGTTCAAGTAACAGAGTAACAGATCTCAACATCAACTGTTCAGAGGAGACTGTGTGAATAAAGCCTTCATGGTTGAATAGCTGCAAAGAAACCACAACTAAAGGACACCAATAATAAGAAAAGACTTGCTTGGGCCAAGAAACATGAGCAATGGACATTAGACCGGTGGAAATCTGTCCTTTGGTCTGATGAGTCCAAATTTGAGATTTTTGGTTCCAAACGCCATGTCTTTGTGAGACGCAGAGTAGGTGAACGGATTATCTCTGCATGTGTGGTTCCCACCGTGAAGCATGGAGGAGGTGGTGTGGGGGTGCTTTGCTGGTGACACTGTCTGTGATTTATTTAGAATTCAAGGCACGCTTAACCAGCATGGCTACCACAGCATTATGCAGCTATATGCCATCCCATCTGGTTTGCGCTTAGTGGGACTATCCTTTGTTTTTCAACAGGACAATGACCCAACACACCTTCAGGCTGTGTAAGGGCTATTTGACCAAGAAGGAGAGTGATGGAGTGCTGCATCAGATGACCTGGCCTCCACAATCACCCGACCTCAACCCAATTGAGATGGTTTGGGATGAGTTGGACCGTAGAGTGAAGGAAAAGCAGCCAACAAGTGCTCAGCATATGTGGGAACTCCTTCAAGACTGTTGGAAAAGAATTCCAGGTGAAGCTGGTTGAGAGAATGCCAAGAGTGTGCAAAGCTGTCATCAAGGCAAAGTGTGGCTACATTGAAGAATCTAAAATCTAAAAATATATAATTTATAATATAATTTGTTTTTCAACAGGACAATGACCCAACACCCAAAATAAAGAAAAACCCTTGAATGAGTAAGTGTGTCCAAACATTTGACTGGTACTATATATATATATATATATATATATATATATATATATATATATATATATATATATATACACTGCTCAAAAAAATAAAGGGAACACTTAAACAACACAATGTAACTCCAAGTCAATCACACTTCTGTGAAATCAAACTGTCCACTTAGGAAGCAACACTGATTGACAATACATTTCACATTCTGTTGTGCAAATGGAATAGACAACAGGTGGAAATTATAGGCAATTAGCAAGACACCCCCAATAAAGGACTGGTTTTGCATGTGGTGACCACAGACCACTTCTCAGTTCCTATGCTTCCTGGCTGATGTTTTGGTCACTTTTGAATGCTGGCGGTGCTTTCACTCTAGTGGTAGCATGAGACGGAGTCTACAACCCACACAAGTGGCTCAGGTAGTGCAGCTCATCCAGGATGGCACATCAATGCGAGCTGTGGCAAGAAGGTTTGCTGTGTCTGTCAGCGTAGTGTCCAGAGCATGGAGGCGCTACCAGGAGACAGGCCAGTACATCAGGAGACGTGGAGGAGGCCGTAGGAGGGCAACAACCCAGCAGCAGGACCGCTACCACCGCCATTTGTGCAAGGAGGAGCAGGAGGAGCACTGCCAGAGCCCTGCAAAATGACCTCCAGCAGGCCACAAATGTGCATGTGTCTGCTCAAACGGTCAGAAACAGACTCCATGAGGGTGGTATGAGGGCCCGACGTCCACAGGTGGGGGTTGTGCTTACAGCCCAACACCGTGCAGGACGTTTGGCATTTGCCAGAGAACACCAAGATTGGCAAATTCGCCACTGGCGCCCTGTGCTCTTCACAGATGAAAGCAGGTTCACACTGAGCACATGTGACAGACGTGACAGAGTCTGGAGACGCCGTAGAGAACGTTCTGCTGCCTGCAACATCCTCCAGCATGACCGGTTTGGCGGTGGGTCAGTCATGGTGTGGGGTGGCATTTCTTTGGGGGGCCGCACAGCCCTCCATGTGCTCGCCAGAGGTAGCCTGACTGCCATTAGGTACCGAGATGAGATCCTCAGACCCCTTGTGAGACCATATGCTGGTGCGGTTGGCCCTGGGTTCCTCCTAATGCAAGACAATGCTAGACCTCATGTGGCTGGAGTGTGTCAGCAGTTCCTGCAAGAGGAAGGCATTGATGCTATGGACTGGCCCGCCCGTTCCCCAGACCTGAATCCAATTGAGCACATCTGGGACATCATGTCTCGCTCCATCCACCAATGCCACGTTGCACCACAGACTGTCCAGGAGTTGGCGGATGCTTTAGTCCAGGTCTGGGAGGAGATCCCTCAGGAGACCATCCGCCACCTCATCAGGAGCATGCCCAGGCGTTGTAGGGAGGTCATACAGGCACATGGAGGCCACACACACTACTGAGCCTCATTTTGACTTGTTTTAAGGACATTACATCAAAGTTGGATCAGCCTGTAGTGTGGTTTTCCACTTTAATTTTGAGGGTGACTCCAAATCGAGACCTCCATGGGTTGATAAATTTGATTTCCATTGATAATTTTTGTGTGATTTTGTTGTCAGCACATTCAACTATGTAAAGAAAAAAGTATTTAATAAGATTATTTCATTCATTCAGATCTAGGATGTGTTATTTTAGTGTTCCCTTTATTTTTTTGAGCAGTGTATACACACAGTTGAAGTCGGAAGTTTACATACACTTAAGTTGGAGTCATTAAAACTCATTTTTTCAACCACTCCACAAATTTCTTGTTAACAAACTATAGTTTTGGCAAGTCTGTTAGGACATCTACTTTGTGCATGACACAAGTAATTTTTCCAACAATTGTTTACAGACAGATTATTTCACTTTAATTCACTGTATCACAATCCCAGTGGGTCAGAAGTTTACATACACTAAGTTGACTGTGCCTTTAAACAGCTTGGAAAATTCCAGAAAATTATGTCATGGCTTTAGAAGCTTCTGATAGGCTAATTGACATCATTTGAGTCAATTGGAGGTGTACCTGTGGATACATTTCAAGGCCTGCCTTCAAACTCAGTGCCTCTTTGCATGACATCATGGGAAAATCAAAATAAATTAGCCAAGACCTCAGAAAAAAATGTGTAGACCTCCACAAGTCTGGTTCATCCTTGGGAGCAATTTCCAAACGCCTAAAGGTACCACATTCATCTGTACAAACAATAGTACACAATAATAAACACCACGGGACCACGCAGCCGTCATACCGCTCAGGAAGGAGAAGCGTTCTGTCTCCTAGAGATGAACGTACTTTGGTGCGAAAAGTGCAAATCAATCCCAGAACAACAGCAAAGGACCTTGTGAAGATGCTGGGGGAAACAGGTACAAAAGTATCTATATCCACAGTAAAACAAGTCCTATATCGACATAACCTGAAAGGCCGCTCAGCAAGGAAGAAGCCACTGCTCCAAAACCGCCATAAAAAAGCCAGACTACGGTTTGCAACTGCAAATGGGGACAAAGATCGTACTTTTTGGAGAAATTTCCTCTGGTCTGATGAAACAAAAATAGAATGGTTTGGCCATAATGACCATCATTATGTTTGGAGGAAAAAGGGGGTTGCTTGCAAGCTGAAGAACACCATCCCAACCGTGAAATACGGGGGTGGCAGCATCATGCTGTGGGGGTGCTTTGCTGCAGGAGGGACTGGTGCACTTCACTAAATAGATGGCATCACGAGGAAGGAAGATTATGTGGATATATTGAAGCAACATCTCAAGACATCAGTCAGGAAGTTAAAGCTTGGTCGCAAATGGGTCTTCCAAATGGACAATGACCCCAAGCATACTTCCAAAGTTGTGGCAAAATGGCTTAAGGACAACAAAGTGAAGGTATTGGAGTGGCCATCACAAAGCCCTGACCTCAATCCTACAGAAAATGTGTGGGCAGAACTGAAAAAGTGTGTGCGAGCAAGGAGGCCTACAAACCTGACTCAGTTACACCAGCTCTGGCATGAGGAATGGGCCAAAATTCACCCAACTTATTGTGGGAAGCGTGTGGAAGGCTACCTGAAACGTTTGACCCAAGTTAAACAATTTAAAGGCAATGCTACCAAATACTAATTGAGTGCATGTAAACTTCTGGCCCACTGGGAATGTGATGAAAGAAATAAAAGCTGAAAGAAATCATTATCTCTACTATTATTCTGACATTTCACATTCTTAAAATAAAGTGGTGCTCCTAACTGACCTAAGACAGGGAATTTTTACTAGGATTAAATGTCAGGAATTGTGAAAAACTGAGTTTAAATGTATTTGGCTAAGGTGTATGTAAACTTCCGACTTCAAATGTATGTATGTATATATATATATATATATTGTTTTAAAAAATATTAAAACATATAATCTACTTGCAGTGAAGCCGCTCAACATTTACATTACAGTCAGTCATCTAACAGACTCCCATCCAGAGCGACCCACGGGAGCAACCAGGGTCAACGCCCTGCTCATGGGCATGTCGACAGATCTCCCACAAGGTCAGAAACGGGAACCCGAACCACCAAAAAGAGTAGAACCAGCTCACCTGCCTTAATGTTTCTTCTGAAAAAGATATTTTAAAAGGAATAGTTTGACCATATCATGAGTGTTCAGTTCACGTAACAAGGGTTGACCTTTTTTTTTTTTTTCTTAAAATGAATAACTAACCACATGAAATAAATAATCTTCAGAAATGACTTTGTCAAAGCAATGAAATAACTAGGGCTTTCCAATGATGGTGAAAACTTGGGAGAAATTCTTGGGTTAAGTGGGTTAAAACCTCCCAAAAGTCACAGAGGATGCACAGAGAGACTAACATCAACCTCCCAAAAGTCACAGAGGATGCACAGAGAGACTAACATCAACCTCCCAAAAGTCACAGAGGATGCACAGAGAGACTAACATCAACCGACAACAAAGTTACAAGGATGCCACTATCCTACTCTATCGCTCTCATTTGCTTTCAAGTCTTTCTTTGAAAGAAATGAAGAAAAAGGAAGAAATAAAAATGAGAGAACGGGCTGGAAAAGACAAAAGTTATTGCACTATTAAACCCTCCATTCGCCTGTAGATAACAACAAAGCTACAAGGACTTGGAGAAATGTTGGGGTTGAGTGGGTTAAAAGGGACAGAGGGACATGTCAAAATGCAAGTGAAAGTGCACTTCATTTAATATAACAGGCTTTTAAAATTCAATATTGGTGGACAATTTCTACATAAAATATCAAAGTGACGCAAAAGGGAGTCATTTTGTCGAATGACCCAGCCACAAACACAGCTGTGGTTGTCCATATGGGAAATATAATATGTGAGGTTTGTATTGAAAGTGATGGGGGAAAATGGCCGCCATCGCTTCATGGACGGTTTGCTTTACGTCTTTTAAAAACACCTCCCAGACTGTGTCTTTGTGCTTCCATTAACCACTGTTCTACAAGCAATGTGTCTCCATTGGCCGCTCTCATGAGTTCACACAAAAACTCACACACATGCATGCAAACAGGCACACACTCACTCCCACTACACAGAAGCAGGTACACATACTCCACTCGCGCGTGCTCATGTTCGCACGCACGCACACACACACACACACACACACACACATGCGCGGCTGGCAAACTCATCATGAGCTCGGTTAACCACAGAAAATAGCCGTCGTCACACACTGCTAACCTGCATCAGCACTTTCCATCCCGTCTCTCTCAAAGGAAGCCATTACCACACAGAAAAGGCGGGAATCAGGCAGAAAGGGAAAGCAGATTTTCTGCAAGGCTCTCCTCCCTTAAAAAACAAACTTACGCTAAGCTACTTTTCCCAGGGAATGATTGGAGTCAGCCAACCGTTTAATTCACCTGTGACACGGTAATTCATTTGGCTGATAATCTGCTACTGCAGGTGACGGCTGTAACAATCAGGGATATGACGGGGGAGGGGAGGATGTGGAGGGATGGTGAGGGATAATATAATTAAATTTCCCAAATAAAAAATGAATTATGAAATTGATCTAGACAAATCCCATCTTGTGGAGATTGGGAGGGGATTAGCTGGGAGGTGTTTTTGAGGGGATGTGTAGATGACAAGGTTTCGAGTTTCGAGTCGCTCTCAGTGATGAGTGGTCTAGTCTGTCTCTCTCACATTGAGACTCAACAACGCTCTGACTCTACCATGCCTCCCCTAGCACATGCTGACTGACAGAGAGACAAAACAGACAGACAGTATCACCACGTCTACAAGGAGGAGAGACAGACCGACCGACCGACCGACAGACAGACAGACAGACAGAATGACCGACCGACCGACCGACAGACAGACAGACAGACAGTATCCCCACAGGGACAAGGAGGAGAGGATAACATCATGCTGTTAAAGCCTGTTCTATAAGTCATGATCTATAAATGAGTTATGTGACATCTGTCATGTTGTTCTGCACCCTACAGTACCATATCCTCTACATCAGGGCTCTCCAATCTCCAACCATAGCCCCGGGAAGATGTTTTGGGGTCCTGCGGGGGGGGGGGGTCTGCTAATACAGAACTAGTAAAGGCACAGTGCACTGCTTTTGTGGAAGAACATTACTTTTTTTATTCACATTTATCAGGGTATGCTGCAGCACCCCAGCACCACTACTTCCCACGGCTATGTCTCCAACCCTGTTCCTGGAGCTACCGTCCTGTAGGTTTTCACTCCAAACCTAATCTAGCGCACCTGACTCTAATGATTAGCTGAATCAGGTCAGTTACAACTGGGGTTGGAGTGAAAACCTACAGGAGGGTATCTCTCCAGGAACAGGGTTGGAGTGAAAACCTACAGGAGGGTATCTCTCCAGGAACAGGGTTGGAGAGCACTGCTCTACATACTACAGGTACTATGAGAGTCCATTCTCTGTTCTATTCTACTCGCCTTTATTCTACACTATTCTCTACTCTATCCTTTACTGTACAGTCTACTCTGCACTACGTCTACTCTGCACTACGTCTACTCTGCACTACGTCTACTCTACACTACGTCTACTCTGCACTACGTCTACTCTGCACTACGTCTACTCTGCACTACGTCTACTCTACACTACGTCTACTCTGCACTACGTCTACTCTACACTACGTCTACTCTGCACTACGTCTACTCTACACTACGTCTACTCTACTCTAATCAGAAACTCTCGTCACCCAGATAAAGGCCAACCACTCCTTTATGTACATGACTTTATCAGCTTGGACACTTGTGATCGCATTAGCATTGGACCGGAGGGGAAAGTGCATCTTCCTTGTGGCGGCTCCAACAGGCATCTGTATTCTCTCAGCATATTTTAATTACTGCCCACTGTTTAGATTTACTCCACTGGTTTTAATAGCCGTGGCACTATTCTATCAGCATTTTCTCATCTGACTGCCCACACACCCACCAAATAAAACCAACACTTAATTTCCAACTAAATATTCAGTCAAAGAATGAGTTGTTTTATTAGTGTGTACACGGCGGACTGGAGGATGATGCAATTATCATGTACTTCCTATAACAAACAAGATGAAGATACAGATGTGTCAAGGCTGTACTGAGGCATAAGAAATGGCGTTTCAAGTTGTTGTATGGGTGGACAGGAGGGTGATGCAATTAGGCTATCTGTATTTTACTGTCTTTAACAAACAAACAAACAAACCACAGATATTGATGCACCAAGACTATATTGAGGCGTAACAAATGGAGTATCGAAAGACTTGACTAGACACGGATTTCACCATGTTACACCATTTAGTTAACATTCTGGAGTATTTTCTTCGACACCACTCAAATTTGATATTTCCCTCTTTGTGATGGGGTTTTGCTAAGTATCGTGGCAAACGTAGTGTTAGCTTGACACGGCAGACGAGGCTTAGGCTTCAATAAAAACGCATTAGCGCGTTTTAACTTTCCACTCTCCCGGGTGGAAACCCTTTTACTTCTCCTCAATTGTCAGCTGTGCTCATCTGACTGCCTTCAACACTTTTACAGCCGTGGTATAAAGTTAACGGGATTTTATTTTTAATGGAAAAAGGCAGACGTTGAAGAGAACTTTGAAAAGCTTGAAGGCACGTCATCTCTTTTCATATCTTGTATTCGGTAGCTATAGCGAAAACACGAAGGCAGGGACACTTCATTTCATTGCCATGTCACATTTATCTAACTTGTAAAGAGTCTATCCATTCAGGTTTGAAAGGCAGTCTATCCATATCTGGGCTCTGATAGTGAAGGGACATTTCATTTCATTGCCATGTCACATTTATCTAGCTTATAAAGAGCCTATTCCATTCAGGTTTGGATAGATGCCAGATTCATGTAAAGTTATACAGCCTTTTCAATATCCCTCAATGACAAGCATGGGCAAGTTGTTGTTCGGTGTACCAGTAAACACATAACAACTGGAGATCTCCCTCCCTCTCCATACTGTATACAGTTTTAATATAGCTATATTTCAATAGAAACATTCTCTAAATGTCCTTACCGATTATAGCGCTTGCATCACAGTTTAAAACTGCCACCAAGCAGCACCAAAACCAGTCTACACGGGTCTAAAACATAGCAGACTAACTTCAACCCAAGCCTGACCATATCGTCACAGAGGAACAAGGAAATAGGCTACATTTCCCGCTTCCCCTCTATGGATTCTCCTTCAGAGGTAATGAGCCCGACCATTACAAAGGAGTCGTACTTCAGCAAGGTCCGAGAGGAAAGAGAATATAAAGTCAACACACTGAAGAACATGGAGGAATGAATAACAAGTCATGATGATGGGATATGGGACATGGTGTGTGTGTGTGTGTGTCTTTGTGTGTGTTCCTGTGTGTGTGCGTGTGCGTGTGTGAAATCATGATGACGGGACTTTAAGGCTGGAGGAGACATCTTCGGGTGGGGTATTATGGATTTTTAAAAAGGGGAGGGAAATGAAAAAATCTTTTTTTTTAACGAGGTGAGAAATGCTGTTTTTCTCTGTTTGGGGAGGGTAGATACAACACAGTAGAAATGTAATTGTGCCATCCATCAAACACAATCTTTCTCTGCGGTCGCCCAGGCTGCAGTGTGAAATTAAATGCAGCATAAGTGACGATAATTTACGGGCAGCGACGGAGGGGAGAGAAAGCAATGGACGATAGAGTGGCTCTTCCATGTACTTCCCTATAATCACGTAGCATACTTTTCTCACCTGGAAACAATACCGTAGTCAGGGGTTGATACAAATACAGTACAGTATTCGCACTCTGTTCCAATTCCAGTCCAGCCAAAGGGTGGTTGTTGCACCAGATAACTTACATGTTTACATTTCATCTTTGCAACTCTTCCCTTATAGCTTCTGGCTGGAGCCGCAGTTTGAAAACTACTTATTCTCCCCGTCAGCATTAGGCAGAATGTTCTTGGACGGTGGCCACCACCACTACCTGCTATTTCTTCATCTCTTCAGGCATAAGAAACTGATCGGTAAAAACCGGGTACATCTTCTATCCATCACCTCTACTCTCCATTGCCTATGCAGTGGATCTTTGGTCAGTAACCGATAGAGAGAGAGAGTGGAGACATTCACTTGTCAAGATGTCACTCATTAAGCAACTAGCTCTGATAAAGAACCCTTTTGATTTCTACCTTTCAACCCGACAGTGACATTGACACAATGAGGAGGACTGGTGGCGAGGGAACAGGAAGAGGAGGCCACCTTACTGCTTCCTTTCAGCCTTGAGATGACAGTCACTCCCGTTATCTGTCACAACAGCCTTTTGGTCTGCCTCCCTATCGCGACATAGCTCTTTCCTTGGTATTTCCCTTTGATTGGCTCTATTGACCCTGTCTCTTTGATTGTGGGGCTGAATGTCTAGGTGTTATCTCTGACAGGCCAGTGGCGGTGCAAGTGGGGAGGGGTGGAGGGCTTGCTGTCTACCGGCTGCTGTTAACTGTCTGCCGTTAACGCCGTCTGACCTCTGGAGAGATCTGAAGAGCACCCGCAGGTAAGAATATGATCCAGAGAGAGAGGGAGACAGAAAGAGAGGGGGGAGATGGATAGAAGAGGAAAGGAAGAGTAGAGAGAGAGAGAGAGAGAGAGAGAGAGAGAGAAAGAGAGTAGAGAGAGCGAGCGAGAAAGAAAGAAAGAGGGAGAGAGCGAGAGAGAAGAGAGTGAGAGAGCGTAGAGAAAGAGAGAGCGTAGAAAGAGAGAGAAAGAGAGTAGAGAGAGAGAGAGTAGAGAGGGAGAGAGAGAGCGTAGAGAAAGAGAGTAGAGAGGGAGAGAGAGAGAGTAGAGAGAGAGAGAGAGAGTAAAATACAAGTCTGCCCTCTAATTAGCTGTCTCTTACATTGACGTGAGGCCATGACAACTGAAGCCTGGGATGACAACGTGCTTTAACCTCCTACCATACTTTATTCTAAGAGTAATCTGACTTTAACCCAACCCTTACCCTAAACCTGGCTTTATCGACCCTCCATAGGCATTCACTGAAGGATTTGTCATTGAATACTAGTATGACAAGATCAGAATTGGGGAGTAACAGATTACATGTAACTCATTATTTAAAAAAACGAACTGTAATCAGTTACTTTACCAGAAAATAATGTAATCAGGTTACAGATACTTTTGAAAAACTAGATGATTACTTGTAGGATTACGTTTACATTCAGAAAGAATGTTTGTGAACAAATTATTGGACATCTTTCTGTTTTCTCAATTACATTCAAATCAGATTTTCAAAAAGGCGCAGGTTTCCGTTTGTTCCGCCTGAGCGAGTCTGACCACAAGTCAGAGACCACTATGATGACACACCAAATGCGTTTGATGGATCGTGGGGAAAGAGCAGGAATGGGCTTTTGTAGGTTACAGTTCAAGCTATGTCTTCCAATGGTACGACTGCTTGAATAAACGCTTGGAGGTAAGGATGACAGCAGAGGTGTAGCCTACAGGCAACACAGACATCTACATACTGCATTAATATGAATCACACTGCTGCTCTCTCAATAGCTATTTGCGCCTTACGGATTGTGGATAGCTGTTCACAAATGTACTGTACATGTGTCTTTTAACCCAATAATGTTTGAATTGAAGAAGTTTATGCTGCCCATAATTTATTGTTTTTGTAAGCAGTGGACAGCCAGTGAAAAATGTGCTCTTGCAACAGCTGCATAGTGCGGATCCCAGCCTATGGAATAACAGTTTGAGGGAGTTCCTTCCTTCTACACCCCGCCGTGGTATTGTGCTCCATGCTGTCAAAAACCAGTTTCATTTAAGAAGACCACGAGTGGGGCTTTAATTGCTCAATATAATTTGTGCTGATTAAAATAAAATGTCCGTAGGCCTCAAGGACACATGTTCAAACACACTTTTGATAGACTTAAACAGCTGCAAATGATCAAGATATCAACGTGTCACCAAATAAACAATAGGCTTTTAGCAAATGTAGCATAAGGCATTCATTCTTCACATGCAAATAGTACTTTTCAGCAGTGTTCAAAGCATGTCATTCCATGAGAGCAGCATTTATTTTTCCGCTCGAAGCAATGGGCCCAATCAGTCCTCCATGACAACAAAATCATAAACAGAGTAAGCTAATAAGTCCTTAGTTTTTGGGTTATGCTCAGGTAAAACAATTTAGCTCATCTTTATTTCCAAGTCCTATTCTTGAAGAACAAGGGGGGTATTAAATGAATTGGAATGACTGGAAATTTGGTTATTAATGAAAAGATACAGCCTAATCGTATTATTATCTGCAGTAGAAAGCAATTGGTTAGAAGAAGCCTACGTAACACATAAAGTAAAATGCAACATCCATTTATGGCCAGCTATGTAAACTCTAACAGTGACTGATCCTGCAATAGATGTCTTTAAATTGGTAATATTCCTTTTTGTATTCTTCTAATGCCTCTTAAGGGAAAGTAATCTAAAAGTAATTGAACGTAATCAGATTATGTTACTGAGTTCGGGTATTCCAAAAATTACATTACTGATCACAATTTTGGACAGGTAACTAGTAACTGTGGCACATGCAACACCAGGGTTGTGGGTTCGTTTCCCACGGGGGACCAGTACCAATGAAAATGTATGCACTCACTACTGTGTAAATCGCTCTGCATAAGAGCGTCTGCTAAATAACTAAAATGTAAGTAACCTACCCAACCCTGGACAAGGTATATAGAAAAGTATAGATTATCATCTGGAAGTCACACCTGGGATTAAAGTCCATTCTTTCCTTCTGACACTGATTCAGCACATGCTTAAGGGTCCGCTCCAGATTTGACAGCCACCCAGCTGAAAAGCCTTGCATCGTTGTCGTGCCAAAAAAAAGTGCCGTGTCACCCGCTTTACACGTGATGATTATTGACGGGGAGGATTCAACTGGGGGAGGACTGTCAGCGCCTCAGCAGTAGCTACATAATTGGAGGAATGATTCCCTAGAGTCACATGGAGAGATGACTGTAGAAATAGGGAGCCTAGGGAATTGATTGAACTACTATCTAAAAGTCAGTTAAAAGAGGAGAGCCAATGGAAGGACAGGCATTGTAATGACTGGTATATTGCCCAATGCTAAGTATACGTGCCATTGAGACATATCTTGCACTCTGATGCTTGTGCAGTGAAGGAACGTGAAGCTAATGTCAAAATCACTTTGATGTGAAACACAGCTAGACACGACGTGGGGCTTTTTTTCCTGCACAATCTCCTCCACCTACAGACTTCCATGAAGCGACGAGAGGAGACGATAGGTGTGCGTGTCTTGCTCCTGTGTCTCTGCTGCTTTGACAGGGGGTTGGAGGTTGAGCATATTGATCAGTTCCCTCCCTGTTACTTTGTACTCATCCTGGATCTAATAGGTTTTGCTCTATACCGTCACGGGTGTCACTTGTATGATAACATAAAGGCTGGTGTGTGCGTGTGAATGCGCACGTGCATGCTTGTTAGGGTTTGCGGGACGATAACACTTGCTCTGTATTTGAATACATTTTATGGCGTCTTTATGGAAATGACTGGACACGCCCGTTTCCATACTTCGCTGAGATGAGCTTTTCTATTGTTCGTCACGGTATTGTGTATCACACATCAAAGAACCCAATCAAATCCCCTCTTCACGGTCTGTAATTAGGAGACCCGATTACTATGACACACACACACAATGAAAACCGCATTACATGTTCAGTCCCCATCATAGAGGCCAGACGTAGAGATAAATGAGCCTATGGTTACACACAGGAGCTCTTCTACAATCTACAGGCTACCGTCCTATCTTCGTAGACCATACAGGATGCTGGGTAGTCACTTTGAACCGACAACAAGCTCCTGCTCTCTATATTAGTTTGGTGGTCCGTGTCTCCGAGCTTCTTCAACAAGGAGCACTAGAATGTGAGACAAATAATGCACAACAACGCATACAAACAATATTGTTTATTTGTTCCCATGTGCTTCAATTCCGCTCTCCCTCGCTTTCTCGCCCTCTCTCTCAGTATCTCTTCTCCCCTTCTACTTTGATAAGTGTCCTCTGATGCGCTGCACTTTGTGAAATAATTGGCCACTGAGATCTGTTCACGAACGTCTCTCAGTCGCTCTCTCTCTCTCTATTCCCTTCCAATTTGAGTCTCTGCGGGTCGTAGGCTTTTGGTCTGTTATTCTGGTTCTGTCGTCTGAGTTCACTGTGTGTCACGCTCGTTGATTGAAGGCTCGGACCAAGGTGCAGCGTGGTAGGCGAACATATTCATTTATTAAATGAACACAGACAAAACAACAAAATACACACGAACGTAAAGTTCTGCAGGCTACACAGCAACTATACAAAAACAAGATCCCACAAACTAAGGTGGAAAAAGGCTGCCTAAGTATGATCCCCAATCAGAGACAACGATAGACAGCTGCCTCTGATTGGGAACCATACCCGGCCAACAAAGCAATAGAAAAACTAGAATGCCCACCCAAATCACACGCTGACCTAACCAAATAGAGAACCAAAAGGGATCTCTAAGGTCAGGGCGTGACACTGTGAATCTTCTCTATCAATTACTGAAGGTTATCTAATGGTCTAATTAGGTTTTGTTCTTACAAACACATTTGAGTACAAGGAAAAAGGTACTCTGGAGAAATAATAGCTATTATGCAAGAAAAACTATTTCATAAAGGTTATGAATCATGCAATCATGAGGTCGCTGGCTGAAATGATGTCTAAATTACCAAGCCAATACGAAGCCAGCCTATGAGGAGTACAGAATATCTTTCACAGTCCCTAAAATCATTTTCTCCAGCAATATGTTGTGTTGGATGAAGTGGAATCATCGGGGGGGGGGGTGGGGGGGTTGTTAATTGAACAAGTGGGGATATGATCGGAGTGTACAATCTAATGCTGATGGGATTCAGCTATACCACATAGGAATTCTGGGTAACCTGTCACCCTTGACAACAGGGCCTGAGGACAGATCACTCAGTCAGAGAGAACAGGCCTCGTCATCCCCCCCTCTATCTCCAAATCCACTCTACCTCTTATCATTCCATCTGCTCTGTCTGTCCTCTCATGCATTCACAGCTACATTGCAGCAGCACCAGGGCTCATTTTGGAATGCACATCTCAGAAAACTCGGAAGCCCGAGGCAAAGGGAAATCATCCCAGTATGAAATGTAACATTCTACTCCTCCTGGAATATTAAAGGGATTCATCTATAAAATCTGCTTCATTCGTTTTCCTCCAATCCTTTCCCCTCCAATTACCAACCGGACCACTTGCAGTGGATATACAGATAGCACACATCAGGCCAATTTAAGAGGCAAGAGATTTTATTTGATGTTTCCCCGGTGGTCTGTAAAATAACCGTCTTTTCGCAACCGACGCTAGAAGCGGTGACGTGTTCGCCTTTGGAATGACTTGCGAGCTGCATATGATCTGTAAAACGCTGGTTGCTCATGTGTAAAAAAACAACCGCACAAACGCACCCGCACACATCCCCAAAAATGTGACATGAAATGACTGGAGCTTTTGGCTGAGTGGCTCCGATTTGCACCAGGGGGCTGATGCGGGGTGTCAACTGGTGTTTTGGGGGGTCACGGCCGTACTACCTACACACTGCCTAATGAGACCAAGACGACCAGCTAGCGCTGTACTGTACAAGCTAAGCCCAGCAGAGCAACACGTCTAGTATGTAGCAACCCTCTACAGCACTGTTACAGCACAACAGGAGAACTGGAGCACTGGAGCCAGAGGGAAGAGAAAGATCTGGAACAACTGTACTGTAGCTACTGCTGCTGTGAAAACAACTAATAAGAGGAGAGACGAGAAAGACAAAAAAATAAAGGGATGAAAAAGACAAGAAGTCAAAAAGGAGAAAAGAAGTCGATGTTTTAGGAATTGTAATATTCTCTCTCTCTTCAGATTCGTACATACCAAAGTCTCCTTTGAGCGCAGTCAACCCACTAGACACTGACATTGGTTCAGCTTAATTTCATTGAAATTAAGTGAAAACAACAGTGTGTGCCCAGTGGGAAAGTCCTTAATTGAACTCTGTAAGGGGGGCGAGGAGACGGAGAGGAGTCTAGAGGAGGAGACTGGAGGAGTACTAGAGGAGTCTAGAGGAGGAGACTGGAGGAGGAGACTAGAGGAGGAGACTAGAGGAGCAGACTAGAAGAGGAGACTAGAAGAGGAGACTAGAAGAGACTAAAGGAGGAGACTAGAGGAGGAGACTAGGGGAGGAGTCTAGAGGAGGCGACTAAAGGAGGAGACTAAAGGAGGAGACTAAAGGAGGAGACTAGAGGAGGAGACTAGAGGAGCAGACTAGAGGAGGAGACTAAAGGAGGAGAATAGAGGAGGAGACAACTAGAGGAGAATAGAGGAGGAGACTAGAGGAGACTAGAGGAGACTAGAGGAGGAGTCTAGAGGAGCAGACTAGAGGAGGAGACTAGATGAGGAGACTAGATGAGGAGACTAGAGGAGGAGACTAGAGGAGGAGACTAGAGGAGGAGACTAGGGGAGGAGTCTAGAGGAGGCGACTAAAGGAGGAGACTAAAGGAGGAGACTAGAGGAGGAGACTAGAGGAGCAGACTAGAGGAGGAGACTAAAGGAGGAGACTAAAGGAGGAGACAACCAGAGGAGGGGACTAGAGGAGGAGACAACTAGAGGAGACTAGAGGAGGAGACTAGAGGAGGAGACTAGAGGAGGAGACAACTAGAGGAGAATAGAGGAGGAGACTAGAGGAGGAGTCTAGAGGAGCAGACTAGAGGAGGAGACTAAAGGAGGAGACTAGAGGAGGAGACAACCAGAGGAGGGGACTAGAGGAGGAGACAACTAGAGGAGACTAGAGGAGGAGACTAGAGGAGGAGACTAGAGGAGAAATAAAGGGATTAAAAAGACAAGAAGTCAAAAAGGAGAAAAGAAGTCGATGTTTTAGGAATTGTAATATTCTCTCTCTCTTCAGATTCGTACATAACAAAGTCTCCTTTGAGCGCAGTACTCAGTCAACCCACTAGACACTGACATTGGTTCAGCTTAATTTCATTGAAATTAAGTGAAAACAACAGTGTGTGCCCAGTGGGAAAGTCCTTAATTGAACTCTGTAAGGGGGGCGAGGAGACGGAGAGGAGTCTAGAGGAGGAGACTGGAGGAGTACTAGAGGAGTCTAGAGGAGGAGACTGGAGGAGGAGACTAGAGGAGCAGACTAGAGGAGCAGACTAGAGGAGCAGACTAGAGGAGGAGACTAGAAGAGGAGACTAGAAAGACTAAAGGAGGAGCCTAGAGGAGGAGACTAGAAGAGGAGACTAGAAGAGACTAGAGTAGGAGACTAGAAGATGAGACTAGAAGAGACTAAAGGATGAGACTAGAGGAGGAGACTAGAGGAGGAGACTAGAGGAGGAGTCTAGAGGAGGAGACTAAAGGAGGAGACTAGAGGAGGAGACAAGAGGAGGAGTCTAGAGGAGCAGACTAGAGGAGACTAGAGGAGGAGTCTAGAGGAGCAGACTAGATGAGGAGACTAGAGGAGGAGACTAGAGGAGGAGACTAAAGGAGGAGACTAAAGGAGGAGACTAAAGGAGAAGACTAGAGGAGCAGACTAGAGGAGGAGACTAAAGGAGGAGACTAAAGGAGGAGAATAGAGGAGGAGAAAACTAGAGGAGACTAGAGGAGGAGCCTAGAGGAGGAGTCTAGAGTAGGAGACTAGAAGAGACTAGAGGAGGAGACTAGAGAAGGAGTCTAGAGGAGCAGACTAGAGGAGGAGACTAAAGGAGGAGACTAGAGGAGGAGACAACCAGAGGAGGGGACTAGAGGAGGAGACAACTAGAGGAGGAGACTAGAGGTATGGGGGAATGGTCTGAAAGGCACAGGAGGGCCTGTCCTGAAGCAGACAAGGCAGTCTGGGGACACGCGCAAGCGCGCGCGCACACACACACACACACACACACACACACACACACACACACAAGGTGTCTCTATGGCCTATTTTGAGTGAAGGGAAGTGTTGTGAGTGAGAACCCTGACAGCATGTCAGGTCCTAGTCAGGAGACCGTCTCCACAGCAAGGCAGGCTGAACTCCAAAAGGATGGGAAAGAAAAATATTCTGTCTGATTTTATTCTGCTGCAATGTTCCCTCTAAGCCTCGTGCATTCGTGGCCTCCTACCTCTTCCTGGACTGCGCCAGACCGTGCAGAGACGCAAGAGATTGAACTTCACTGAATTCTCCACATTAGTTTGCATGCACTATATAGATTGTTTTTCTCTGTGATCGAATGAATATTATATCAGCCCCTTTTCAATGCAACAAACCAAAACAAATCTAACGTTGCAAGATTGAGTCTGTGATTTTGTTGTAGGCAGTGCACAGAGCGCAACAGAGTATTCTATTGACGGGTAGCCAGCTCAAAACAGAAGCAGAGCCGCACGTGTGCACATTTGTTGATATTTTTTTACTAGTTATAGCGAGTTATAGGTTATTAGCCCAGTTATAGGTAAGTATTGGTCAGCAATGGGGAGTTACTGCTTCCTACAAGAGCACAAAATGTGTAGGCTACATTTCATGTTGTCTTTGAAAAGTGAGTCAGGTAAAAAGCTTTATGTCTAAACTAAAGGGGCAGTGTTGTATTTTGAGACAGGCTTGAATAAGCCAATAGGCAGAGGGTAGCCTACATCAGGGTTCTTCAATTCCGGTTCTGGAGGGCCCGAAACACCTCTGTTTTTCATCCTCTCCTTCTAATCAGGGGCTAATTCAGACCTGGGACACCAGGTGAGTGCAATTAACTACCAGGTAGAAATAAAAAACAGAAGTGTTTCGGTCCTCCAGGACCGGAATTGAAGAACCCTGGCCTACATGGTCTAATTATCTGTATGGTAATACTAATACAATGTATTTTGTAAAGTGGTTTCTTGCATCATACAACACAATACAATGCAACTCACAGTCACCTATTTGGCCCATGGTGTTACAGACCAGGTAAAAAATAATTAATTGATGCCCTGCATAATGTAAAAACGTTTTTTTAAAGGTCTCATGCAATATAGGCCTGCTTTGAACACCACCTATAGGCTACTGTAGGCTATATCACAGAAATCAAAAGTTATTTCCATGTGATAATATTATGAGATTTGCTCCATTGGTTTTGTTGGTAGGCTACTTTGAATAATAGCCACAATAGCCTATTGGCTACTGTCTAAAACAGTCTAAAAAAGGTACAGCCTCGGTGTTCACTGTAAACGTGCACTGGAAGACGCACAGAATTCTCACAACGTTCAAGTTTCTGCTCACAAAACCTGAAATTTGCTCAGTGCCCCCAACAAATTAGAGGGAACATTGTTCCGCTAGATTCTGATGGATTCTGACTATAATGGATGTTTTAAGAAATGGAATAAAGGAATGTGATGATGCTTGTATGCATGGTTGGGTTTTACTACCAGGTTAGAAAGGAGAGATTGTAATGTATGTCCAAGTACAGTAGCTGTGACAGAAAGACCAAGTCCAACAAAGATGGCGTTGTCTCAATAAGCTTCACGACTCCTCCCATTTGTTAGCAGTAAACAATGACATTGACTTTCTATTCATCCCTATAGTCTTCCCCTTAACAAGGACAGAACAAAGATCCAGAACACTCTATGAAACCCATAGGCTCCCAAGCTGTCTGTACAATGAACTCCCACCAACCATTCCCTGATGTAGCTGCAACACAGCTTATGCCTTTGCCAGACATCTATAAAATATATTTATATCAAGGCGTTGTGTGTGTGGCCACGAACGAGTCGACATTCATTTTTAATGTGTATATCAAGGCGTAGCTTGTGTGGCCACGAACGAGTCGACATTCATTTTTAATACAACTCTACCACTTGGGATGCGTGACTGACTGCTTGACGTGACCAGTGTCTAACAGAGTCTTACATGGTGAAGGTATTGTAGAGTTTAAACAGTGTTGGGGCTCACACTGGTGCAGTCTTCCATCAATATTACATGAAGACCTCAGAAGTAACTGCTCCATTTCGATCCCAGGCTGGAGGAGTTGTGTTGCTAACTTGCTATATTTTTACAGAACAGATGAATTAAACTACTCTACAGTACCTTACGCTCAGGAAGAGTGAAGTCCAGTTTGAGTTGTCTCTTTTTCGACTAGTTTATATACATTTTACATTTTAGTCATTTAGCAGACGCTCTTATCCAGAGCGACTTACAGGAGCAATTAGGGTTAAGTGCCTTGCTCAAGGGCACATCAACAGATTTTTCACCTAGTCGGCTCGGGGATTAGAACCAGCGACCTTTCGGTTACTGGCACAACGCTCTTACCCACTAAGCTACCTGCCGCCCTATATACTTTTATGTTCCCATGTGTAGGTGTGAGATATATGTTGTGATATTGCCGGTATAACAACATAGAATCCATACAATGGATATGGTATAGCCACAAGGCAGAAGCATAGAGTGACTGACTGTATCCCATGTGTAGGTGTGTAGGTGTGAGATATCTGTTTACATAAGCTAGGTGACCATGTGGCATCTGTAATACAATGCACTTTATAAACTGGGTGGTTCGAGCCCTGAATGCTGATTGACTGAAAGCCGTGGTTAGGGCTGTGGCGGTCACAACATTTCGTCAGCCGGTGATTGTCAAGCAAATAACTGTCGGTCTCACGGTAATTGACCGTTAATTAACATAAACACATTTAGCATCTCCTGGCTTCCACACATAGCCTACAAGCCACTGATGCAGACCTTTGGAATATCTACATTTTAAAAAGTATCATAAATCCATGTAATATAGCCTACAGCCTAAATCCATTATTTATTTTAGACAGGTCTAAAGAAACATGATATGAAGAAAATGTAGTCTATTTCAGAAGAACAGAATAGCATACTCTGAGTTGTCCTTATGTTAGGTCCTGATCTGGCTATGCCAAATGGCTGTGGGCTACACTAGTTCATTAAGCAGACAAGATTTGCTTAGAATTCCGTGGCATTTTTATGGTGAAAATGATCTTCCCCAAACTTGAAACTCACGCACTGCTTATGTACGCCAGTTAGGCTCTACACGCCTTATAAAGCGGATTAATGTGCTTAATTTTAAGAAGTTATTTGGCCACTTTAGCTGTGATACAAACCTTATCAAAACATTTAGGCCTACGGGCTAGGCTACATGAGGTGTGCGACTATGATTCGAAAAAGTCACAAAAAAAGGCATTGTTTCTTATGCTGGGCATCATTCACAAGTGATAATATATAATTCACAAGTGATAGGCTAATATTGTCACCCATCAGACTATTCTTGATTTAATCTTTACATATACTAAATAATATATGTGTGAAATTTGTTTTGATTTAGAATATAAGATATAATAATATGCCATTTAGCAGACGCTTTTATCCAAAGCGACTTACAGTCATGCGTGCATACATTTTTGTGTATGGGTGGTCCCGGGGATCGAACCCACTACCTTGGCGTTACAAGCGCCGTGCTCTACCAGCTGAGCTACAGAATGGACCATTATCATGCACCTGTATCGAAACAGGGGCAGCAAGAAAAAATACATCTCATCTATGCGCTTAAATAGTGAATGGAGGACACTTTTTCATTGGTTCATTTTCATGCCAGCCAGGTAGGCTATACTCCTGTTGTAAAGAGAAGCAATGTGCTTAATATTAGGAACGTTGAGAAATAAATATAGTAGGCCTAGCCTATAGAAAGCTGATGGGATCCTCCTCTTTTTAGTAGAGGCCATCACTCTGTTTTCTTGTGCAATTGCATAGCCTATATAAATGTTGCGCAACATGAGCTTATGGGCTCTCATGAAGCGTTTGATTAGATTTTCGATTACATTTGCATTGATGACAGGCCTCCTGTAGCTCAGTTGGTAGAGCATGGTGCTTGCAACGCCAGGATTGTGGGTTCGATTCCCATGGGGGGCCAGTATGAAAAAAAAAGTATGAAAAAAAAAGTATGAAAAATGTATGCATTCACTAACTGTAATTCGCTCTGGATAAGAGCGTCTGCTAAATGACTAAAATGTATATGTAATGTCAGAGTGATTAGAGGGACAATAGAGTGCTGAGTACCAGGCAGTTAGCAAGTTTGGTAGGCTACTAATGACCATCAGCATTGAGTAAACGGTCACTTGGAATTTGACTGCCTTCATTACTTGAGATCGCCGGTATGGCGGTAATACAGTCACCGCAACAGCCCTAGCCATGGTATATACCACGGGTATGACAAAACATTTATTTTTACTACTCTAATTACGTTGGTAACCAGTTTATAATAGCAATAAGGCACCTTGGGGGTTTGTGGTATATCACCAATATACCACGGCTAAGGGCTGTATCCAGGCACTCCATGTTGCATCATGCATAAGAACAACCCTTAGCCATGGTATATTGACCATATACAAAAACCCCTCAGGCATTATTGCTTAAATAGAATCCATACAACAGCTATGATATAGCTGTTCCAGATCTTTCTCTCTGGCTCCAGTGCTCCAGTAATGCCATTACAGTGCTGTAGTGGTAGCTACATACAACAGCTAATGACATAGCTCAGAATCATCATAGAGTAAGTAACCCATAGCCTTAATAGCTAATTAAACCTTCATAGCCAGTATCCATGTACCAAGGGAAGCCTAAAGTGTTTCATATTGAAGAAACCATTAGAATATTTAAAGGCAGTTTAAAGGGTTCCGAATCAGAAGACCCAGACCGACCAACATTCAGAATTCCATGTCTTCACCCCTATGTTTGGAGCTCCCCCCATTCTCATTGATCTCTGGGCATGTATTCACAAGGGAAGATCACCAAAGGCCTCGCTCTTGCTTTCAGATCTTCTTTGACCCAATTCATCCCACACGGACAGAACTCATTGTGAAGGCCTGTAACTTCACTTAAAATCCATAACAACATGATAGATCACCCATACTTAAGGCCTCCCAACTTCTGTTCTCTTCCACCCTGCAAGTGTTTGCAGCACAGCCAGATAAACCAAAAAAAGACAGAGAGAACTTGACACACACAGCGAAGAAAACAACAACTTGAGGCATTGCCCATTCTCCCCAACACACTCCTTCCCCAGCACACACTCTCCCCCCACACACCCTCCCCCTCATCCCCTTCACACACTTAGTGGTTTACTTACATTGTCGCGGGCCTTGTCTCTCACATCGTAGACGGTGAGCTTGACTAGCGTCTCTGGGCTGGCAGGGTACTCCGGAGGGAAGGTCACCCCTGTCAGGAACAACGGGTCTCTGCTTCCCTGAGAGAGGACGAGAGGGAACATGAGAGAGAGAGAGAGGGAGAGAGAGAGAGCGTGAGAGAGAGGGAGAGAGAGAGGGGGGGATGAGTGAGCCAACAGCTGTTCTCAGTCTGCTCCCGTACTGCTCCTGGGTGTTAGCGCAATAAATGGAAGTCTCTGGGTAGCTGCTAGCAAACTTCCCTAAGAACTGTATGGACAAGGGTTTGGACGTCTGACTCTGCAGTGAGACTGGGAGAGCTTGTTGTCATAGACGGCTGTTACTGCACACAGCCACATGGATGCACGACCTCAGCTAGCCTAAACACACAAACACACCCCAGACCAGGTTCCCACAAGACCCCCAAGCACCATAGCCCCCCTAGATAGGGCCCCAGGCCCGGCCAGGAGAGAGGCCTATGGAGCATACTGTGTACCCTGACTGGGTCTGTATATACCCTGGTGTAGTGAAGCTTTGCGTGTTCAAAGAAAACTGGTGTTTACACCAGGGGCGTTCTCTTCCTGTTGCCCTGCCCTGATGGGTGGCTCTGGAACGCAGGCCCCTGGGACAGGCTTGAGGACAGGGTAATGAGGAGTAAAGATGAATGTGGACACACAATCAGTACCCGCACGTGGACACACACACACACACAAACACACACACACACAAACACAAACACAAACAAGCACATAGAGGCATAGTCATAAACACATACACAGAAAGCATACACTCAGAAAGCAGAAACTCAAACACACACACACACACACACACACACGCACACACAGACTCAGCCCTGGCACATTCCGTAAATACCCTAACGACAATCTGTCGACATGAAAAACGTCTCCACTGTCTCCAGTACTGCGTTCCGCCATTGCAACGGTCTTCGGCTAGGAAAATCCAAATCGCTCAGATTAGTCATCTCAACAAAGGATCAATAGAAGCCTCCAGTCTATCTGTTTACATGTCCCTTTATTGACTACGAGGACATCCTTATCCAAGGTGACTAACAACTAACACATCTTAGCCTAACACAGTATGTCCATTGATACAGTAGTGGAGTACTGGAGGGATGTAGACTGTGGAAGGACCTGTGGTTTCAAATCGGCAGCCAAAACATGAGGCTACCCTAGGACAACCGTGTGTTACACACCTCTGCAAACACAGACACACCTCTCTCCTCATGAGCCAACCTCTACACAAATCCCTCTCCTCTCCTCTCCTCTCCTCTCCTCTCCTCTCCTCTCCTCTCCTCTCCTCTCCTCTCCTCTCCTCTCCTCTCCTCTCCTCTCCTCTCCTCTCCTCTCTAGCCTAGTACATGTTTCCATCCCCTGTATTAACACCAAGCAGTGGGAGAGGGAAAACAACACTAATCCATTGGCGAGTACTCTACTCACATGCGCTCAGTATACAGTGTTGCCCAGTACTGCCACCCAGCCACCCAGCTTTGAGGGGCATACGGGCATTCTGTAGCAGCACATTCACACACAATCTGGCACAGCGTTCAATACAAGAGGAAATGAAGACTCTCTGAGTGCTCACACACACACACACGCACCTTAAATCCCCTCGACAAGATATTCTGAACTGAATAGCCTTCTTTCATACTTACCAGCATGTTTGGCAGCTCCAGCTCCAGCCAAATTCACACAGCGGTACAAACAGGTAGAGTGGAGTAAGCAGCAGCAGTAGTAGCGGTAGCCCTTCAGAGAGAAGTAGTTAGTCAGTCAATGGGTCAGCCAGTCAGTCAGTTAGTCAGCCTGTCTGTGGCAGCAGGGGAGACAGCTGCGTATATAGACAGTGACGCCCCTCTCTGTGCCTTTGGGTTACAGACCTCCACGGAATGGGGCGAGGCATTACACTAGTAGAGGGTGGCGAGTGTGAGTGTGTGTGTGTGTGTGGGGGGGTGGGGGTATCGTCCCATGGCAGGAGGCTCTCTCAGACAGTTGGCTCTCACCCATTCCCTTGACCCCTCATCATATTTACACACACATTGTTGCCTCGCTTCACTAGAATGACATCAAAGGCTTGTTTTATCCTATTGGGTGCTTGGCCCAACAGCGTGACGTCAAATCCCCTTTTTGAGAAGGCCACTCCTGGGCCCTTGGCGGTAATGGCTTTCAGAATGGGATTTTCCCATAGACAAACAGATTACCGTGGGGCCTAAATGCCACCCTCTCTGTCCTGTCTGTCTCCTCTCTCATGGTGTACAGCTGTTCAGAGGTACAGTATATAACCCACACCACTCATGTGCTTAGAGACAGAGAGAGGGGATCTCCAATAACATTTGAGTAATGTTTACACTTGAGCCCAACATGTCAGATTGATAGGATTGATAGGACAGATTGCTTTGAAGTCTGTTGATATCTACTGCTTATATTTATATTTGTTTATTTCTCTTTATGTAGCACACGCCCAACGTTTCAAACAAACATCATTCAAATGAAAGGAATGGTCTCCGTCCTATAGGCTTCACACTGCCCCAAGATGGACTGTCCATGCCCCTCCAATCCCAACTCACTATTTAGGATTAAGGAAACACCTGCTCTGTAAGGCTTCAATAACACCCTGATCACATGTGTGGGGCCTAGATAACACCTGTGTCACATGTGTGGGGTGAGGGGGGGGGGGGGGGGGGCAGCAGGCCACCAGTCTCCAGTCTGTCTCTAGGCATAGAGGTAGCTGCCAGTCTGGTAAGGCCCATCTGTTGGACACCAGGGCCTCTGGGAACAACACACGGCAGCCGGCCTGTCTCCGACATATTCACACTTCATACACAGACATGAGTGTGAGCATGCACACACACACTTGCACATTAACCCGAGAGGTTATTGAATGAACAGCTGCAGCACTGAGGAATGATGGACAGACAGACAGAGCTCAATTAAACAATGTAGTATAGGGACTCCCTATGGCCGGCCCCACACACAAACACACACACACCAACACACACACACACACACACACACACACAACCTCACTCACCATCTGTATGGTGTACCGCAAGTTTAGTGTTATTGTTGAGTCTCTTACTGTAAAACCATTCCTGATGCTATTTGTTCTTGTCTGTGTTCCTTTGAAAATAAATACAAAGTTGATCACAAAAAAAATCACTGTCAGTGTTCAGTGATACGTAATGAATTAGAGAGACTAGTCATTCCAATACATCGACCAGTCAGATACAGAAGTTATACTGCATCACTGCGTCTGGTTAAGTATTTACAATACCATAAAGCCAGAGACACGTCTACAGTATGATCAGAAGAGATATCCACAGATCCATACATACAGTAGCCATACATACCCTCCTTTTGAGAAGCCGGAAGCAACAACAGTCCATGTTGTTCTCAGATCCTTCTCCAAAACAAGAGTCACATTACAGCTGTGGAATCACCAGCCACACTAGTCCTGCAGCAGCGAGCTTGGCTGAGCCAGCACAACGTACTGCTAACTGCTGCACCACATCCTGTGTTTTCCACTTGGACCCAAACACAGAGTGAGTGGAGGACTATTTTCTATGGAGTTTCTACAGTAAGAGACGGAGGGACTGTCTTGAAAACAATGTCTTCCTGTTGCTTAATCAGCTAGATCCGAGAGAGGGAAGCCCTTCTTCTTTGTGTTGTCTAATATGAGCCCTCAGTCAGTGACAGAGAAGAGGGCGGAAAGGAAAGGGAAATATTAATGAGTGATTTGTTGAGGTGTGTGTGTGTCTCTGTGTGTGTGTGTGTGTCTCTGTGTGCGTGTGTGTTTGCACAATGGTGGAAAAAGCACCCAACGTAGAAAATGACTCAAGTAAAAGTGAAAGTCACCCAGTAAAAGTCTAAAAGTATTTGGTTTTAAATATACTTAAGTATCAAAAGTAAATGCAATTGCTAAAATATACTTAAGTATTAATCATTTCAAATTCCTTATATTAAGCAAACCAGACAGCACAAGTTTCGTGTTTTTTATTTATTTACAGATAGCCAGGGGCTATCTTAAGTACTTTACACCTGTGTGTGTGTGTGTTCTATGAGGGTATTTCAGACTGGGACAGGGGGCAACACTTGTGCTGTTGTTGCTGTGGTAATGACACTCCCACTCTGAAGGCAATAAAAGTGGCATGCCAGAGGTCAGAGGGCACAGACACACACTTCTGACAGACTGTACGGAGCGCAGTGCTCAAAACACACACACACAGTGGGCACACGCAGACAGTCTGCTACTGCAGTTGACTGACTCGGATAGTCACATTGAGACAGATAGAGCGGTCTAATCACAAATCAGTGAGACAGAGAGACAGAGAGAAAGAATGAGAGAGAGAGAGACAGAGAGAGAACAAAAGAGAGCGAGCGAATGAGCGAGAGAAGGAGAGAGAACAAAAGAGAGAGAGTGAATGAGCGAGAGAAGGAGAGCGAGAGAATGAGAAGGAGAGAGAGAGAGATAGATAGACTTAACCACAACAGCTTCAGCAATAGCAACTTAGACCCAGTGAACCAGAGCGACCCTTTAACAGTAAAAATAACAAACACAGACAGAGAAAGGGAGTGAGAGAGCGAGAGAGAGAGAGGGAGCAGGAGGGGAGGAAGCTGCATTAAGTGGCTTGTGAAAAGGTGTGTGTGTGTGCATGTGTGAGTGAGTGTGTGTGCATGTGTGGTGTGGTGTGGTGTGGTGTGGTGTGGTGTGGTGTGGTGTGGTGTGGTGTGGTGTGGTGTGGTGTGGTGTGGTGTGGTGTGGTGTGGTGTGGTGTGGTGTGGTGTGGTGTGGTGTGGTGTGGTGTGGTGTGGTGTGGTGTGGTGTGGTGTGGTGTGGTGTGGTGTGGTGTGGTGTGTGTGTGTGTGTGTGTGTGTGTGTGTGTGTGTGTGTGTGTGTGTGTGTGTGTGTAAGTGCATATGCGTGTGTGTGTGTGTGCCTTACCTCTACTATCTCTGTGCAGGCGTGGGAGACCAGGTATTGTTCCCGGGGGTCGATGACAGCAACCTGGACTAGAGCATTGGGCTTCCTGTCTCTGCCAGAGCCAATCAGATCCCTGCACTCTGGAGAAGGGGAGGACAGAGAGAGGGGGGGGGGGTAAAAGGAAGATGAGGAAAGGAGAGTAGATAGAGTGAACGAGAGGGAGAGGAGAGAGTAAGATAGAGCAGAAAGAGAGAGTTGAGGAAAGGGGGGAGGGGGGACAGAGAGAGAGAGGACAGTCAGTACAGTACATTCCCTGAGTAAAACCCCAACATGAAAACAACACAACAAGGTTGAAGAGAAAGGAGGTGGGAGAGAAAGGAGGAGTGAAATCACCATGACCCCACCATTCCCCGGGGCATTAGGTGAGAGTGGCGGAAGGACAACAAAAAGCTATTTCTCAGGGAAGTGTCCTCTCTGAAACAGGAAATAGGAAGTCATATGTCCTTAGTTCTGGAAAGCAGCTTGTCTCCTGAGACCCAGTCGTCAAACTAACATGGCTGCCAGTCGAAGTCTTCTGTCTTCCTTCTTCCCTCAGCTGAGTGAGTGTACCGAGGACTGTCCATTTTATTAGGATTTAATGTTTGTCAGTGAAAGCCCTGGTCAGTCCCTAGTTCCTCCAGGCTTCCTCTTTGACAGGAAGACTGGGCCGAGGGGAGGCTAGGACATCATAGGAAACCAACACTTCCTGTCCAGGAATGGTCACTCCCTCTCTGGCTCAGTACGAGGCTGTAGTCACAAGTATTTACGATAAAGTGATATTGGACTATACATACATTTAGTCTATTTCATTATATTGTTATAGGACAATATATCTCCAAATGTTATGCAACAAATATTATACACAGTCATGTAACTATCTGACAATAGATACCGAAATAATGTTGATGTAACAACAAACACAAAGAGCCATATGCTGTCACTGAATGTTTGAATATCTGACTACAGTGCTCTATGGCTACTATACAGGGTTGAATATCTGACTACAGTGCTCTATGGCTAATATACAGGGTTGAATATCTGACTACAAGGTGAGACATCTGCATCAGGACAGTTCATCCGATCATGTCTAAATGGTGCACTTTATCCAACTAGCAACATTCTGGCAGATAAACAAGAATTGATCCACTCTGCAAATGCGTTGTCACTATAGCACATTATTTTGTGAAAACGTAACCCTGAGTAACATTACTCAATAGAAAAAAATCCATAAAGGCAGCAAAATATGACAGAAGGTTGTTCTTGTTATGTGTAATTCCCCCTCGGAGGGTCGACTTCACAGAATAAGCGTCTGTACGGGTACAGAAAATAAAAAGGTTTCAACAAGGGGGTATTGAAGAAGAGTCAAGAGGAAGCTACAGAGTTAGCCCAGGAGTTAAAAGATGAATGATGCTAAGGGATAAAACACTGTCTTTGCTGTAAAGACCTTTGCTTCCTTGATGTACTGAAGTCTCAGTGAACCGATCCATCTAGCATTCTCTGATCTTTGGAGGATGAGAGTGTGAAAGATACGGGGCTATGAACTGGGACACACACCAAGACAACGGGTTCACTCTGTAGAATTGAATCCCTTCCTTAGTTGAGATATACCATACTGCAAGATGTAGATGTACAGTTGAATGCATGCACAAGCATGCACGCACACAGACACACAGACACACACACACACACACACACACACACACACGCATGCATACAAGCACGACACACACCAAAAAAAAGTGTGTGTTGGCCTTATGTAAATTGCTGCCAGTATCAGGTGTTTTTCTACCTACATTAGAATGCTGATCGGCTTGTCAAGGTGAGAGTCGTCACCTTGACTGGTTTACGAACACAAACAAAGTCGAGTTTCAAGCGGTATCACCCAGTTTGTGTATGCGAGAGGAAAGTGAAAACAGCATTTTAGCATTTAGCCAAGCCGCTCTGCTGAGAAATGGGATGTCAGAGCGATGTAGCGCTGTTCTGGTTGAAGCCTTGATAGTGCAGGAAGTGTAACACACGGTCAAGGTCAAATTCAAGGTCAAATATCAACATGGTCTCATTAGAAAACGGCAAAAATAGTGACATTCAATAATTGTGTGTATATATATATATCTCCTAGGCTGATATATATAGCAAAAGATCAATCACGTTTAAGTGTTTCGATCCCAGTTAAAATCAACAGGTTTGAGAGTAAATCATTTAAGTGTTCAATCAATGATCCCATTCAAACCATGTGACATCAGAAATAGCCCTAAATCACTGTCTCTTTGCCCGGTCAGGGGAATGTACTCAAATATTTCCTGAATGCTTCTTATTAGATCAAAATAGTTAACGGAAAAGAAGAATAGCAGCCTGCTGTATGGAACTGACTAACAACACACTAGGTACCATGATACTCTCAAAGAGCCTCTTCTATTCAAATGGAGAGAGTGAGAGGTAGGAGATAGGTGAGAGCGACAGAGAGAGAGCGAGATGGAGAGGGAGGGAGAGTGATAGAGAGGGAGAAAGCTGAGAGATTGAGAGAAAGAGAAGAGAGAGAGAGACAGACAGACAGACAGACAGACAGACAGACAGACAGACAGACAGACAGACAGACAGACAGACAGACAGACAGACAGACAGACAGACAGACAGACAGACAGACAGACAGACAGACAGACAGACAGACAGACAGACAGACAGACAGACAGACAGACAGACAGACAGACAGAGAGAGAGAGAGAGAGAGAGAGAGAGAGAGAGAGAGAGAGAGAGAGAGAGAGAGAGAGAGAGAGAGCGAGAGAGAGCGAGAGAGAGCGAGAGAGAGCGAGAGAGAGCGAGAGAGACAGGGTGCTAAGGCATGAATGATGCTAAGGGATAAAACACTGTCTTTGCTGTAAAGACCTTTGCTTCCTTGATGTACTGAAGTCTCAGTGAACCGATCCATCTAGCATTCTCTGATCTTTGGAGGATGAGAGTGTGAAAGATACGGGGCCATGAACTGGGACACACACCAAGACAACGGGTTCACTCTGTAGAATTGAATCCCTTCCTTAGTTGAGATATACCATACTGCAAGATGTAGATGTACAGTTGAATGCATGCACAAGCATGCACGCACACAGACACACACACACACACACACACACACACACACACACGCATGCATGCATGCAAGCACGACACACACCAAAAAAAAGTGTGTGTTGGCCTTATGTAAATTGCTGCCAGTATCAGGTGTTTTTCTACCTACATTAGAATGCTGATCGGCTTGTCAGGGTGAGAGTCGTCACCTTGACTGTTTACGAACACAAACAAAGTCGAGTTTCAAGCGGTATCACCCAGTTTGTGTATGCGAGAGGAAAGTGAAAACAGCATTTTAGCATTTAGCCAAGCCGCTCTGCTGAGAAATGGGATGTCAGAGCGATGTAGCGCTGTTCTGGTTGAAGCCTTGATAGTGCAGGAAGTGTAACACACGGTCAAGGTCAAATTCAAGGTCAAATATCAACATGGTCTCATTAGAAAACGGCAAAAATAGTTACATTCAATAATTGTGTGTATATATATATATATATATCTCCTAGGCTGATATATATAGCAAAATATCAATCACGTTTAAGTGTTTCGATCCCAGTTAAAATCAACAGGTTTGAGAGTAAATCATTTAAGTGTTCAATCAATGATCCCATTCAAACCATGTGACATCAGAAATAGCCCTAAATCACTGTCTCTTTGCCCGGTCAGGGGAATGTACTCAAATATTTCCTGAATGCTTCTTATTAGATCAAAATAGTTAACGGAAAAGAAGAATAGCAGCCTGCTGTATGGAACTGACTAACAACACACTAGGTACCATGATACTCTCAAAGAGCCTCTTCTCTATGACGCACATGGTGTTCAAATGGAGAGAGGTAGGAGATGGAGAAAGAGAAAGAGAAAGAGAAAGAGAGAGATAGGAGATGGAGAGATAGGAGATAGAGAGAGAGAGAGAGAGAGAGAGAGAGAGAGAGAGAGAGAGAGAGAGAGAGAGAGAGAGAGAGAGAGAGAATGGGAACAGAGGAATAGAAGGAGAGAGGGATTGAGTGAAGTGATAGAAGGCTAGAAAGAGAGGGAGTGGGTGAGTCATGAAAATAATAAGAGGAGGTCTGAATACCCCAGATGTAATGCAGCCCGTTAGGCTAATTGGCTGGCTCTATCTGGATTAAAGTCCTCCCACATTAAAGCAAATGACTTTCTGCTCCGATGCAATGGCTACTATCATCGTTAATTTACCATCCTAAAATAGCCAAGACTTTTATCTGAAAAAATTGTGTTTTTCTGTGACTCCCTGGGGTTTGGGGTGAGTAAATTGTATAGTTGTAAACTGAAATAATAACCTAGCTTTTAGTCTGACCATTATTTGAATGACGAACAACCTTTTAAATTTAGTGTCAACAGCATTACTATTTTAAATGATGATTTTGACCTTTGATAGACAGACAGACAAGTGTACAGATAACAGTTGATTAGGACATTCTATTATGAGTAGCTTCTTCTACTACAACACTGACAGTGGCATGTAGACAGACAGACAGACAGACAGCAGTCATGGGGCCCTGTGAAGGCTAAGGTGAGGTAAAGGAGTCAGTTAAATTGATGGATTAAACCACAGTTTGAGACAGGGCCGTGTGACTAACAGTCCTTGTGGATCCGTAGTGACATAGTGACTGTCGTTGAGGTAACAGACAGTGTGTCATACGGTACGGAGTGACAGGGACAACACATCCTCTTAGTAATGTTGTCACCAGACTGGAGCAGACAGACACCGTCCCCGTATTGGATTCCCCTGGGGTACTACATTTCCTTCATCGCCGTGGGCTAGAAACAGTGTGAAGTGTGTTTGTATATGTGTGTGTGTGTGTGTGTGTGTGTGTGTGTGTGTTTGCAAGCAAGCAAGCATGTTTGTACACGTGTGTGTGTCAGCCCACAAAAAACATCATAGGATTAGCCTTTCGACCTTGGTTGCTCCAGGAGGCCACAAAGCACCTGGCATCAGGGTTAGTTTCTAAAACACTATATAAAAACTACTATTCCAGAATGTGTACACATCTAATCAGAGCTATAGGGAGATGCCTCCACTATGTCTAATCTGTTATGATGGAGGAAATGCTACAGCGCAAGGCAGAACAAAACATCACAGCCAACCATGATGTAGTGTTATCTCTCTGGTGCTACTCCATCTGATTCTACATTGTGACATTCACCTTTTCTTCCACCAAGATCTTAATATTAGATATGTTGGAGTTACGTTAAAGAGCTGGAGCCACACAAGGCGGAAGAAAGCAGCGATAGAACTGATGATGCAGAAGAACAGACATGCGCTTAGTCGCGCACAGACACACACACACACACACACACACTTCTATTTTCCCAGGGACCATAGAAGACCCACTCCCACTGTTCCTCATCTTTACCATCAGTTTCATCATATTCCTCTCTCTCCCCTCTTTTTCACCCTCTCTCTCTCCTCTCTCTCTTTTTGCTTGCTTCCTCTCTCTTCCTCCATCTCTCTCTCGCTCTCTTTTTCTCCATCTCTCCCTCACAAACATAGCAACATATCCAAGTGTGGTATAGAATTGGGGAGTTGCTCAGCAGTGTTTGATAGAATTGGGGAGTTGCTCAGCAGTGTTTGATCCTCTCCAGTCTAAAGGCTCCATCGGATACATCTCTGACAGGGCCTGGGATCTCACCTAATATCACACTCTACTGAGGATTGACATGTGACAGTGGACATCTCTAGCCGCATCGCTTCACAGAGTGACAGGACCAAAGCCACAGCCATTTAATTCAACTACTGAGTCTGAGGTCAGTAACATTTGAGATAGAAAGAAAGAGAGAGAGGAAGAGAGAGAGAGAGAGAGAGAGAGAGAGAGAGAGAGAGAGAGAGAGAGAGAGAGAAGAGAGAGAGAGAGAGAGAGAGAGAGAGAGAGAGAGAGAGAGAGAGAGAGAGAGAGAGAGAGAGAGAGAGAGAGAGAGAGAGAGAGGGGGCTGGGGATGAGTGAGAGAGGGAGAGAGAAAAAGAGACAGAAAAGATTGAGAAATAAATAAATAAATAAATAAAAATAATTGGAATACATTGACACTAAGACATACAGTGCCACCTCCTCTGTGACCTTACAGGGAATCTAAATTCCATTAGAAGGGAAAATGTGGAGAGAAGGGGAGACAGTGGGGGTTGCTATGGGAGACAAAAACATCACTCTCCAGATTAGGATTATTCATCACGATAATTATATCAGCGCTTCAATTAATTTGACAACATTATTTGCATCTGCCGCTGTCATTTTCACACCTGTTCAGTGTTCACCATCAGTTCTGGGGAAAATATAATGCCTGTTATATTACTATAATGGCAATTTATGTTGTGGAGAAAGAGTCTATACATCTGCCATGTCAATTAAAAAGAGAAAATTACAACCATATGATGTTAGATTAGTGAAAGATGTAGAATTCTACAAAATAAAGAACACACACCATAAGGTGAGGAGCTGACTAGCCAATGATAATCTAACCAGAAGTCTCCAACATGTCGACCGCTAACTAGCAGCTCACAGACTCATAACATCTAATTTCGTTGTTTCTCTATGAACAATTGTCATCTCGAGAGTGAACCCCCCCCTCACAAAAAATATCTACAACTAGGAAAAATAAAACTGAGAAAACATAATTTGGGAAAATATCAAACATAATTTTAGAAAAAAGTCACAGATTGTATATGGTCCCCCTTAGAGTTGTTTATTAACCATTATTTCACTAGATATATTGACAGAAAATGACTTTCTCTTGTACACCCGGGAAAGAGAATAGCTCTCATGGTAGAAAAGGTTAGGGACCCCTGCTCAATACAAATGAAAAATAAAGTTGCACACTTCTCTCTCCTGGCTGTGGACTTATTTAAATAGATGCGGATTTAGTGTCTTAACAGAAGAAAGGGCTCCAGTAAATCTTTGAAGTGTGTTTGTACCATGTCAGATTGACATAGAGGGACAGATGTGGACTGTTTGCATCCAAGCAGCACAGCTCAGGGTACTTACCGTACAGGACACATCCCACGCTGAAGAAAGTGTGCCTTCAAATTAGTTATTTTTCTGGGAAACAAATTGGCCACTTCCCTTTCTTTATCCTGTATCCATGCTGAGTTTAAATGATGATTGGGCCTTTGTTAAAAGAACTACAGTACAGGGAGTTATACAGCAGTTGCCTGGTGACTCAAACTGAATTCTTCCGCTGCTCTATGTTCGCTACATACAATGCCTTCGGAAAGTATTCAGACCCCTTGACTTATTCCACATTTTGTTACGTTACAGCCTTATTCTCAAATTGATTAAATAAAATAAAATCCTCAGCAATCTACACACAATACCCCATAATGACAAAGCAAAAACCGTTTTTTTGAAATTTTTGCAAATGTATTAAATAAAAACTGAAATACCTTATTTACATAAGTATTCAGACCCTTTGCTGTGAGACTCGAAATTGAGCTCAGGTGCATCCTGTTTCCATTGATCATCCTTGAGATGTTTCTACAACTTGATTGGAGTCCACCTGTGGTAAATTCAATTGATTGGACATGATTTGGAAAGGCAAACACCTGTCTATATAATGTCCCACAGTTGACAGTGCATGTCAAAAACCAAGCCATGAGGTCGAAGGAATTGTCCGTAGAGCTCCAAGACAGGATTGTGTCGAGGCACAGAACTCGGGAAGGGTACCAAAAAATGTCTGCAGCATTGAAGGTACCCAAGAATACAGTGGCCTCCATCATTCTTAAATGGAAGAAGTTTGGAACCACCGAGACTCTTCCTAGAGCTGGCCGCCCGGCCTAGAATGGCCAGACGGAAGCCACTCCTCAGTATAAGGCACATGACAGCCCACTTAGAGTTTGGCAAAAGGCACCTAAAAACTCTCAGACCATGAGAAACAAGATTCTCTGGTCTGATGAAACTAAGATTGAACTCTTTGGCCTGAATGCCAAGCGTCACTTCTGGAGGAAACCTGGCACCATCCCTACGGTGAAGTATGGTGGTGGCAGCATCATGCTTTGGGGATGTTTTTCAGCTGCAGGGACTGGAAGACTAGTCAGGATCGAGGCAAAGATGAACGGAGCAAAGTACAGAGAGATCCTGGATGGAAACCTGCTCCAGAGCGCTCAGGACCTCAGACTGGGGGGGCACAGAAAGTGGAGCACTATATAGGGAATAGGGTTCCGATTATAAAGATGCAGCCCCAGTCATTTCCAACATAGAGGCTACCTTCAACTTGTTAGAAGTGTGTTTCTCTCATAACATTACTAGATGAAGAGCTCTACTGTAGTTAAAATGGCCCTCGTTTACATTAATTATAACATGGCCATGATCATCAACGCCAGTGATCAAAGTAAAGCTTTATCAACATTGACAAAAACTATTTTCAATGTTAAAAAGAAAATAAAACGTAAAAAGTACAGTAAGGGGTTTTGAAATCCCGTTCTGTGTGTGTGTGTGAAGTGGTTATTTTCCTCTGTGTATAGTTCAGAGAGGTAACACACAGGTTACCTGAATGGGAAATGAAGGACACGACACTGGCGTTTGAAACATTGTTTTCTGACGTTGGCATTATCAAAAGACAACCGCACCTAATTTGTGTGCCGAGATACAGCTAATGAGGGAAGCCGGTTAATGAAGATTTAATTTGTAGTTGGCAGAGTGTGTAGGGAAGGTTTTGAACGCCCCTTCAATCCCCCCCCCCCCCCCCTTCTCCCCACATCTCCTCCACTCCCCTGGGGTGTGAGTCTCATCTCAGCTGGGCGGACTGCCGGTGGCTAAACCCAAGGCTACCGTACCTTAAGGAGGTGCTGCCTAGTTGGGCATCCTGACTCCCCGGAGACTTCCCCCTGGAGGCCACTGAGAGAGAGGCTTCCAGTTGTGGCACTGGGCCATTGGGAATGCTGATGTTCGGAGGCTACTGGCTTCAACCAATCAGACACTGGCCAGGAGGGTGTTTTTATGCAGGATCATACCACTGTATAGACCTCTAAAGAGAAGATTGCCCTTCCACACACCATGACTGCCTGAGAGACTGTAGCTACTGTGGCGGTCAAACAAAGTCCACAGGGAGATTAGGCACGGTGACTACAACCAATCAGGCTACAGTACAACTAAAGGCCATGGTGTCCGTACGCAGATTCATACTATGGCTGTCTATGGTACAGTGAGGGAAAAAAGTATTTGATCCCCTGCTGATTCTGTACGTTTGCCCACTGACAAAAACATGATCAGTCTATAAAAGCTCCATTTTGGTCTCATCTGACCACAACACTTTCACCCAGCTCTCCTCTGAATCATTCAGATGTTCATTGGCAAACTTCAGACGGGCCTGTATATGTGCTTTCTTGAGCAGGGGGACCTTGCGGGCGCTGCAGGATTTCAGTCCTTCACGGCGTAATTGTTTTCTTGGTGACTATGGTCCCAGCTGCCTTGAGATCATTGACAAGATCCTCCCGTGTAGTTCTGGGCTTATTCCTCACCGTTCTCATGATCATTGCAACTCCACGAGGTGAGATCTTGCATGGAGCCCCAGGACGAGGGAGATTGACAGTTATTTTGTGTTTCTTCCATTTGCGAATAATCGCACCAACTGTTGTCACCTTCTCACCAAGCTGCTTGGCGATGGTCTTGTAGCCCATTCCAGCCTTGTGTAGGTCTACAATCTTGTCCCTGAACCTTGGAGACCTCTTTGGTCTTGGCCATGGTGGAGAGTTTGGAATCTGATTGATTGATTGCTTCTGTGGACAGGTTTCTTTTATACAGGTAACAAACTGAGATTAGGAGCACTCCCTTTAAGAGTGTGCTCCTAATCTCAACTTGTTACCTGTATAAAAGACACCTGGGAGCCAGAAATCTTTCTGATTGAGAGGGGGTCAAATACTTATTTCCCTCATTAAAATGCAAATCAATTTATAACATTTTTGACATGCGTTTTTCTGGATTTCTTTTTGTTATTCTGTCTCTCACTGTTCAAATAAACCTACCATTAAAATTATAGACTGATCATTTCTTTGTCAGTGGACAAACGTACAAAATCAGCAGGGGATCAAATACTTGTTTCCCTCACTGTAGGTCTTAGTTCCACAATGCCTGTAGCATTTAGGTCAAACAAAGTCCATGGAATAGTGACAAACATTTATAACGCCAATAAATAATGGACACAATGTGAACTCAGTCCACCTCAATGTGTTAACAGTACTGTTCAGACCTGCTGTAGGTATTGTGTTGATATACATGTATCACTTTCAGCTGAATGTGTGGTTGAATATGTGAATAAAAAGCCTAATGCGTGATTTGTTTGGAGTGCATAGCCGGCCACACCGTTTGACACCGAATCATTCCTCCGAAAATAATAATCCTCCACAGTTACTAGGCAACAAGTGGAAATAATGCTAATGGTTCTGTGGCTGATGAATACAAGGTGTGCTGAAGTGTTTTGGTAACTGAGAGGGACTACTTTTTAGCATTACAAATTCTGCCCTTTGTGACCTCGCTCCCGAGTGGCAGCTAGATTTGTTCAAAGGTCGTTATGAGGTTAAATATTAGGTTATTGTAAATCTCTCAAGACTCTTACCTTTTGCATTCAAAGTATGCAGATCTCATATTTGATTGTGCTAAGATAACAAGCAGAATACTTAGTAGCCTTTTTGTTAATCTGTGGTTGGATATTGAAAGGATATCCTCCCACCTTGGTCGTTGCTTTGAAAAGTTCAAAAAAGAAAGAGGCGATTACGAGTGATTACTATTTTATACTATGTTATCTAAAACGCAGATAGCGTACAAACTTCAGCACACATGTGAACAGGGCTGATGTGTCAAGGGTCAAAAACACAATTAGCTGGACTTTTTCCAGCTTTCTCTTGTTGAACACCCTTTTGTAAAAGAGGTTAACATAGGACAGTGCACGTTAGAATCTACTAGTGCAGATCCATCAGAATATACACTGACTGTACAAAACATTAGGAACACCTGCCCTTTCCATGACATAGAATGCAGGTGAACACTATGATCCCATATTGATGTCACTTGTTAAATCCACTTCAATCAGTGTAGATGAAGGGGAGGAGACAGGTTCAATAAGGATTTTTAAGCCTTGAGACAATTGAGACATGGATTGTGTATTTATGCCATTCAGAGGGTGAATGGGCAAGACAAAAGATTTAAGTGCCTTTGAACAGGGTATGGTAGTAGGTGCCAGGCACACCGGTTTGTGTCAAGAACTGCAACGCTGCTGGGTTTTTCACGCTTAACAGTTTCCCATGTGTATCAAGAATGGTCCACCACCCAAAGGACATCCAGTCAACTTGATACAACTGTGGGAAGCATTGTAGAACCTTGTAGAATCCATGCCCCGACGAATTGAGGCTGTTCTGAAGGTAAGGGGGGGGGGGGGGGGGGGTCCTTAATGTTATTAGGAAGGTGTCCTTAATGTCTTCTACACTCAGTGTATATCATCCTACGAGGGATAGCAGAGCAAGCTAAATGAGCAACGTCATAGCGCATAGATGAATCTAGAATTGGGAAAGGCAGGCACCTCTTTCACTCAGTTCACTCTTTCTTTCATCTCTATCCATCTCCTAAGAGAGTTCTGCATCACAGATACACAGCATATTCTCTCTGCTCCTCCTCACCTATCCCCATACAATCCTGAGCTGTACATCAACTGTCTTCACTCATTTACTTTACAGAAGACGAGCATGTCAGCTTGTCAGAAACCTTCTCTTCGTGAGGTTAAAGTGAGAAGATATTCCAGAAACCTTCTCTTCGTAAGGTTAAAGTGAGATGATATTCCAGAAACTTTCTCTTCGTAAGGTTAAAGTGAGAAGATATTCCAGAAACCTTCTCTTCGTAAGGTTAAAGTGAGAAGATATTCAAGAAACCTTCTCTTTGTAAGGTTAAAGTGAGAAAATATTCAAGAAACCTTAAGATCTCAGCCTGGGGGAGGAGAGCGAATGAAGAATGACTTAATTCGATTCTGTTTTCTCAAAATCACCCACTCTGATGGTAATTGATCATTAGGGCCAGAAATAAATCATTTTGGCTGGAATCATTGTTTTATTTGTCACGGGTGATTAGCTTGTCGTGATATGAGACCCGCTGAACCATCGACATCATTGCCAAGCCATTGATTTTTTATTAGCCGAGACCTAACCTAGAATCATCTCATCCCGTTATGAAATGTACTCAACGCTTATTGGCAAAGCTTTATTCAGCCAAACTTCCTTTCAACTCAATGGCTTGCCCTTAAAGGTGTAGTCTGGGGTCTAGGAATCTCTCTCTCACTGTCAGTCCTTGGATTTAGAGTGATGTCTATGAATTTGAGAGGGGTTTCCCTAACCACTTCCCTCAGCTGTGTACAAGCAGTTTTTTTTTACTATAATTTTTTGTTAGAAGAATATACTGTAGCTTTAACCCCAGGAAGGTGAAGAGCCTTCAGCTTTCAAGGATTACAAAGAAAACCCTTTCCTTTGCGGTTTTCAATGGACGTATTCCTGGTATTGCTGGCAATAACATTTCATGTATCAATCAAGCGAGAGAGAAATGGAAGGCATGAATGAAATAACTGCCAACCTTTAACAATAAAAACACATCCAGATACACTTCCAGATAATCATGTTTTCCCTAAGCAACAAAAGCCCTTTCTTTCTAAATGTTGAATGGCGGTTGAATACAATACATATATAATTTAAACTAGGTAAACAAAACTATTATTTACAGTTTGATGGATCAAAGGAAGAAGATGGGGGAAACGTAATGTTTTGCTAATGTAGTAGGCATACACACACACAAAAACACACACACACCCAGAGAGAGTGATACACGCATGCGCGCACACTCACACACACACACAACCACTGCAATTATACCAACATGTCACCCTTTCCTCACCAGCTGTCAGGCAGATTGACTCCATTGTTCCAGAACATTTACATTAGAACAGAAGCCACTACACAACCTCTGGAGAAGCATTGCATCACTACACACATTTATTCAGCTCTACTCCAGTCAATTCTATTGTCACTAAAATGAAATGTGTTCTGTAGCACAATGGTTACCATGAGGCCAAGGCCTGGGTGACCGTATATTTGTTTGTACACGGTGTGTGTGTGTGTGTTTATGTGTGTATGCGTGTGTGTGTGTGAGAGAGAGAGTCTGTTAGTGCGTGCACACACACACACGCGCTGTCCCTAACTGCAGATAATCTGTCTAGAAATGAAACCGAGCAGGGAGTCCCTGTATGTGTGCACCAGCACTCAAATTGGAATCTGATTGGCCAGCTGCTCTCCTGTTGCACATTGCTGGTCTGGGTAGAGAGAAATGTCCAGAGTGTTCAAAGGCAAACATGTCCATATGTTGTTGTTTTAAATCTACAACAGTGATGTGTATTAATATGGGTTTTTAATATCTCTATGCGCAGATTAAATCTATAAAAACAATATCTTTGTGATGAGCAGAGACATTTCCATTTAAACGATCACTTGACTGGTCTCAGTTACACACTCAGACCCAATAACTAGGACCAGGAGTTGTTCTGGACAACTGACCTGACCAGGTAAAACTCTGGACCCCAGTTTAATCTGGGAATATCACCTGGTCAGGAAAATACCCTGGCTTTACTGATAACACATTTTCCAATGCCTGGGGGGTGGTCAAGATGAGAGATTATGGCTCACCTCTCTCCTCCCCTCCCAAGCTAATTAACCTATTCCCTCCTACTCAGAGCACTGCAGCTAAGATTCACATAACCAACCCTGTCAGACACCGACACAGTGAAACTTGTCATGGGCAACAATGCATCGGCCAAAAATAGAATTGACCCATTGCAGACGTATAAAATATACATGAAACCATCTCTACCAGTTGAAAAGGAAAAAGACCCAGAGCCACTCTACAGTAAGAGAGTAAGGAAGAAGTGAGTCTTTGATCAATCTGCTGGTTGTTTAGTGTCTGTCTGTGTCTGTGTGTCTGTGTGTGTTTTTATTTATTTTTTAACCTTTATTTAACTAGGCAAGTCAGTTAAGAACAAATTCTTATTTACAATGATTGCCTACACCGGCCAAACCCGGACGACGCTGGGCCAATTGTGCACTGCCCTATGGGACTCCCAATCACGTCCGGTAGTGATACAGCCTGGAATCGAACCAGGGGGTCTGTAGTGACGCATCAAACACTGAGATGCAGTGCCTTAGACCGCTGCGCCACTCGGGAGCCCATAGTGTGTGTGTGTCTGTGTGTGTTTGACCGTTCTCATAGTGGCATCAGTGATAGGATGTGTCTGGCTATCTGAGCTCTGAATACATGGTGAAAGTGGAACCCTGTGGCACAGAATAAGATGAGAAGAACAGAGAGAAGAACAGAGAGAGAAAAAGAACAGAGAGAGAAGAAGAACAGAGAGAGAAGAACAGAGAGAGAGAAATAACAGAGAGAGAGAGGAACCGAGAGAGAGAGAAGAACCGAGAGAGAGAGAAGAACCGAGAGAGAGAGAAGAACAGAGAGAGAGAGAAGAACAGAGAGAGAGAAGAACCGAGAGAGAGAGAGAGAAGAACCGAGAGAGAGAGAAGGACCGAGAGAGAGAGAAGAACCGAGAGAGAAGAACAGAGAGAATAAAAGAGAGAGAAGAACAGAGAGAAGAAGAACAGAGAGAGAACAGAGAGAGAAGAACGGAGAGAGAAGAACAGAGAGAGAAGAACAGAGAGAGAAGAACAGAGAGAAGAAAAACAGAGAGAGAAGAACAGAGAGATAAGAACAGAGAGAAGAACAGAGAGAGAACAGAGAGAAGAACAGAGAGAACACAGAGAAGAACAGAGAGAGAACAGAGAGAGAACAGAGAGAGAAGAAGAACAGAGAGAAGAACAGAGAGAACAGAGAGAGAAGAACAGAGAGAACACAGAGAGAAGAAGAACAGAGAGAAGAACAGAGAGAGAACAGAGAGAGAACAGAGAGAGAAGAAGAACATAGAGAAGAACAGAGAGAGAACAGAGAGAGAAGAATAACAGAGAGAGAACAGAGAGAGAACAGAGAGAGAAGAACAGAGAGAGAACAGAGAGAGGAGAAGAACAGAGAGAATAACAGAGAGAAGAACAGAGAGAGAACAGAGAGAGAAAAAGAACAGAGAGAAGAACAGAGAGAGAGAACAGAGAGAGAAAAATAACAGAGAGAGAGAGGAACCGAGAGAGAGAGAAGGACCGAGAGAGGGAGCGAGAAGAACCGAGAGAGAGAGAGAGAGAAGAACCGAGAGAGAGAGAGAAGAACCGAGAGAGAGAGAGAGAAGAACCGAGAGAGAGAGAGAAGAACCGAGAGAGAGAGAAGAACCGAGAGAATAAAAGTGAGAGAAGAACAGAGAGAAGAAGAACAGAGAGAGAACAGAGAGAGAAGAACAGAGAGAGAAGAACAGAGAGAAGAACAGAGAGAAGAACAGAGAGAGGAGAACAGAGAGAGAAGAAGAACAGAGAGAGAAGAACAGAGAGAGAAGAACAGAGAGAAGAAAAACAGAGAGAGAAGAACAGAGAGAAGAACAGAGAGAAGAACAGAGAGAGAACAGAGAGAGAACAGAGAGAGAAGAAGAACATAGAGAAGAACAGAGATAGAACAGAGAGAGAAGAAAAACAGAGAGAGAACAGAGAGAGAAGAAGAACAGAGAGAGAACAGAGAGAAGAACAGAGAGAGAACAGAGAGAGGAGAAGAACAGAGAGCAAACAGAGAGAGAAGAAGAACAGAGAGAAGAACAGAGAGAGAACAGAGAGAGAAGAAGAACAGAGAGAAGAACGGAGAGAGAACAGAGAGAGAAGAACAGAGAGAGAACAGAGAGAGAAGAAGAACAGAGAGAAGAACAGAGAGAAGAACAGAGAGAGAACAGAGAGAGAACAGAGAGAGAAGAAGAACAGAGAGAACAGAGAGAGAAGAAGAACAGAGAGAAGAACAGAGAGAGAAGAAGAACAGAGAGAAGAATAGCGAGAGATAAAAACAGAGCGAGAAGAACAGAGAGATGGAATAAAACACTTACCCAGGCTAAACTCCACATGGGGCAGCTTGGGATTCAGGATAACACCTGTGATATAGAGACAGAGAGAGAGGAAGATATTTAAGAGAGAATACGAAGCTGCTCACTCATGAAAAATGAATCATCTGAGATAAAGAAACAAAAACGGACCATTCAGACACCACACACACGCACAGGCGCGCAGACACCGAAACACACCGACAGACACCGAAACACACCGACAGACACCGAAACACTCACACATTTCACTGCAAAGGGTAAAACCATCTATCAAATAACTGCCATTCATCTCCATATTAACCACTATGCCCTCTACGACCATTTCATTTAGGCTTCTAACGAGGTCGACGAGCATGGCACCTCTCCTCCAAATGAAACCCAAATGAAAGGCAATCAAATTCAACACCACTTCAGTGCCAGTCTTTCTATTCACTCTACGGTAGTAAGCATGGAGAAATACCTTTCCCCATCATCAACACAATGCATCTTTAGAGAGGTTTAACACTGTGGTTATGTAATGGCTCGGAGCGAAACGCCTTACGTGGGATTGATGGCCCAGTTCGCTTTAGATTATGCAAACGGGCTGCAATCTATTTATCCGATTGCGGCGTGTGTCACAGCCAGAGTTCCCCGACATCCATCGCTCTGAATGCCCAGCTCCCCACTCCCCCCAACCACCCGCAAGCCCTCCGATGGGGAACTAATGGAGGGGGGTTGGTGGTGGGGAGGGGGGAGGGGGGATGCCATCTGTTGTACCCACCATCTGATGCCAGTATGACAGGCATCATAGAGGCATGAGCTCACCACCACACCTGGAGGGCCGCGTGCCAAGGGAGAAAACTCACACACTCTCTGCAACACACACACGCACTCATAAGTACACACACACACACAGCGCGCCCCCTCGTCCTCGGTCCGCAGTGCCCGGGCACAATTGTCCTCTCTCCCAGCATCGTCAACCTGGCTAATGAAGCGTGGGTACTCTACACGTCTTGACGTATGGGCTGGGTAATAGTCAACACATTGTTTCCCACCGAAGACAGATCATATTAACAGAGGTTTGGGCATCATTAGGTTACTAACTCATTTTATTATCAGTAATCACTAGTTAGCTATAATCACAAGTCAAACTTTGATCAATTTAAATGAAATGGAAAACCAAGCAAACATGAGAAAATTTGAATGAATAACATGCCAACATACAGTACAGTAAATGATATATGAGTCTTCTGACTCGTCTGTGTTAGTCAATGCCCTCTGTTCATGAATAGTTCAGTACCAAGTTACAACCACTAGTCTAACTTTGATTAACAGAAAATCACCAAGGTATGTGGAGCTGGTACTGTATATGCATGCTGGGTAGATATGTAATTAATGACACACACACACTATAGTACATTATGCATCATCATTATGTCTACACTATTCACCCGACACCCTCCTTCACAATACAACACACACACACACACACACACACACATTCCCCCTCATCCATTCCAGTCAGGCAGCTCCTCAGGTTGCCGCACCATGCCACTTTAGGTTAAACCATAAAGGCCTATCGGGTCGTCCCACCTCAAAAAGCACAAGAAAGAGGATTTCAACACCCACCATCTCAGATTGTTCTGAAATCCTTTCTGTAGTTAGTAACAGATACGATTGGCATTCCTGAAACATTATTTTGCTGAAATATCATTTGATCTCTGAGAAATTAAGCTGAATTGATTGCATGGCTAAAATTATATGGAACGACTCTAACGTTATACCACCCACGACCGGGGATGAAACATTAAGACTATGTAACATGTTAATACCATGGTCGTGGGTGGTATAAAGGCCTAACGTTATACCACCCACGACCTGTGATGAAACATTAAGACTATGTAACATGTTAATACCATAAAGGCCTAACGTTATACCACCCATGACCCACTGCTAAATGACGTAAATGTAAATGACTGGTGATGAAACTTGAATAGGTCTGTATGACATGTATGGTGAGAAGAAAATACCCTTGTCTGGGATCATGGGAAAATGGCAGCTGTTGAGCCGTTCAAGGCCCTCTCTTTCTGCTTGACTTTACCATAGGGGACAGCCAATCACATTCAGCCACTTTACAGCTCTCCCTACCTCAGAGGGCTCTAATCACTCCACCAATCAGCCACTTTACAGCTCTCTCTGCCTTAGAGGGCTCTAATCACTCCACCAATCAGCCACATTACAGCTCTCTCTGCCTTAGAGGGCTCTAATCACTCCACCAATCAGCCACATTACAGCTCTCTCTACCTCAGAGGGCTCTAATCACTCCACCAATCAGCCACTTTACAGCTCTCTCTACCTCAGAGGGCTCTAATCACTCCACCAATCAGCCACTTTACAGCTCTCTCTACCTCAGAGGGCTCTAATCACTCCACCAATCGGCCACTTTACAGCTCTCTCTACCTCAGAGGGTTTTGATCACTCATCCATCTGCCCACACACTCATCTGCATCCTTACAGCAGGAGAGGTGGGTCAACATGGCTTAGTAAAGGGATGTGCTATGGCACAGTGCCAGTGGTGTAGTATTATCCTATACTCCTGGTGTGCAGTACAATACTGGGTTATTTACATGCTACAGCACCTACAACTCTGCAAGGCCCAAACCCAGTACAGGACTAACACATTTCATTCAACTGTAGGCCTACAGAGATTTTAGAAAGTCAAGAGAGATACTCCTTTCACTGTTGAAGTCAACATGTGGCCAAAACTATCCAATATGATATATTGAGTTGCCTCTAAATTGTACTCCAATTGACAAAATGATGTATTAATTATCACAAAAATAGAGAACAGAATCCATGCACCTGCAAAGCTGTACCAACTTCCACTACTAGTGACTATGTCATTGACCGCTTACAGGAATGGAATTGACCCAACCGCGGCCAAACAAATTCCTAATTCGTTTGACTATAATTGCACCAGGAGAGAATTAGCCAGCTGTATAGACTAGACTACAGTCCGTCCACACCACCTCTCCCCTCCAGTTGATAAACCAACAGGTGACCCAACTCCAGTGTGTTGGATTAGCATGGAGAGACAGAGAGAGACACGGGGGCAGTATAATGTACAACCTACACTACTCCTCTGGCACCATAAAGATGGAAATAGACCAATGAGGCGGGCCCATGGAGATGTACCGGAGGAGACCACACACACACACACACACGTAGGCATGCATACACTCAATCAGGCACACAGATACACACACACACACACACACACACAAAGGATTCGCACGCACGCATAAACACTTGCACAGACTAGCACACACACACACCGTAGGGGGGCCACGCCAAATGAGGTGTGCCCATCTGTGATACGTTTCATCTGGATCAAGAAATAATAGCATGTCTCTACCCTTTGATTTATCTCCTATTGTCTGTGGGGGGGGGGGGGGGGGGGGAGTTTAGGGAGGAGGGATGGAAAGGAGGGAGTAATGTATTCTGAAGTGCACAGTGTGATTTTTCTGGGACGACAGCACTAATGAACCTCCAGGGACTGGGGGGGGGGGGAGGGGGTTGTGTCTCACCGCAGATGCTCGTTTAACCTCCTCCCCTCCCTCCTCCTCTCTCTCTGTCTTACTTTCATTCTCTCTTTCCTCCCCTTCCTACGTGTTTACCACTTGGGGGCGGAGTGCTGAGCCTGTATCTCTGAGAAAAGTCGGGCCAAGTCGGGACTCGGGAGGGAGGCCCACGTGGGAATGCTGCTCATTCCCAGCTCTCACAAAATGATGCCAGAGAAATACCTCCTCCTTCCCTCCCTCCATACCTCCCGCCTTGCACCCACCTACATCCCCTGCAGAGCGTCGAGACGAAGCAACGTGGCGAGAAAATGAAGCAATTTCCCTGAGAACGAGAAGCCTGGAAAAGCCCTGTCGTGGCTGTGAAAGTGGGTTAGCAGCCGTTGCTACGACGATCTTAATCACCTCGCTTATCCCTTTCATGAATAGATATTACATTTAAGAGGCCGGGTCCAAGACATAGTCATGTTTATTCTTTGAATATCATTTACCTAGGAGAGGGGAATGCATTGAACGCATTACCCATAATTCACTGCCTGCCGAGGGCTCAGTGGGATATGATCCTTGGGAAATAATCTCTCGCCGTCTCTCCTTTTTCTGGAGAAATTACCGTTACCGAAGAACACCTGCACTATGCTGATGATTCAATCACTCCATTTACCCAGGAGTAGGGGAATGCATTGAACGCATTACCCATAATTCACTGCCTAGCGCAGGGCTGCTGCTGACACACACCTAACCCGATTGATACTTTAACAAAAGGCCCAATAACCGTAAGTGGTGGTAGAATGGGGAGAGTGAGTTATTGTCACATTATGGCCCTGGGATCTCCTAGAGAGAGGATAGACGGTTAATTGATTTGTCACCTGCGTTTAATGAAGTGGCATGAAACAGTTAAGTTGCGTGTTAATGAGGTGGTTTTAGACTGGTGAACCAGGAGGGATGGATAGACGTCGGAGGGTTAAGAGTTAAAATCCAGAGTAGTAAAGGTTAATATCCTACATACTAAAGGTGGATTGGTGTATTCACATCTTGGGTCATAATGGATTGATAATGAGGATATCTAACTATAAGCTATATGCTGCTTGTAGCACCATTACACTAGGAAAACATAGACCCATGAGTATAGTCAATGCTGATATGATTCATACAGGTGACTTTTCAAAACTGTGTCAGTCAGGGTCAAAAATGTAATGGGTTCTGACCACGCTCTACCGTTTGACGTAGAGCATGTGGGTGTGATGAATACCAAACTCTCTAGTCTAGGTCACCTGAACGCGCCAAGGCTGTCTCATCTCACCCAACGCTGTTCCCACTGCTTCTCTTCTTCTACGTCAACCCAGCGACAAGATAAACAGATTCACCTTGTGATTGGTAATGGGAGGTTGTCAACCTGTCTGTGGCTCCATAATTATCTTCTTTGTTTCTATACCCTTCTTCCGTTTCCCCCTCCGCGCTTTTTAGAAAACAAAACGGAGGTGTTCAACGGCTGCGTCCCAACTGGCACCCTAATCCCTACATAGGATAGGATACGTACGGGCCCGGGTCCAAAGTAGTGTGCTATACAAGGGAATAGGGTGCCATTTGGAACGCACAGGTTCAGAGCAGAGGTGTTCATTATTACTGATTACACACCCAGTTAAAGTAGCTGTCAGGTGGCATCTCCGAAGCAAAGCTTTGTACAGCAAAAACCCAGCTGAGGATGGAACGATGGAGGGAGGAAGACGGGGGGAAAAAGCGCTTTACTTGACAGGAAATTATCTTATTTTGGCACATATTTCAAAACAGCCCCTGATCCCATAAGCTGTGATGGGGAGAGAAAAGAAATAGAGAATGTGTGTGTGTGTGCCTGTGTCTGTGTGTGTGTGTGTGTGTCGGTGTGTGTGTGTGTGTCTGTGTCTGTGTGTGTGTGTGTGTGTGTGTGTGTGTGTGTGTGTGTGTCTGTGTCTGTGTCTGTGTGTGTGTGTGTGTGTGTGTCTGTGTGTGTGTGTGCTCCTTGTTCCTGATTCCTCATTCATTTTCATAAAGGCTCCAATCACTAGCTGTTCCCCTTTAGGGAAGACATCAGCGGTTAGCTCGCTATGATGCTAACAATCCTGAGCCCTACGGTGAAACTGCAGCATTTGTCCTCCTGAAGAGCCATGGCATCAGCCCCAGGAGGAGACAGAATGGAGGCTCAGTGCCACCACTGATATCAACGCTTATCTCATTATCATGCACCTGGAATGATGGACCAAGGGAGATGTATTTTGCCTCTGCCAAAGCTTATTAGTGACAACAGTTTGGCCCACACAGTGGTTCATGGGATCCTTAACACACACACACACACACACAGATACACACAAACACTTAAGCATAGACACACAAACACACATACACATAGGCATACACTCTAAGAAATAAAGATTTGTTCTTAAATGGGTACAAACGCTTGTCACTGTAGTGGTACCCTGTAAGGTATATTATTTGTACCTTTAGTTATAGGTACATAATTGTACCCTTACAGTTTGTACAGTAAAATAGCTAATAGTGTACCTTAGGGGACAAGATGGTTCCTTTTAAGTTGCAAAAATGTACCTCTAAAAAATATTGTGGGGTGTTGTTTTAACACTGTAGGGTGTAAAACCTTATTTGCATATTTCCCAGGGTGCCTTTCAGATGAATGTTTGAGTTACCAGTACCACCAATGACTGTGTTTGCTAGTGACAGAGACATGATTGTTGCATTGGATGGCTTTCAGTCCTGTAGCCTTCACTAAGTGAGTGCCTAAGTGAATATTTGATCGTTACATATATCATGAGGCCATACTTTGACAGCCCATTTTCACCCCAACACAGTGATCTGAAACTGCTGGTTTGCAGGCCATTTCGGGCAAGTCACATTATGCTGGCTTGCAAAGTGCTTTTTAATTCCTATTGGAATCCAGACAGAGTTAGGATGTTCAAAAATGTGAACTTTTAATCAAACGCAACCTCCATTTAGAATGACTGCCAAGGTAGACAAAATTGATGAACCATCTAAACGGGAAGCATCTCAGTAACGGGTGCAATAAGTCCAACTACTAACAAATTGGATTAGTTTAGAAAAATGTATATTTATCTTTGTGTAGCATAAGATCAAGCAATCAATTTGCATGAAAAAACACACATATTGAAACAAACGATTTTAAAAATCACCCTGCAATAGAGCATGCCGGGCGGTACCCTAAAAGGTACCGAACAGTACCATGTGAGATCATTATGTGTACCTTTGAAGGTACATTATGTGTATTTTGATCTTTTTGTACCCCAGGGAACAATCCTGTACCCTAACCATATCCTTTTTTCTGTGAGCGTAGGCATAGACACGCACACAGGTGCACCTGCGCGCGCCCACACACACACACACACACACACACACACACACACACACACACAATCATGTATGTCAATAAGCTTCAGACAAACAAATCTACCCACTGGGCAAAAAATGATTGAATCAATATATATAATAATAATAATAATAATACATGTCATCAACGTAAGGACATTTTGTATTTTTTTCACCCAACTTTGAACCTAAATCCAATGACATGGTGATATTTATTTTTTCACGTTAGTTGACAATTCAACCAAATGTAAACCAAAACTAGAAATTATGTCTGTGTCCAGCAGGTAGAATGCAGAGAAGTGGAGGATGAAGAGGATGAGGAGGATGAGGAGTGGAGGTTAGTGGAGGAGGATGAGGAGTGGAGGTTAGTGGAGGAGGATGAGGAGTGGAGGTTAGTGGAGGAGGATGAGGAGTGGAGGTTAGTGGAGGAGGATGAGGAGTGGAGGTTAGTGGAGGATGAGGGGTGGAGGTTAGTGGAGGATGATGAGGAGTGGAGGTTAGTGGAGGAGGATGAGGAGTGGAGGTTAGTGGAGGAGGATGAGGAGTGGAGGTTAGTGGAGGAGGATGAGGAGTGGAGGTTAGTGGAGGAGGATGAGGAGTGGAGGAGGATGAGGAGTGGAGGTTAGTGGAGGATGAGAAGGATGCACGGTGGAGGTTAGATGAGGAGGATGAGGAGTGGAGGTTAGTGGAGGAGGATGAGGAGTGTAGGTTAGTGGAGGAGGATGAGGAGTGGAGGTTAGTGGAGGAGGATGAGGAGTGGAGATTAGTGGAGGAGGATGAGGAGTGGAGATTAGTGGAGGAGGATGAGGAGTGGAGGTTAGATGAGGAGGATGAGGGGTGGAGGTTAGTGGAGGAGGATGAGGAGTGGAGGTTAGTGGAGGAGGATGAGGAGTGGAGGTTAGTGGAGGAGGATGAAGAGTGGAGGTTAGATGAGGAGGATGAGGGGTTGAGGTTAGTGGAGGAGGATGAGGAGTGGAGGTTAGTGGAGGAGGATGAGGAGTGGAGGTTAGATGAGGAGGATGAGGGGTTGAGGTTAGTGGAGGAGGATGAGGAGTGGAGGTTAGTGGAGGAGGATGAGGAGTGGAGGTTAGATGAGGAGGATGAGGGGTGGAGGTTAGTGGAGGAGGATGAGGAGTGGAGGTTAGTGGAGGATGAGAAGGATGCACGGTGGAGGTTAGATGAGGAGGATGAGGAGTGGAGGTTAGTGGAGGAGGATGAGGAGTGGAGGTTAGTGGAGGAGGATGAGGAGTGGAGGTTAGTGGAGGAGGATGAGGAGTGGAGGTTAGTGGAGGAGGATGAGGAGTGGAGGTTAGTGGAGGAGGATGAGGAGTGGAGGTTAGTGGAGGAGGATGAGGAGTGGAGGTTAGTGGAGGAGGATGAGGAGTGGAGGTTAGTGGAGGAGGATGAGGAGTGGAGGTTAGATGAGGAGGATGAGGGGTGGAGGTTAGTGGAGGAGGATGAGGAGTGGAGGTTAGTGGAGGATGAGAAGGATGCACGGTGGAGGTTAGTGGAGGAGGATGAGGAGTGGAGGTTAGATGAGGAGGATGAGGAGTGGAGGTTAGTGGAGGATAGACAAGAGGAGAATTGAGGACACAGGTAAAGGGAAAACAGAGAGAGAATGAATGAGAAAGCAAATAGAAGAGAGGGAGAAAGAAAGAGAACGAGCGAATGAAAAGGAGAGGATGAACGTGCAGCATTCTAAGAATAAAGCTGCATCTACAGCAGGAAGGGCAACTCCAGTCCTCAGAGGCCTGATCGGTGTCACACTTTTGCCCCAGCCCCAGCTAACACACCTGGCTCCAATAATCAACTAATCAAGACTGGAGTTGTCTATGATCTACAGTAACAGTAGAACTCACCAGCTCCGGCCAGTCCTCCTGCGGTCCGTCCGTCTCCTCTGGTCAGCGGCTCCCCCTCCTCTTCCATCATGTCCACCCTGCACTCATGGCCAAGGTGCCGTGTCCCACTGTCCTCCATATCCACGGCTCTCCCCCCTCCTCCACGGAATGCCCCGGTCCAGTCCAGCTCAGTCCCGGCTAACGCTTCCTCGCGAAAAAGGCTTTGAGGCAGATAGGATCGGCTCTCCACTCACTCTCTCACTGTCGCGCCACTCTCTCTGGCAGCATAAAAGACGCCTTTAGAAAACTAATACGGAGGAGAGAGGGCAGTGGGGGTCCAGGAGTGGGGAGGGAGGGGTGGGAGGGAGAGAGGGAGAGAGGGAGGGAGGGAGGAGATGGAGGGATGAGGGACTGAGGCAGGGAATGAAAGAGAAGGCAGGACAGAATTGATGTTAGGTGCGATACACAGCTCTATCCATCAATCTTGTGCTGTCAATTGGAGCACCTAGACTAGACTGGTGGAGGCAGGCAGGATGGGACGCTGACGTTCTCTCTCTCTCATATATATATATATATATATATATATACATCGCACTGCCACAGCTAGATCCAGGCAATGCAGCAGGGGACTCTCTCCCTTTCCCTGTGTGTTCCTCTCTCGTTCTCCCTCCCCTTTCTCTCTCTCTCTCTCGCTCCCTCTCTCTCTTCTCACTCGCTCTAAGAAAGGCAATTAACAAGACTATGACTGCTGAGCTCCTTATGGGAGATCTGCCATGCAGCAGGTGAGGCTAGCAGATGCATACGGCAGAGCACAGGAAAACATAGAGAGAGAGAGAGAGGGGGGGGGGGGGGTAGAGAGGGGAGGGGAGCGGAGGGGAGAGAGAGAGGGCAGGGAGGGGAGAACAAGTATGCTTGCAGCTGTAGCACAGAGTGAGACTTAGAGAAAGAGAGATTGCTGTTATATTGTTTATTTCACATTTGTTTACTATCTATTTCACTTGTAGTAAACATATGTTTCCCATGCCAATAAAGCCCTTTGAATTGAATTTAAAGAGAGAGAGAGCGAGAGAGAGAGAGAGAGAGAGATTGAGAGAGACAGAGAGACAGAGTGAGAGAGTGAGAGAGAGAGACACAGAGAGAGAGAGAGAGAGAGAGAGAGAGAGAGAGAGAGAGAGAGAGAGAGAGAGAGAGAAGAGAGAGAAAGAGAGAGAGAGAGAGAGAAAAAGAGAGCGAGAGAGAGAGAGAGAGAGAGAGAGAGAGGGGGAGAGGGAGAACCATGGGGAGAGAGAGAGAGAGAAAGAGAGAGAGATAGGGTTATAACTGTGTTGGATATCCCCGTGGGTTTTTTTTATGAGAAGAGATGGTGCAGTGCTGGGGAACAGTTCTGAGGATGATGCAGCATGACAACTCTTCCAACAGGTACTACAGGTTGGTACAGGAGAGAGGGATAGAGAGAAAGAGAGAGAGCGAGAGAGAGAGAGAGAAAGAAAGAGGGAGAAAGAGAACCATGGGGAGAGAGAGAGAGAGAAAGAGAGAGAAAAAGCGAGAGTGAAAAGAAAGAAGGAAAGATGGATAGAGAGAGAAAGATAGAAGGATAAAGATGGAGTGTGCTCCCCAGCTCATTATTATTACCAACTGAGCTACTTCCAGCATCGTTCCATAAACACCTCATTGATTGGCCAAGGTGTGTGTGTGTCTGTGTCTGTGTCTGAGTGTGTCCTCATGTGAGTTGGATTGGGAATCGAATTTGTTCATTCAAGAGTTTGTGAGTGTATTCATCCTCGTCATTCCCTGTGTGTGTGTGTGTGTGTGTGTGAGTGAGTGTGTGTGTGTGTGTGTGTGTGTGTTTGTGTTGTGTCGGTGATGAAGAGGTATAGAAACAAACAACTCTCGCCTTCCTTCCTTCCTTTCTCCATTTCCTTCCCCTCACTCTCTTTCTCTTTTTCCCCTCCTCCCCCTTCCCTCTCTCTTCCCCTCTCTCTTCCCCTCTCTCTTCCCTCTCTCTTCCCTCTCTCTTCCCTCTCTCTTCCCCTCTCTCTTCCCTCTCTCTTCCCTCTCTCTTCCCCTCTCTCTTCCCCTCTCTCTTCCCTATACTGTGAAGGTTAGAGCTAGTTATTTGGTCACCAAGGTCATGACAATATCTAAAATCAATGTTAATTTATATGAACGGGTAGAAGGCCTGTGGGAAATTCCACCGTAACAGAATTACACTGAGACTCAGATTTTTCACTTCCAAATATATGCCAAACAAAAACCATTGATTTCTATGTTTAACAAGCAATACAACTCTGCACAAGGACTAATTTGAATAATTTATACAGACATTTTGACAAAAACACATTTACTGGAAGAACTGTGCAGATGCAATGTTTGGTAACAGAATTACGGTAAAATCTTGCTCAGTTGAAATATATAACCAAACTATCTGTCCTTGTGCATAGAATTATATGGTTTCTTAAACATTGAAATCAATGGTTATTTTTTGGTATACATTTTAAAGTGAAAAATCTGACTCTCCGCGTAATTCCGTTACCATGGAAATTCCCATGTACATAAGGAAGGAAGGTTGTGAACCAAAGCACAGTAAAGGAGCAGCCTTGGCCTGCTACATATTATACAGTCAATATAGATGCAGGCAACACCACCCACATACAACATGTCATCTACAAGGGCTGCATTCCCACAGGCAGCCCAATTCTGATATTTTTTCCACTAATTGGTATTTTGACCAATCACATCAGATCTTTTTCAGAGCGGATCTGATTGGTCAAAAGACCAAAAAAGGAATTGGGCTGCCTGTGTAAACTTAGCCGAGGTGATTTAAGTCTTAAGACACGTGTCAATATAAAGTTAAATCATGCGGTGACATATAGGAAAGAAACTAAAAACAGTGTTAACGACCAACATCTATGTTGTATCTCAGTAAGGTGGATAGCTTTATATTTGCTAGAGAAAGACAGTAGGGAAGGTGAGATTTCAGGAACGCTAGTAGTGGCGCTCTGTCTAGCTGGTGTTGGGGTGGCAGAGAGGGGAAAATGAAGATAAATTGGCAATTGCTCTAAAGAGGAGAGGAGGAGAGGAGGAGAAATAGGACAACAAATGAATCCACTCTGCACCGGCAGGCATCCTCTCCTCTGTTGTATTCCTTCCCCCTCTTCTTTCCTCTCTATTCCACCTTCCACTCTTCTAAAACCTTACCTGAGATGAATGTTTTCTTTTTCTGGATTAATGAGTTATTGTGGTAGACACACACACACACACACACACACACGGGTGCACACGCGAACACACCCAAACACTTTCTCTCTCTCTCTCTCACTCACACACACACAACCCCCCACCCCCAACACACATACAAACACTTGCCACGTCCGTAGAAGGAAAACAGACGTTGGGCCGCAGGTGTTAATACATTAACATTCTAAAACGTTTCTTTTAAGGCGACATCTGTTGTCTTATTAGAGGTGGCTGGAGAAAATCGATAGGGAGCGAGAGAGCAAGGGATGGAGAGAGCTAGCCGAGAAAGCGCCAGGGAGGATAAACATGCCCTTTTTAGCTATTCGGCCCCAAAGGCAGGCGAGTGGATCTCCACATTTACCTATTCCGATACTATAGCACTCGAGGGCCGTTAGAATCCCTAATGCACTCCTTCGCATTATTAACAGAGAGAGGCGAGGGAAGGAGTCGACATTGGAATCTCTCGGAGACTATGACTGGAATGTTAGACAGCTCAGCCAGGGATACAATGCAATGGATTAGAATGAAAGACTGCAGGAAGACTAGAGCTGAGCTTTGAAGAAAACTCAATTAAAAATACATTTTCCGCTTCAGTGGAAAATGTGAAAATATTTTTTTAAAATGTTTTGTTATTTGTCATCTGTCCTTTTCCAATTTTAAAAAATATGCAGCATTACTGTTTTCTGAAAGGCTTCCATTTTAATTCAAGGTTGTGCAAACATCGTTGTATAGCTACAGTTGAAGTCGGAAGTTTACATACACTTAAGTTGGAGTCATTAAAACTCGTTTTTCATCCACTCCACAAATTTCTTGTTAACAAACTATAGTTTTGGCAAGTCGGTTAGGACATCTACTTTGTGCATGACACAAGTAATTTTTCCAACAATTGTTTACGGACAGATTATTTCACTTAGAATTCACTGTATCGCAATTCCAGTGGGTCAGACGTTTACATACACTAAGTTGACTGTGCTTTTAAACAGCTTGGAAAATTCCAGAAAATAATGTCATGGCTTTAGAAGCTTCTGATAGGCTAATTGACATCATTTGAGTCAATTGGAGGTGTACCGGTGGATGTATTTCAAGGCCTACCTTCAAACTCAGTGCCTCTTTGCTTGACATCGTGGGAAAAGAAATCAGCCAAGACCTCAGAAAAATAATTGTAGACCTCCACAAGTCTGGTTCATCCTTGGGAGAAATTTCCAAATGCCTAAAGGTACCACGTTCATCTGTACAAACAATAGTACACAAGTATAAACACCATGGGACCACGCAGCCGTCATACCGCTCAGGAAGGAGACGCGTTCTGTCTCCTAGAGATGAACGTACTTTGGTGCGAAAAGTACAACTCAATCCCAGAACAACAGCAAAGGACCGTGTGAAGATGCTGAAGGAAACAGGTACAAAAGTATCTATATCCACAGTAAAACGAGTCCTATATCGACATAACCTGAAAGGCCGCTCAGCAAGGAAGAAGCCACTGCTCCAAAACCGCCATAAAAAAACCAGACTACAGTTTGCAACTGCACATGGGGACAAAGATCATACTTTTTGGAGAAATGTCCTCTGGTCTTATGAAACAAAAACAGAAATGTTTGGCCATAATGACCATCATTATGTTTGGAGGAAAAAGGGGGGGCTTGCAAGCCGAAGAACACCATCCCAACCGTGAAGCACAGGGTGGCAGCATCATGCTGTGGGGGTGCTTTGCTGCAGGAGGGACTGGTGCACTCCACAAAATAGATGGCATCATGAGGAAGGGAAATTATGTGGATATATTGAAGCAACATCTCAAGACATCAGTCAGGAAGTTAAAGCTTGGTCGCAAATGGGTCTTCCAAATGGACAATGACCCCAAGCATAATTCCAAAGTTGTGGCAAAATGGCTTAAGGACAACAAAGTGAAGGTATTGGAGTGGCCATCACAAAGCCCTGACCTCAATCCTATAGAAAATTTGTGGGCAGAACTGAAAAAGTGTGTGCAAGCAAGGAGGCCTACAAACCTGACTCAGTTACACCAGCTCTGTCAGGAGGAATGGGCCAAAATTCACCCAACTTATTGTGGGAAGCTTGTGGAAGGCTACTCAAAACGTTTGACCCACGTTAAACAATTTAAAGGCAATGCTACCAAATACTAATTGAGTGTATGTAAACTTCTGACCCACTGGGAATGTGATGAAATATATAAAAGCTGAAATAAATCATTCTCTCTACTATTATTCTGACATTTCACATTCTTAAAATAAAATGGTGATCCTAACTGACCTAAGACAGGGAATTTTTACTAGGATTAAATGTCAGGAATTGTGAAAAACTGAGTTTAAATGTATTTGGCTAAGGTGTATGTAAACTTCCGACTTCAACTGTATGTCATTTCATTCCCCATGCAGGGACATTAAGATCATAGTATATTGAATTCTTAAAAGATCAGAAATTGTGATACTTTTCTCTCAATAACGGCAAAATGTATTTCTGTTTGAACAGAAAACATAAACTAGTCAAACTATTCATATTATACCTAGAAAGTTTAGGTTGATACTTGCTAATAGAATCTCCCTCCATTTCCAAACTGACAGATCAAGTACAGCATGATGGTTATATTAAAGTCGACTTTGAAAGATGACTGCTTTTGTATTGCAAATTAACTAGATAGAGGAAATAAGCCAGGATGGGTACTATTTTGATTTATAATGTGGCCTGCATCAATTTCAATGAGGCAATGTGACTTTAAATGTATAATCTAAAACATACTGTTAGAATAGGTCAAAGTAATTTCAAACATACCACCCTCATCATTCAAAAAGGCACTTCAATAAATCCCATGATAACCTATTAGAGATTTATTCATAACACTACACTATGTAAGGCTTGAGTGCCATTAAGGAATTATTACTAATAGTATGTTATTTCAGGATAGATTTGGAAGTAGTCTACCCTATTTGGTGACAAAATGTTCATAATATTTTTGTTAATTTGTTTACTCTTTTGTTTGAAAATGTCTTCATTCATTCATTCATTCATCTATTCATTCAGATGGCTAGTGTATACTTCCGCCCAGAGTACATATAGAATTATTCCACTAGAGATGCCTGTGTCTAAGTCTAGGGGGACCTACAGTCAATACCTTTCAAGACCCCCTGGTATCTCGGCTTCACACAGACAGGGGTTCAAGACCATAACCCTCAATCGCTTCCCTTTCACTCCCTCTCTTCTCTCTATTTTCTCTCCCTCTTTTAAATCCCTCTTTTCAGAGGACATAGGGAGGGAGACTATTGATTTTCATCATGTGTTGTCATGTCAGAGTTACAGAACATTCTTTTCAGTTCCCTGGTATTGACAACCTGGGACGTTGGCTTTCCCTGGCTCTGGCTGGCTCGAGAAAGAAGCCTGCAGAGTTTCTGCTTCGAAAGTGGACTTTTTTCTTTCTTTTTTTACCTCATGGTTTTTGGGGTTGGCGGAGACAGATATGACTGCTTTGAAATCCTTCAAGCCTTCCCACACACACACCTAACTCGGATGTTGCCAGTTGAAGAGAAAAATAAAAAATAAATGCTGATTGATGTCGTTGGGGCTGAAGAATCCTCAAGAAAATTGGTCTGGAAAATGTACGGACAGACATGCAATGGAGAGAGTCATCTGAGTTCAAACGCAACAACTTTGAAGTAAAACTCATTTCAAAGCCATGTAACTTGGCAAGGCAAGAGTATTCCTGGCAACATAAGAGGAAATGCCTCTTGACAACATAATATTAATGAGATATCAATTGCCTTGCCTCTGCTTATTATAAGCTCAATTATAATTTTGCATCATCATGATGATGTGGCTGGTTACACTTTGCTTCTTCAAAGTCCAATATCTTGAAAACTTGATTGCTGACATGCAAAACATTTTGGGACTGTATCAACAGTGGACTAATGAAAAAAAATACCAAAGGATTTTAAGTCTTGTGTCATTTTGTCACTTTCAAGCCCACTTGCCTGACAAGCTAACAAATAGAATCCTATACAATTCTGTTGAGTTACTTCAGAACCACATTTGAATTAATTACTTCTGGCTTTTGAATTCTTCCAACCAATCACAGCCTCAGCATCCATGTTACCCACAATACACCATAAAGTGAGAACACATAAATCATCTCCAATAACTTTCTGTACTTACCAAGTCTGTTTTCTTCTCTCCGCAAAGCCGAGCCGGCGTTACTGGTCCTTCAGTTCCTCCCCATCTGACATTTAATGTTCCTGAAGGAAACACATAAAGACAGAAATCAGTGAGTGGAGCCATCCCTCTGGTGCACTCTGCACTCCACTAGCTGGTAGCGTGGGATGAGCCTAGGCTAATTGCTAATTGGCTCCGGTGGATGGCGGATGAAGATATTGCAGCACTGAATTAACCTCTAGCGCCAACTAGCTAAGGACTAGGTGTAGGATAGGGTAGGGTGGAGCGATAGTCTTGATGAAGGCTACAGGCTAAACTGTTGGGTCTCTCTGCTGGCTAATGTTTGGAATAAGAATAATCAAAGCATGTACACTTTCTGTGTTTTCTTTCCCCTTGTTAAGGATTAGCCTCTTCTAGAGCAATAGTCTTCCTCATATTCAGAAAATAAAGGGTCTCTCCGCGTGCAGATACCTGGGAGCTCACAAGAGGAGGAACATTCTCTGCAGATACCTGGGAGCTCACAAGAGGAGGCACGTTCTCTGCAGATACCTGGGAGTTCACAAGAGGAGGCACGTTCTCTGCAGATACCTGGGAGCTCACAAGAGGAGGCACGTTCTCTGCAGATACCTGGGAGCTCACAAGAGGAGGCACGTTCTCTGCAGATACCTGGGAGATCACAAGAGGAGGCACGTTCTCTGCAGATACCTGGGAGCTCACAAGAGGAGGCCTGGCTATGGCTGGCTACATCACAGCCAGAAACAAAATGGCTGTCGACAGTCAATCTCCCAAAGAGTAATGTTAAAAGCCCAGGACAGGATTTGGATTAGCTGTCTAGCTGTTTTGCTCTACAACCCCCACAAACTTCACAAGAGTCGTCTGAAGGTAACCAGGTACTGGGCAGTAAACATTTACAAACGTGAATATGCCAAAAACAAAGGGGTTAAATATTGGTCAAAAAATCTATACAATCCTGAGCTTTCTTATATCTCTCAGACACTTAAAAACCTACTTCTTTAGATTTTTCTTTACCATCTGTTTTACCATGTATGAATGTATTATTCAATGGGTTTCTATGGGCTAACAGCAGTAAGGGCAAGTTCAATGTTTCATCAAATAATACAACATTATACATTAATTGATACCTACAGGGGTCCTAGAAATCCCAATCGAATAGATAAAATATCCATGGTATGAACATCTTAAAACCATTCCAGACTTTAACCCACAAGAATATGGATTAGCTGTGTCTAGCGCTTGTCTTGCTCCTTCCATTGGCAGGGAAAGGGACTCGCTGCCCTATCACTCTCATGGAAGGAGGCGGCGTACACGCATGCACTCACTACCACCCACCCACACATACACTTGTTCTCCTCAAACCACTATCTGAAGGACTTGGCAAGAGAACACCAATGATGTCCACTACAACAGCAGAAATCTCCAGTATTGATATACCCCCCACAGAGCCCTGCCCACAGCCCCCTCCTAAAGAAGTCAGTAGGGTTTTAGGCATCCTAGGGGGGGGAAATTCATTTGTTCTCTTTCCTTGTTTGTCTTTCCTTGTTCTTTGCTGTGGAAGCAAATAATCAAAGAACACAGAAAACCAATTGTGAGGGCTCGGGCGTCCTTTTGCTGTTCAAAGCACTAAAAGTCTACCCAGAACTCCCCTCTTCTCCCCTCTGGCCCTCTGTCTAAGCCCTTCTGACTTAAAGTGGTACGCTCTTTGCCCGACACTTAGCTGAGATGAGTTAGCATAATGGGAAAAGTTCAGCTTAAACTGTACTCCCTGATATCAAATGAAAAAACCTAACAAAGTAAAGTGTACTATTCTATCCAGTTGATAGAAGTCAAATCAAATAAACTTCCTGCAAGCAAATAGTTTACCTCACCCTTGGCACGGCCGGGTACTTTAATGTTATGGATGTATTTGAAGTACAGGCTTACCACCTGACTGTGTTCAGTTGGGTGTTATTCAGTTGGGGGCCATGAAATGTCTACTTTACAACACAAGCGTAGTGTAACCTATTGAGTATTTGGCTTTTGTAGACTAGAGCTTTACAATGTACAGTATAACGGACTTCATCTATATCTTGGTCAAATGACTCGACCCCAACAGAGAGAGAGCCTGGAGAAGTGGTGGATAGCCTTGTTGGCAAACAAGTGGAATATGCCAAAGAGGATGGCGGCAAAAGGACTGGCATGGTTATCCATCAGGTTGATGCCAAACCGTCAGTGTATTCCATCAAGTTTGATGACCACTTTCACATCTACGTCTACGATTTAGTAAAAACGTCTCAGGGCATTGAGAAAATCATTGATTCACAGACCATGGCAAATGTTCTCAGGATTTCTTTGAGACATACATTTCCAGTTAAATGGACAATACCTTCACAGGCTGCGAATTTGAAACTTGTCGTTTCCTGTGTCACTGCTTCCAATGCGAATGCTTTTAGTGTACTTTGATTCTTAACGTGAAAGAAAAGTGTGAATTTTGTGTATTTTTACTTGTCTATGATGCTGTAAATGTATTCTTGTGAGGTTATCTCGTAACATGTTTCCACCACTTTTGTTAACTTGTGGGTTTAACATTCTCAGAATTGAGCATGCATCAGTCCAACAGCTGTGGTCCTTTGTAGCTCAGTTGGTAGAGCATGGCACTTGTAAAGCCAGGGTAGTGGGTTCGATTCCCCCACCCATATGTAAAATGTATGCACGCATGACTGTAAGTCACTTTGGATAAAAGCGTCTGCTAAATGGCATATTATATTACACATCTTAAAATAGCATGAAAGTTTTAGTCGACTCATTGCCATTACAGGTCTGTAAATCAAAATCAAAATCTTCCCAATTAATCACACAGTGGAAATGTTCCGAATCTAATTAACTTGATTACATATTAATGTAATGAACACAGGGTGTCCAAGCCATTGCAAGTCCTACAACTCTGTCATCAATAGCACACACGGAGGACGGACAGACAGACGGGCGGACAGACAGACATCTCTGCTCTGTTAATATTGCAGCAGGGACGGCCTGTTCAATAGGGCGATATGGGCGACGCACTGCCAAACGGGAAAAGGAAGGGATTTTTTTTCTAATCAATTATATCACGGCAACAGTAGTTATCAGTGTTCTAATCTGATCTGACTGCCACTAAATGTCAAATCAGGCTAAAGTCGTGCTTCAAATGGCCCCGCCCGTTTTTGGGGCGATTTCAGTCAGGTTGAAAATCGCCCAGAAGTCTCTCATAGCCTGTCATGTAAAATCTATTTTTTTCAAATTTCAAAGCTTTCAATACAATCTCTATGGGTGTCTGTGGGCTTGCACTTACGCGCTTTCGTCATACGTGACGTAGCCATGAACGTAACTAAGAAAATAGCGGCTAGCAGCGTCTCTGTTGCGACCTGCAGTGTGGCGTTATCTTATGTTTTTAATTTGTACACTTAGTGGCGTTATTTTATGTTTTTAATTTGTACACTTAGTTTACAAACATTCTGCCAACCATGGATTTCCAGTGGTGGGTTTTGGACTGATCTTGTTGATCGTGTACATACCCGCTACGAACTGACTAAATAATGAAAACGCTGCTGGCAGCGGAATCCAATACAGCTGGGAGACTTGGCTGGATGACAGAGTCCCGGACAGAGAAGTGGAGCCGGCCGGTCTGACAGTCACAGGGAAAATCGATCCTGGTAAGAGAGCGACTCTGTACCCCCGACATTGAACTGCTTTCTGTGTCACTGCGACCTTACTATCTGCCCCGTGAGTTCCCCCAATTGTTTGTTACCGTTGTGTACTGTTGATAATCACAAGTTTACTGGAGAACTGAGACCAAGTAGAGAATTTGGACAGGGTGGATATGGTATAATAAAGGCAGTTTATTCAGAGGTAAAGATATCTGGAATCGCGTGCACGGACTCGTTCGTCAAACTCTTAGGGAGCTATCTGAAGAGAGAGCCCCGAAAACATTGTGTGCAGACATTTTATACAATAAATGATGTAGGTTGAATCTAGTAGTTCTGATCTTCTGATTGGTCCTGATGAGTTGGGCGAGGTCCCCTCCACTGTTGCATTGGCTCTGAGTCGGGTTCTCTGTCTTCAAATGTTCAGCCTAAAGAGAGGGGATTTTTGTGTGTGTGTGTGTGTGTGTTTAACAGTGATGATGTGTGTGTGTGTGTGTGTGTGTGTTATCAGTGATGATGTGTGTGTGTGTGTGTGTGTGTGTGTGTGTCCTCAGAGCAAGAACTCGTGAGTTGGAAGAACTGAGAGACCTATGGCGTGGGTGTTGTCCTTGGCCACCTGCTGACAAGGCTGACAAGATAGGACTCTTTTGTCCATTGTTATAGGATAGGAACAGCATTGATTGAAAACAAACGCCCAACACAAAATGGGTCATGCACAAGATTTTAGTCAGACCAAGCTATAACATTATATATTTACTACGACAGTACATTCAACCAAAAGCTAATATAACAAAGGCATCAGAGATTATTTATAATCTGTCACAGAAACTGGAATCCATCTCCCCAGATCAGTCAATAAATGCTTCTGGTATTGACTTATATGCTGCCCCTGTCTTCATGTTGTTGCTGGACATATCTTTTTTAAAATGTGTGTAGGTCACCTAAATCATCAGAAAAATTGCCCCTCCTGAGAATTTTTTCAGGAGCCGCCACTGTATTGCAGTGAAATTAGTTCATAGGCTTTACCCACACACACACACACACAGTACACCCACATTACACACCATAACCTACTCTGTCACCTGGCCATGTACAGCTTGTTCACTCAGCCACAAAATAACTCATCTCATACCTGCTACTGCAGCCGACAGCATTAGACCCTGTTCCAATCAACTGTCTCATGTTATCCTGGCTGTGACACTGTTCATGAGACAAACCACTCCAAGGAGCCAGGTGGAAACTTTTACACCTCCCGACAGGCCTCCGCCATTCACAGCCCCTTGTTTTACAGAAACGTTCCCCTATCCCAGTGGTTCCCACACTGGTGTGCCTTGTGGAACTCTCCGGTGTGCCGCGAAACTATTTTACACTCACTTATAAACATGACCTGTGGATGGAATGCACATGACATTTTGACTTAGGAGCACAAGTGGCGGTCAGATAAAACATTAAATGACTCATGGTTACATCTGTATGGTTGTTTCAAGTCCAGTGTTCTCAGGCTGTTATTAGATTTGTAACATTTGAGGGGAGCGCATCACAAACAAAGTCATTTGTATCATTTTAATTTGTCTCTGAAAACCATTAGCAAAGTCTGCTTAGGCTTAGCCAGAGTCATTTAGTTCTTAATACATGGCTCTGAGCTTAGCTATACCACAGCCTCTGCCATAGAAACAAACAGAGCATGGCTTTGTGTCCATGGTTGCACCTTTACAATGCAGAAGACCGCTCATCTGTAGCCCAAACCGTTCAAAACTAAAGACCTATTTTACCGGAGCTAGCTACATTTTCTTATTTTGGGCGCAGATTCGCAGGACGCTCTTAAAGGGATACACACAAATTAACCATCACTATCAAAACTATTTAAATATTTCAAATAAACCCAATTTAATCTATAACAAATGTTTGTTACAAAACATAGATGGTTTACAGTATGGATCAGATGAGATGGAGGTCATTACCACTAATTTGATATCCCATCAAGATGTGCCACATTTAAAAAAAAGGTTGGGAATCACTGCCATATCCACTCCTCAGTAACAGTAGTTAGAGTGAGAGGAGTTCCGTCTCAAACAGGCAAGGAAGTAGGGGGGTTGTATTGATATCCTAGGAACACACACATACACACACACACACACCCATATACACAAATACACCACACACACAAACACAGGGAACAAAAGGCCCCATAAGGCAACAAGACAGAAAGTTACCCATGAGGGGAGGGAGTGTGCAGCGTTGCTGTAAGGGTTTTGTGAGAGTGGGAGTGTGCAGCGTTGCTGTAAGGGCTCTGTGAGAGAGGGAGCGTGCAGCGTTGCTGTAAGGGCTTTGTGAGAGAAGGAGCGTACAGCGTTGCTGTAAGGGCTTTGTGAGAGAAGGAGCGTACAGCGTTGCTGTAAGGGCTTTGTGAGAGTGGGAGTGTGCAGCGTTGCTGTAAGGGCTCTGTGAGAGGAGGGAGCGTTGCTGTAAGGGCTCTGTGAGAGGAGGAGCGTACAGCGTTGCTGTAAGGGCTCTGTGAGAGGAGGAGCGTGAAGCGTTGCTGTAAGGGCTCTGTGAGAGGAGGAGCGTGAAGCGTTGCTGTAAGGGCTCTGTGAGAGGAGGAGCGTGAAGCGTTGCTGTAAGGGCTCTGTGAGAGGAGGAGCGTGAAGCGTTGCTGTAAGGGCTCTGTGAGAGGAGGAGCGTGAAGCGTTGCTGTAAGGGCTTTGTGAGAGAAGGAGCGTGAAGCGTTGCTGTAAGGGCTCTGTGAGAGGAGGAGCGTGAAGCGTTGCTGTAAGGGCTTTGTGAGAGGAGGAGCGTACAGCGTTGCTGTAAGGGCTCTGTGAGAGGAGGAGCGTGAAGCGTTGCTGTAAGGGCTCTGTGAGAGGAGGAGCGTACAGCGTTGCTGTAAGGGCTCTGTGAGAGGAGGAGCGTACAGCGTTGCTGTAAGGGCTTTGTGAGAGAAGGAGCGTGAAGCGTTGCTGTAAGGGCTTTGTGAGAGAAGGAGCGTACAGCGTTGCTGTAAGGGCTCTGTGAGAGGAGGGAGCGTGAAGCGTTGCTGTAAGGGCTCTGTGAGAGGAGGGAGCGTGAAGCGTTGCTGTAAGGGCTCTGTGAGAGGAGGGAGCGTGAAGCGTTGCTGTAAGGGCTCTGTGAGAGGAGGGAGCGTGAAGCGTTGCTGTAAGGGCTCTGTGAGAGAAGGAGCGTGAAGCGTTGCTGTAAGGGCTCTGTGAGAGGAGGGAGCGTGAAGCGTTGCTGTAAGGGCTTTGTGAGAGAAGGAGCGTACAGCGTTGCTGTAAGGGCTCTGTGAGAGAAGGAGCGTACAGCGTTGCTGTAAGGGCTCTGTGAGAGGAGGGAGCGTGAAGCGTTGCTGTAAGGGCTTTGTGAGAGAAGGAGCGTACAGCGTTGCTGTAAGGGCTTTGTGAGAGAAGGAGCGTGAAGCGTTGCTGTAAGGGCTCTGTGAGAGGAGGGAGCGTGAAGCGTTGCTGTAAGGGCTTTGTGAGAGAAGGAGCGTACAGCGTTGCTGTAAGGGCTCTGTGAGAGGAGGGAGCGTGAAGCGTTGCTGTAAGGGCTTTGTGAGAGGAGGAGCGTACAGCGTTGCTGTAAGGGCTCTGTGAGAGAAGGAGCGTACAGCGTTGCTGTAAGGGCTTTGTGAGAGGAGGGAGCGTGAAGCGTTGCTGTAAGGGCTTTGTGAGAGAAGGAGCGTACAGCGTTGCTGTAAGGGCTCTGTGAGAGGAGGGAGCGTACAGCGTTGCTGTAAGGGCTTTGTGAGAGGAGGAGCGTACAGCGTTGCTGTAAGGGCTCTGTGAGAGAAGGAGCGTGAAGCGTTGCTGTAAGGGCTCTGTGAGAGGAGGGAGCGTGAAGCGTTGCTGTAAGGGCTTTGTGAGAGAAGGAGCGTACAGCGTTGCTGTAAGGGCTCTGTGAGAGAAGGAGCGTACAGCGTTGCTGTAAGGGCTTTGTGAGAGAAGGAGCGTACAGCGTTGCTGTAAGGGCTTTGTGAGAGAAGGAGCGTACAGCGTTGCTGTAAGGGCTTTGTGAGAGAAGGAGCGTGAAGCGTTGCTGTAAGGGCTTTGTGAGAGGAGGGAGCGTACAGCGTTGCTGTAAGGGCTTTGTGAGAGAAGGAGCGTACAGCGTTGCTGTAAGGGCTCTGTGAGAGAAGGAGCGTACAGCGTTGCTGTAAGGGCTCTGTGAGAGAAGGAGCGTACAGCGTTGCTGTAAGGGCTTTGTGAGAGAAGGAGCGTACAGCGTTGCTGTAAGGGCTTTGTGAGAGAAGGAGCGTACAGCGTTGCTGTAAGGGCTTTGTGAGAGGAGGGAGCGTGAAGCGTTGCTGTAAGGGCTTTGTGAGCGAGGAATCAACAAGGGGGATGAGCTTTATTTGGAAAGGTCAGGCCTCCTGCGAGAGACGGAGAGAGGGAAGGAGGGAGGGAGGGATGGATGGAGGGAAGGAAAGAAGGAGGGAGATAATCTGATTCATCAGTGTCACTCGTCAGCTCAGGAGGCACAGTGCTGGTGCAGCCGCCAGGGAATCAGAGTTCCCATCAGCCACACACATGGGAAGACTCACTGTCGGCATATTGAAGAGAGACACACACAGATGCTGATACTGATGTACACACACACACACTGACAGACACAGATACTGATACATACAAACAGTGATACATTGATACACATGCCTCTCCACATTGGATTGTATTTTATAGTGAGCTAGTAAAAACAGGTCATTTATGAAGGGTTGGAAGAGTGTGTATGCATGTGTGCGTTTTCTTTGCGTGTTCAGACACGCGTGTGCACGTGTGTCTGCGCTTGCCCGCGAGTGTGTGTGTATGCGTGCGCTTGCATGCAAATGCCAGGCATGGCTTCACTCGGGATGTGCCAACTCACCAGCTCAAGTCTGCGTGGCGCAGGGGGTCTGGCCGGGAGTCTGCTGAGAGAAGAAGACCGCGGTCAGGAAGTCTGCTCCCGGGGAACAATACACAGAGCCAGGCAGACAGACACAGACAGAAAGACAGACAAGCAGGCAGGCTTCCACACAACACAGAAGCTCTGTGCTGCAGCCTTCTGTTTGTCCCATTCTGAAGCTGACAAATCACTGACTGCTACAAACCCCAGCGCAGGGTCACGTTTTAATCCAGATTAGCGAGTCGACTGAGCGCTGGCACTGGCTGGCATGTGGTTCAGTTCTCTCACTCTCTTTCTTACTTCGTTGGTAACTTTCGTGCATACGTGCCTACATTACGGCTAATTCAGATGGTCAGTACTGGAGTGAACGCTCAGTAGTTTTGCATGGTGAATGCTAATGGTAATGCTAACAGATGGTCTGAAACTGGGGCCAGGATTATGTAGCCTCTGGTCAACAGTGTTGGAGGAAGCACACAAACACACAAACAGAAAGGCAAACAAACCCAGGAAGTGCCTCTTTAAAATCCAAGTGTCCTTATCAGCTATCAGAGTTCACCCCCCTTTGATCACTATTTCATTTTACACTTCCATTCTGAACAGTAAACTGGTCTCTCCCATAAAATAGATATTACATCTCACCAGGACTACCTGTATAGAAAATTAAGATAAACAGAAATAAATCATGGATTAGAGAGACAACTTTACTAACTATCAACCATCAAATATTCTCAGAATCCATTACCCTGATACAATGGCCCATGTTCACAGTGTCTTAGAGTGTGCAAGGATCCGTTTTGTGGTTTAGATCCTAATGAAGAAGACCGGGAGACGCTTTGTGAATACAGGACAATATGACACCCTGGGCTCTAACTACGCCTCAGCAGAGCTTGTGTTCTTTCCAGTGTGTTGGCGTTGATCGCTTTTGAAACATAATGAGGCGTACAGAAACACCATGCAAATAGATTCCTCCCAGCATGCCTCGCTCCCGCCCAGCGGGAAGAAGAAAGAGGGGGGTTCTGTGAGTTGAATTCCTGGCTGTGATTCAACACTGGAGCCTATGTGATGTTGATTAAATATTCCGACAAACACTCAGCCCATTTTTCACTTCACCCTAACTAACCGTCAAAACGATTCTAAAAATGTTGTCTCACACCATATCTAAAACAGTTATTGTTTATGGAAAACACAGCAGAGACTGATACATACAGCATGATACAGCAGCAGCTTCAAGTCTGAATGCTGAGGGTTTGCCTATTTGCTGTTCTTTAAAGCTAGAATCCTTAGATGCTACATCCATTTTTGGACATATAAATTAATGATACTGTATATACCCATTGTTTCTGAAGAATATAACTTATACATGCCTCATTAGCTTAGTTCAACTGTCCTACCCAATCAGAACCCAAAATATAAGCTTGTTTTACTCCAATATTTGTAAACAATGTCAATGTTTAGCCAACTCTCTTGTTATCTCTCTCAGAATGACCTTCTTGATCCAAACCAGTCAGGTTTCAAGACTGGTCATTCAACTGAGACTGCTCTTCTCTGTGTCACGGAGGCTCTCCACACTGCTAAAGCTAACTCTCTCTCCTCTGCTCTCATCCTTCTAGACCTATCTGCTGCCTTTGATACTGTGAACCATCAGATCCTCCTCTCCACCCTCTCCGAGTTGGGCATCTCCGGCGCGGCTCACTCTTGGATTGCGTCCTACCTCACAGGTCGCTCCTACCAGTTGGCATGGCGAGAATCTGTCTCCGCACCACGTGCTCTCACCACTGGTGTCCCCCAGGGCTCAGTTCTAGGCCCTCTCCTATTCTCTCTATACACCAAGTCACTTGGCTCTGTCATATCCTCACATGGTCTCTCCTATCATTGCTACGCAGACGACACACAATTCATCTCCTTTCCCCCTTCTGATAACCAGGTGGCGAATCGCATCTCCGCATGTCTGGCAGACATATCAGTGTGGATGAACCTCGGCAAGACGGAGCTGCTCTTCCTCCCAGGGAAGGACTGCCCGCTCCATGATCTCGCCATCACGGTTGACAACTCTGTTGTGTCCTCCTCCCAGAGTGCAAAGAACCTTGGCGTGACCCTGGACAACACCCTGTCGTTCTCCGTTAACATCAAAGCGGTGACCCGATCCTGTAGGTTCATGCTCTACAACATTCGTAGAGTACGACCCTATCTTACACAGGAAGCGGCACAGGTCCTAATCCAGGCACTTGTCATCTCCCGTCTGGATTACTGCAACTCGCTGTTGGCTGGGCTCCCTGCCTGTGCCATTAAACCCCTTCAACTCATCCAGAACGCTGCAGCCCGTCTGGTGTTCAACCTTCCCAAGTTCTCTCACGTCACCCCGCTCCTCCGCACACTCCACTGGCTTCCAGGTGAAGCCCGCATCTGCTACAAGACCATGGTGCTTGCCAACGGAGCTGTGAGGGGAACGGCACCTCCGTACCTTCAGGCTCTGATCAGTCCCTACACCCAAACGAGGGCATTGCGTTCATCCACCTCTGGCCTGCTGGCCCCCCTACCTCTGCGGAAGCACAGTTCCCGCTCAGCCCAGTCAAAACTGTTCGCTGCTCTGGCACCCCAATGGTGGAACAAGCTCCCTCACGACGCCAGGACAGCGGAGTCACTCACCACCTTCCGGAGACACTTGAAACCCCACCTCTTTAAGGAATACCTGGGATAAGATAAAAGTAATCCTTCTACCCTCTCCCTACCCCCAAAAAAATAAAATATATATTTTTTTATATATTGTAAAGTTGTTGTCCCACTGGCTATCATAAGGTGAATGCACAAATTTGTAAGTCGCTCTGGATAAGAGAGTCTGCTAAATGACGTAAATGAAAATGTAAATGTAATGTAAACACACACTACATGGCCTCAAAACATGGTTCAAACTGTAATAGCATGGGTATCAGTCCTTGCATCCATAGCTCTGTCTATACATTTTGAGAGTGGTTACATTTCTCCCAACCCAAAGCTTTTTACCGAAACAGAGGCGGGTTGACGGCTTTGTTATTGTTTCAATTAAGAATTATTGCTTTAAATGTGCCCTAAGAACTGCTTACCAGCCCTCAGAACATGGAGAGAGCCGAGTTGTTCAAATTCAGAAGAAAAAATATAACTGAATAGGCCATTTTTTCAAAAATTGGATTCAAAAGGCTGTGCAGGAAATGAGGCTGGTGGACTCCCTGTGATCAGGCCATTGCTGTGAATAGCCGTAATGGTCATAATGCTCTGGCCCATGTTATTTAAAGAACATGCCAACATAGCCTTTCAACACTCTCTTTGTTAGGCCCTTTAGTCACCCATAGAAAACCTTGTTGGAGCCTCTGTGGCTCTGAGAAAAGGTGTATTCAGGTTGATACTGCAGGTGCAGGGTACAAAAAGGAAAGTTATGAACGAAAGATACAATAGAGACCTGCACTCTGTTAAAAAAGTTCCCACAGTTCTATTCTGCAATGTTTTTTCGACCCAAAGGTCTTTGACAGGCATTTGCATTCGAGTATCTAGTTGTTTGGCCTTCTAGTAGCCCAGACAACACCTTTGTAGCCTTTGTGACTCTGTAACAAGGGGTTTGAGTCAATATTGTACCACTGTACACAGGGCAAAGCATGTTTGCACTGAGACACTTGTAAGTTCCAAGAGTGCGTTATACTTGATATAATTTCTGTTAACCCACAAGTCAAATCTGCATCATTTGGTCAGCTGCGTAATTAACTTATGTGTTCATACCTGTTAGATATTGAGAGTTCTGGCAAAAACCAAGTCTCAACCCTCCCACAAGGAAACATTCAGCCAAAGCCCCTCCCCCTTCCGACACGCGAAGTACTCAAGGAGCAGCAGTTTAAGCACCACCTTCACCCAATCCTGATATGTTGAAATAACCAGTGACAAAAACCCAAAGACCGGAACTACAGCTGCTTGTTATCTCACACATCCCATTCAGTCCCAGCAGATTATTCAGTCTGCATGCGGAATCTGCCCACGGGCGATTATACTCGATACTGTCCACAAGGCACGACATGTTTTCACCGATTCTACTGGAGCACTCTATGATCCAGGAGTGTATTTATGTCAGCTCAGAGGGCTCAGCTTGGCCCTTAGAGACAACCTCTGAATATGACACATTGTAACATGCCTCTGCTGCTTTAACCTCTGAATGTGACACATCATAACACGCCTCTGCTGCTTTAAGCCTTGCCAAGGATTTGGAAGGAGTCACGCTTGTCTTAATTGAGTCCACGGTATCTTCAGTATATGTATGGCTGATGGAGGTGTCACTCGTTAAATGAGGCACAGTCGGAATCCCAGGCAGGAGATTCAGATTATTATTTTCTGACCCACGTGAAATTAGCGGTGGTTGGTTACCTAGCCTGCTCATTATTTCGTATAATGTACAATAACGCTCTCTAAACTACAAAATAAAAACATACCTAATCCATCATCAAGAGTGGTTGAGTTTCACTGTATTTTGTAAGGCGGTCTCAGCTGTGAGTTTACGCTCAAAGAGCCGATGTACCTACAATCATTTACTGAGACATTTGTCATCGTGATGCCAACAGCTGCATCAGAATGTTCCGAACAATTCATTCCTGGCTACACTCAAGGTGAGGAGGCTTCCAATAATAACAACCGCCATGGTGAATTCATTTAGCGATGTCTTATTGAAAAACCCAGCCAACCGTAAAGCTAATAAAGGTCTATATTGAGGATCAACTTCAACTTCCATGATTGTCGATCAACTTCCTTGGATGTGTAATTGAGTTCCTTTGCCCTTTGTTAAGGGTATCCTTAATGATACGTTTTACCTCACTGGACTGGAATAGATTAAATAGTGTAGATTGAATAGATCAGCCATTCTCAGCCTCATGAGCCTTGGCAGTCAACTTGTTTGTTTGTGTCTCACACGGTAATCATTAACCTACAGCTCTGTTTTCAAGGTTCCTGTCTTATATTGAAGCAAATTTTCATTTTAATTACAGTTAAATTCAGAAAATAAGAGATTGAGAAACAACTCTGGTAAATGCTTCTCTAATGAGCAAAATTGAAAAATATCTAGTAATCATAACTTTTTTACCCTCTCATGACCTGATATCCTGTTTTTTTGTTATAAATGGTTCACGTACAAATGTTGACACATTTCAAGAGGCTTGTTACCGTCGCCGACTGCTCACACGGGATTATTTTGAAAACACCTAAAACACCTTTCGACTCTGGAATAACCTGATTTTGATGGCCTGATGCTTTTCAATAAGTCTCAAGAGGGGGAGAGGAGAGAGCATTTCACCTGGTTTCACTTTATCACCTAATCATTTGGGAATCTTATTACAGTCGCTCGAAGACAAAGAGTCGAGTGGAGAAAAAAAACAGCCAGTTTTACCCATTCACCACGGTTGGGGAGTAGGTCATCTCACAGCAATGACTCAGGAGGCATTGTCACCCGTTTCCACCTCATTATTCTACAGGCATTACATATTCAACGTCGCGTTTGCAGTCGCAGTGGCAAATGCCCCAATGCCTTATAGCTTTTAACTGCATATACAAGCAGTGTTATTAATAATATTCGGGGAGACGGATAGATAGCAATCTCTCGAGTTCATGCACGCACGCACACACATAACCCATCCTCAACACTCCACTGATCAAGGTGCTACCAGGTAATAAAGCATTTCTTCTCACTTCTCTTTTCATTTGACAGAAGGCAATGGTGTTGACGAGGTGAACGTTCTCGCTCAATTTTCCTCCGCTTCTTTTTTCCGTATGTTGTGACTCTCCAGGGAGCTTGGAATTCAACACTGTAGGTGTCACACTTGAGAAAACTCATTATTTCTACCACAGGTGGCAATTTTAAAGGCAGGGAATGACAGTCTTTGTGACCTAGCGGAGCTTAGGAAAGTCCTATGATTGTGTTCTCCCAACAAAACATTATTGAATGTATACATCAATGATCCTTCATGTGTGTAGCGTATGCAGTGAAAAAACAAGTGTGGGGGGGGGGGGGGTACGCATTGGGGGGTACGCGTTGAGGGGGTACGAAGTGGGGGGTACGTGTTGGAGAAGTGGGGGGTACACGTTGGGGGAGGGGGGGGGGGGGGGGGGGGGTGTAAAAAAATATACATAAAAAAAGTGTACCTCTATTCTTCATTCCCTGCACGAGAGATATCCACCCACTGGATGAATTGTATTCATTCCCTGGACAAGAGATATCCACCCACTGGATGAATTGTCTTCATTCCCTGGACAAGAGATATCCACCCACTGGATGAATTGTCTTCATTCCCTGGACAAGAGATATCCACCCACTGGATGAATTGTCTTCATTCCCTGGACAAGAGATATCCATCCACTGGATGAATTGTCTTCATTCCCTGGACAAGAGATATCCACCCACTGGATGAATTGTCTTCATTCCCTGGACAAGAGATATCCACCCACTGGATGAATTGTCTTCATTCCCTGGACAAGAGATATCCATCCACTGGATGAATTGTACACTGGTTGACATTTGGACACTTTGGACTAATGGTCTTACTAATGCCTCTCAGCTACAACAGGTCTAATGGTCTTACTAATGCCTCTCAGCTACAACAGGACTAATGGTCTTACTAATGCCTCTCAGCTACAACAGGACTAATGGTCTTACTAATGCCTCTCAGCTACAACAGGTCTAATGGTCTTACTAATGCCTCTCAGCTACAACAGGTCTAATGGTCTTACTAATGCCTCTCAGCTACAACAGGTCTAATGGTCTTACTAATGCCTCTCAGCTACAACAGGTCTAATGGTCTTACTAATGCCTCTCAGCTACAACAGGTCTAATGGTCTTACTAATGCCTCTCAGCTACAACAGGTCTAATGGTCTTACTAATGCCTCTCAGCTACAACAGGTCTAATGGTCTTACTAATGCCTCTCAGCTACAACAGGTCTAATGGTCTTACTAATGCCTCTCAGCTACAACAGGTCTAATGGTCTTACTAATGCCTCTCAGCTACAACAGGTCTAATGGTCTTACTAATGCCTCTCAGCTACAACAGGTCTAATGGTCTTACTAATGCCTCTCAGCTACAACAGGTCTAATGGTCTTACTAATGCCTCTCAGCTACAACAGGTCTAATGGTCTTACTAATGCCTCTCAGCTACAACCGGTGCAGAGGGAAGGTCTTTGAGTATACCTCTTCACCCCAAATGCAAGAACTTGTATAAGAGGTCATATGAAGACACAGCTCCCAGCAACCAGAAGAGAGCGAGAGAGAGAGAGAGAGATAGTGAGAGGGGGAGAAAAACAAGAAAAAAAGTGATGACTCATTGCCAGTGAGGATGCAGACCGATGCTGCTGGTGTCGCAAGTCGAATCTCTCTCTATCTCGCTCCCTTTTCTCTCTCTCACCAACTATTTATGTCACAGTCTCTCTCTTCCTCTGCGTGTTTACGCTGTTACACAGTTAGGATGCAAATGGTGACATTATTAGTGCTCAGTCTATTCATGTCTTCAGTCTAGCCAATTCTGGGAATGAAAGTTATCTTCGGGGAGGGAGGCGGGATACGTAGCTACACTATGTCCAAAAACTATTTCATTAGCAGTTTTCGACCTGCCTCAAAACTAGTGTAGAAAATACACATTCTGGTTATACAGTAGACAATATGTGTTTTTTAGATAAGCAATTTACCCCGAGTAGAGGGAGTCATCAGGTCAGAGTTCAAAGCAGTCACTGCTATGGCATTATGGGCAATAACATCGCCAATCCACATTCAGACTGTAGAACCCCTAGGACTGGAGGCAGTGCTTAAGAAAATTCCCAATAATGGGCTTTAATTCATTCAAGTCTATTTTTGGAGCAGGAATGCCCCCTTAAATGCCCACAGACACCCATTAAATTATTTGATTAAATGTCTTCAGGCACTCTTTACGGGATAGGAAGTGTTCGTGTGCGCGCACTTACAGTTGAAGTCGGAAGTTTACATACTCTTAGGTTGGAGTCATTAAAACTCGTTTTTCAATCACTCCACACATTTCTTGTTAACAAACTGTTGTTTTGGCAAGTCGGTAAGGACATCTACTTTGTGCATGACACAAGTAATTTTTCCAACAATTGTTTACAGACATATTATTTCACTTATAATTCACTGTAGCACAATTCCAGTGGGTCAGAAGTTTACATACACTAAGTTGACTGTGCCTTAAACAGCTTGGAAATTTCCAGAAAATGATGTCATGGCTTTAGAAGCTTCTGATAGGCTAATTGACATCATTTGAGTCAATTGGAGGTGTACCTGTGGATGTATTTCATGGCCTACCTTCAAACTCAGTGCCTCTTTGCTTGACATCATGGGAAAATCAAAAGAAATCAGCCAAGACCTCAGAAAAAAGATGGTAGACCTCCACAAGTCTAGTTCATCCTTGGGAGCAATTTCCAAACGCCTGAATGGACCACGTTCATCTGTTCAAACAATAGTACACAAGTATTAACACCATGGGACCACGCAACCGTCATACCGCTCAAGAAGGAGAAGCGTTCTGTCTCCTAGGGATGAACATACTTTTGTGCGAAAAGTGCAAATCAATCCCAGAACAACAGCAAAGGACCTTGTGAAGATGCTGGAGGAAAGTATCTATATTCACAGTAAAACGGGTCCTATATCGACATAACCTGAAAGGCCGCTCAGCAAGGAAGAAGCCACTGCTCCAAAACCACCATAAAAAAGCCAGACTACGGTTTGCAACTGCACATTGGCACAAAGATCGTACTTTTTGGAGAAATGTCCTCTGGTCTTATGAAATAAAAATAGAACTGTGTGGCCATAATGACCATCGTTATGTTTGGAGTAAAAAGGGGGTTGCTTGCAAGCCGAAGAACACCATCCCAACCGTGAAGCACAGGGGTGGCAGCATCATGCTGTGGGGGTGCTTTGTTGCAGGAGGGACTGGTGCACTTCACAAAATAGATGGCATCATGAGGAAGGAAAGTTATGTGGATATATTGAAGCAACATCTCAAGACATCAGTCAGGAAGTTAAAGCTTGGTCGCAAATGTGTCTTCCAAATGGACAATGACCCAAAGCATACTTCCAAAGTTGTGGCAAAATGGCTTAAGGACAACAAAGTCAAGGTTTTGGAGTGGCCATCACAAAGCCCTGACCTCAATCCTATAGAAAATGTGTGGTCAGAACTGAAAAAGCGTGTGCGAGCAAGGAGGCCTACAAACCTGACTCAGTTACACCAGCTCTGTCAGGAGGAATGGGCCAAAATTCACCCAACTTATTGTGGGAAGCTTGTGGAAGGCTACCCAAAACGTTTGACCCAAGTTAAACAATTTAAAGGCAACGCTACCAAATACTAATTGAGTGTATGTAAACTTCTGACCCACTGGGAATGTGATGAAAGAAATAAAAGCTGAAATAAGTCATTCTCTCTACTATTATTCTGACATTTCACATTCTTAAAATAAAGTGGTGATCCTAACTGACCTAAGACAGGGAATATTTACTAGGATGAAATGTCAGGAATTGAGTTTAAATGTATATGGCGTATGTAAACTTCCGACTTCAACTGTATGTCCACGTGTGTGTTTACATGCGTGACTGTAAGACAGACAAAGTAGCACTATCCTTCCAACAAACACAAAAGCGGAAATGTATTCCCAGTATTCCCATTGAGAGATGAAAAGTGCTCTCCTGTGTGCTGGAAAATACAGTATTTTTACCAGCCATGGAGATTGGGGGCCAGAGTGCTAAGGAGATGAGATGGAGTGGTATGGTGTGGTGGGGCCTCTCTCTCTCCCTCTCAAATCATCCCTCCCTTCCCTCAATAGGCTATCCAACCAAGTGATGAACTCTGGCTGATAAAATATTTATGATGCACCATGATTAAAGTGCAGCTTCACCTTGACAGTGAAATCCATGAACGCAGACAGAATCAATCCCATTGATTCCAATTGATTCCAATGATAGCGGCTGATAAGGAAAGATAGGCAAGTGTGAGGAAGGGAAGGGGGGAACGACTGAGGGAGAGGGGAGAGGGAGGATGAAGAGAGCGGAGAAGGGAGGAATGGAAGGAGGGAGTGAGAGGCGGAAGGAAGGACATAGGAAGATGGGGGGAGGAAGATGGGGGAGGAGGGGGAAGGTAAAAAGAGGGAACGTTTTTCCTCACTAGTCGAGCTCCTGTGGCTTGGGACAACAGTCAACAACACAATTATTTGCATGGCTCAGAGAGTAGGAACCAAAGCACTGACAAACACTGACAACCCACATACAACTTAGTGAATATGGAAAGAAGAGAGAGAACAGGGAAGAGGATAGAGAGGGGTGGGGGGGGGGGGGGTGGGGGGGGGGGATTGGGGGGAGGGGGGTGTTCATGTCCATGTCTTTGTGTCCTAGTTAAATGTATGTGCTGCGTATGAGTATGTCTGACTATTTCTGCAGCTCCCAGCTCGTATATAGAGAAGAAAGCACATTGAAATATGTTTTAATCCAGCGCTGTCGGAGTGTAACAATAAAAGTCAGGTCCGCTCAGCTCTCTCGAGGGTTTGATTGCTGGCCTTTAATTAGCCCTGAGAGAAGCACCAGAGCTACCTGTCATGTTGCAATCTAACCCTAACCCTTTAATTAGCCCTGGGAGAAGCATCAGAGACACCTATCATGTTGAAATCTCTTCTAGGACACCTCTATACCTCATGAAAAGCCTATTCACTCATTGCAGTGTGTGTGTGTGTGTGTGTGTGTGTGTGTGTGTGTGTGTGTGTCTGTGTGTCTCTCCCACCCACTACACTACCGCCTACCTCATCTCACCCAACCTTCCACTCTATTAATCCCTTAGCCTACAATATCTAATTAACATAATACAAAAATCCCCATCAAAATCTGTCTGTTTAAGCTAGAGATATGTTTTTTTTGTTGCATGGGCTGCGTCTCAATCCACCACATCTGCCGATATCACCCTTCCACATCTGCGGTGAAAGGTGGCAGAGCTAGAGCAGTGTTTGTCAGACCAGGAGTCATCCCGAAAGTCGGTCGTCTCACAAAAGCGTCTGTAGCATCCGAACGGTTTTTGATGAGACTCCCACGAACACGATGGCATTCTCCATTTTGCTCTAGGACGCCCACAAGCCTCACAAGACTCGTCTGAAGTCGGTAAAGCCTCTTCTGCCAACTGCTGTATGTAGTGTCCTAACAGTTTGGGCTGCACACTAATATGACCCCCCCCCGTGGACACCTGAGAGTCACAAACATGATGGGGTTCTCCCTTTTACTCTAGGACACCCACAAGCCTCCTGGTCCCTTGTACCAGTTTAAAAAATGAATGGAAGTATATATGGAGATAGTTTAGTGCCTAAAATAAGGGGATAAATACATGCAAAAAATAAATAAATACGTTGCCTGATCTTTTTAATATCTCTCAGATATAGGACAGACACTTTAGAACAAACTTCCTTTAGATTTTTTGTTGGACTATCTGTTGTTCCATGTAGTGAATCTGTTATTCAATATGTTTCTATTGGCTAATAGCAGTAATGCCAAATTCATGTTTCATCCATCATATATTTGTTATACCTTAAGGGGTCTTAAAATTCAAAATGAAATAGCTAAATGATCCTTGGTATGACCCCCCCCCGGCTTAGACTCTAGAGGGAATCACTAAACATAACACTCAAGTCTGACATCATCACCATGACAATGCCTAATGCGGAGCCAGGCATCTTCACCGTCCACACTCTGACTAAATCAATCGCAGGGGCCAAAAGCAAAGGATAAGAAAAAGACAAGGAAGAAAAGCATACTGTATTTAAATAGTTGTTTCTAACCGTGTCTGTCCATGCCGTGACTGATATAGTTGGCTTGAGGACCTGAAGGGGGCTTAATAGTCTTGCTTAATCGAGTTACACATCATTGTCGCAGAGAGTTTTAAAAAACATCTTGGTGGTATGTTAAGATTCCTACTAGGCAGATTAGCTAACCTTTCACTAGCAGGGCTGAAACGGCCGCAGTCATTTAATTGCTTTGTTTGAAGAAAATACATTAAATATATTAAAAGGTCAAGACTTGATATTTCCAATTATGAAGCATTTCTAATCAGCTGTGGGAGATAGAACAGCTATGAAAATGGCACGGAGGAGGGTGTGAGGTGGGTGTGGCCCCTAACGGAGCTGTGTCCTGCCAATGCATCTTAATAAGAGCACCCTATCATACACACACATTCACACAAGGATGCAGAAGCGCACATGGCACGCACACACACACACACATACACACAGTCTTGTATAACTAACCTTGTGGGGACACACAATTCAGTCCCATTCAAAATCCTATTTTCCCTAAACCCTAACCCTAGCTCCTAACCCTAACCCTAAAACTAACCCTAGCTCCTAACTCTAACCCTAAACCTAATTCTAACCCTAACACTAATTCTAACCTTAACCCCCTAGAAATAACATTTTACCTTGTGGGGACTAACAAAATGTTCCCAGTTGGTATAATATTTGTTTGTTTACTATTCCTGTGGGGACTTCTGGTCCCCACTATAGTTAAACACGTCCACCAGGGGTAGTTCTCGTCAATTCTACCATGATTTCTTTCTCAGTGTCCTGAAACAGACAACATTGTATCTATCTCAGTCAAGGTGCTCCAGCAGTGATATTACATCATATCAAAAACATTCACCTGTCCTTATAAAGAAACACCTCCTCTCATCATCTCAAACTTTCAAGGGTGGATGGCTTCCCACAGTGTGGTAAATGGACACACACACATGCACACACACACACACACACACACACACACACACACACACACACACACACACACAGCATGTGGCTAGGGCATGGCAAATCTGTATGCAATCCAAGTCAATCGATACTCGTGATCAAAAACAACTTATTCTCTTTCCAGCCCTGCCCCATATGCTCCTCATTGACTTCACACACACACACACACACACACACACACACACACACGCACGCACCAACTCTGCTCTTCATGACTAAATCTCCCTCCATTAGCTAGCAGCATCGGGACACTACGGTCCCCAGTGTAGAGCTCTTGATCTTGGCCAGGGTCTCTCCTGACTGCCCCTTGACTGACTCCTCTAATGAAGAAGAACCAGGGCTATCCTGGCCAGCCATAGATCCATCCCTCCATAGAAGAAGAGCACAGGCCTGGCTTACTGATAGGGTCTGGTTATTAGGAAAGTACAATGCATGGCTACACAGAATCACTCCCCCCCCCGGCCAGTCTCTTTGTCTCGCTCACAATCCCTACCGCTCTACATGGAGACAGGCAGTAGTGTGTATATAGAGAAGGCCTCTGTATAATATTCACCCACTATTACACCAGTCAGAGCAGAGGCAAGCCAGTGAGAAAGGCCTGTACAGACTCAAGGTCTTTAAAAAATATGAATATACTGTAGATATATTTTATGCTAATAAGATTACTTGTTTTTACTTATGGAAAGGCCTAGCCAACATATAAAGACATATTTGTTAAACAGAAGAGCCAACATGAATGTTTAGCCTATACCCAGACCTGTTAGGGTACGGATCGGGTCTAGGTCTGGTTGTCGTTGGGTCCATTCAGGTTCGGGTCAGATTGTTCTCAGGTCCGTTCGGAACGGATTCATGTTATTAGCGTAAAATAAATATGCTATAGGCTATGCAGAGCCGTGGTCGGGTCCACTTGGGTTCACTCAGGTTTATCAGCTGTAGTTACAGTACATAGACGCGGACACATGGGAAAATAAATGTTTTGGGGTCAGATATTCTGATTCGGGTGGACCTGTGAAGACCTCTAGTACAGACTACAGCTGCCGTATCAAAGAGGAGTCGCTGTTCAATGGCTCCAGGGTCTTTGGTTAATGTAATAGTAACACTCTTCAATAAAACCAGGATTTATCTCCTCTCTCCTTCTCGTCTTTGCTTGCATCATCAAAGCCCCACAGTAATGAGTGGTTGGAAATGAACGATAAGACGCAAGGGCTGTACCTCTTTCAGGGTATCTTCAAGTATCCTCGCTTGGCCTCTTGTTGGAAGAAAATCCTTGTCGAGCTATAACTCAGAAATAGCACTTTGCTGCTAGCGGTAATATAGAGAAAGTACCGGACCACACTACATTCTAATCAAGGTAGATCAGTATCCGTTAGTAGCCGCTAGCTCAGATGACAAGCTACAACCACACATACACTGACTATTATGTACATACTGTAGCTCATTAGGACCAAACATAACCGCTAATTGGCTAGGCTATTTTATTTATAGCGCAACATTTTTCTGTACACAGTAGAAGCATGATTTCTCATTAAAAATGAATAAAAAGTCATTTGTAAATCAAACTGCACACTATGGGCAAAGAATATTGTCATTTCCTCATGTCTGGCCATGATAGGAAAGTAAAATTAATTAAAAGAGAGAATGTGCCCCAGAAGCAGACAATGTCTTAAAGAAAAAGTAAATAGGATATAATTACTTTAGTTCCAGGCATGGTGCTATTTATAAATTGCCTCTCTGAACTCAATCTGTAATTCTTTTGCTGTTTTAATATAGTTCAGCTCACTCAATACCAGTAGTCTCCGAGTATAGCTATAGCTCTAACTGCAAGGTAAATGTAAAGGAACACTGTAAAGGAACACTGTAGAGTATGTCATCGAAGAACATTCTAATAATCATTGAAGAACCGATGTACAATAAAATACACACTCTCAGAACATCAACTGTGAGAACTTCAATGCGAGTCCAGCACTCATGACCTAACATATGCTTGGAAGCACCAGGGCTCAATTAGTGCTTAAAAGGACTTTTATACAAATCCATCAACCAATAGGGCCTTTGCCCTCTAATTGTCTCTTAAGCTACAACAAGGGATATAAGCCTTCGGAGATAAAAGGGGAAGCCATTAAGCTTTACACCGCTTCCACCAATCATCATTAAGCTTCCACCACTTCCACCAATCATTATCAGGCAAATATTGCATAGCGACAGACAAGTAGGGCTTATCATAGGGCAAAACAAGACAAGCTAGGCGAGATAGCGTTAAGGCTAATGATGATGTTAGCCCCGCGTCAGGCCCATCCAGAATGAAGTGAAACAAATGTGTTATAAAGAGGCTAAGGGGGCCTAAAGTGTTGTCATGGGAATACTTGAATGATCTGATGAACAGGCTAATTATGCAGGTTAAAAGCCTTCTATCTAAGGACGATGGAGCACAGTGGCACAGAAGTTTCCCACGACTTTATTCAAAGCGATTTTTTCATCAAGATTCTTCTTATTTCCCAGAGTTGACTTTGTGTTGACGGCTTGGAGGAGACGATGGATGTTTGAATGTGGTCCTCTGTAGCTCAGCTGGTAGAGCACGGCGCTTGTAACGCCAAGGTAGTGGGTTCGATCCCCGGGACCACCCATACACAAAAATGTATGCACGCATGACTGTAAGTTGCTTTGGATAAAAGCGTCTGCTAAATGGCATATTATTTTTATTATTATTTTTTGAATGTCTTTCTTTCCAAGCGAATGCGCTTTCAAAAAAATGCTTAGAATCTGCAGAACGTTTGTAAATGTTCTCCAATTCGTCACTATGGGGCACTTTATCACTCTGGCAACGGAACTGTATATGCATAGTAGATTTTCATAAAGCAATCTTTTGGGAATAATATGGAAGTGAGAATCTCTTTCTAGATCAAGAATCTCATGTGACGGTTTTATGACTGTTTTCATAATGTCACACACAATACACAGAGATAATCGACTTCCCACAATGCAACAGTCCAATTGGAAGATGGTTCTCTCTCTAAGGAACTGTATCATTTCAATCTACCGGCTACCTAACTCCCATCACCCATATTGGATTAACAACATTGATTTACGATGCTGTCACATTCCACACAAAGAGATGTGTGTGTTGGTGTGATTTACAACATGCATCTCATATATCACGCGTATTTGGAACGTTACTTTAATGACTGTTTATTGTCTTTAATTGCGCTCAATTGAATCTGCTCGTCTCAAACGGAATCACATATGGGGAATTGGGATTTCCTAAACAAGGAAAGCCTGCACGAGAAACATAATTAGTCTAAAACAAAGGATCAATCATCAACTATTGTCTGTGTGGAATTTCTCCTCATGAAAGAGAATGTGTTAAGTTTTCATTGAAGATTTAACAACGAATCAGAGAACACATCAGAAAATAATTGCATTGAATCAGATACAACTTTCTGAATATCAAATCAACTCATTGTTGTATTCTTTAATAACTGCCTTAATGTTCTCTACGTTCTAGATAGGAGTTCATTAATAGCTTAGTGGAGGACAGGGGGTTTTCACCATTCAAAGGCAGGACTTCAAAAGCTGCGTGGTTGGTATCAAAACCATGGGTTTCTTTTTGTCTGAATCAAAAGGTTTTTTACACAGATATAGCTGACAAGACCCTATCACAGTGGTTAATATGACATCCACTTGTCATCACAAACTAGCCCTTATGATGGCTTCAAAGACAAGTCCACCCGAACACAGATCTTTAAACCACAAACTGACAACGCAGACCTTGATCTTGAGATTGTGCCACTATTCCATCACACTTCCAATGAAACAAGAGCAGCATCGCTGGTTCTATTTGACAGCTACTACATAAACTGAAGAAACCCAGAGAACATGCCCGCCAAAGAATCCATCATCTCAATTATAATGAGGCCGTATACGTTCTATTACCATCACATGCTTTGTGAACCTTACAGGAAGTCATCCAGAGGGGGTCACATCATATTCCATCACATCAATATTCCAGATACCCCACCTTGTTGCTACTTCTCCGCGTCACAGGTAGCCTAGCGGTTAAGAGTGTTGGGCCAGTAACCGAAAGGTTGCTGGTTCGAATCCCCGAGCTGACTAGGTTAAGAATCTGCCGACATCCCCTTGAGCAAGGCACTTAACCCTAATTACTCCTGTAAGTTGCTCTGGATAAGAGCGTCAGCTAAATGACTAAAATGTACCATCGGAGAGGCACTACTGAACTACTTAACAGCTATGGAGTTAATTCCTGCTTGTAGCAGACACACACAGTTTGCCTTGTTTCAGCTGAAGGGAGAGGCTCACCCCGATATGTCGTCTCTGGTTCTGACGAGGCTTTGATCACTAGGGCTCACCCAGGGGCCCAGTCACACACACACACACCAATATCCAACAATGATCCCTGACAGATAGCAGAGCTCCCTTCACAGCAGGAAGGGTTGGAGTTGGGGTGAGGACAAACCCGGGGGCAGAAACCACTTCTTTAAGGTTGATTACAGCCAGAGAAATGTTCCACCACAACTGTTCTTAACTATGAACAATGTACCTGGGAATTAAGGTAGTCTTTTTTTAGTTCTGATGCTAATTGCTAGATGCTGTATTATTCTAATGATTGACATAAAGAAACATTTGACCTGATAACTATACGAAGTTACAGCAAGTATTTGTGGTCCTCTGTAGCTCAGCTGGTAGAGCACGGCGCTTGTAACGCTAAGGTAGTGGGTTCGATCCCCGGGACCACCCATACACAAAAAATGTATGCACGCATGACTGTAAATCGCTTTGGATAAAAGCGTCTGCTAAATGGCATATTATTATTATTATTATTATTATTTAGTCACAGGCACATTTTACTGGCTAGAATCAGTAATGAAGAAAAATATTATTATTATTTAATTTTATGCACACAGATACTTCAAGCGAGCCCAAAATCTCAGTACAGTAGCTTGCCTCAGCCAAAAAAAAAAAAAACATGTCCTTGACCCTATGTATCCTCTGTAGCTCACACCACCGCTCCCCGCCATTCGGAGCTAGATTTCCCTTCGCTTTCTTATGATCAAACAGATCTCCACAAGCACCAGCTTCCACAGGCGGAGCCAGTATGAGGTCATGGTTGCAAACAGAGCCAGCAATATTCATCGTTGACTCCTTTCTTGATCTGTAGTGTAGACACATTCTGAAGATTGGGTACAAATAATTTAGTGCTTGATGATTGTAAGCTTTCGCTGCAATACTTCAGGAGCCAAATTAACACCATTTTAATTATATAGATGTCATTTTCTCTGCTAAATGGCACTGAGAAGTACAAACACAACCAAATTACTCATAATACTCATAGTATATTCCTTTTAGATGGACTAGAAAAAGAAATAATGCATAACAGATGATACAGATAGACTATACTCATGAGCAGACGTTCAAATAATAACCACTGTACTTCTAACTTATCGGCCTCATTGACTCAAACAATGTAATCTAATTCACGTAATTACTTTCACACATAAAAGCCAATGGAGACTCCTGTTAATTGAATAATAATGACTTGTGCGGTTTGTTTTGGCACCGTTAACCTCCGTAACCTGAGTTAATGAGAGCAGTGGTTCATGGGACGGCGGCGTGCGGAGCTGTTAGCGAGGCAATCTACTACCTCCTGCTTCGATAGCTCCAGTAACTCTGTAAACTCCGACCGACACACCACCTCTACTTGCAGCCGTCAGCAGCCTCAACCTCTATTATTGATGCTACACTTGGGGCTACTGACTCTCCAAGAGAATAATTCACAATGTTTCTCAGTTTATCTCAACTTTCATTTCCGTGCCGTTGCTTTTCACCGTCTCAGGTGTCAAGGGTCGTTTTTTATCCCGGAGCACGGGGGCAGATACCAGTAGTCTGTGGGAAATGTGATCATCAATAATTACGACTGCCACGTAGTACAAAAAAACATCAACAGCAGATTGTAAAGGAAGAGCATTCAGCCATAGGTAGTGTATACAGGGGCAAGTTAGCTGAAGAAAGTTGACACACACACCTCTAAGATGTTGAGTCCCATAGCAGCAGAGTTATTAAGGGGAAAGCATGTTCTCGACAGAGTATCACTGCAACAACATACAGTACACACTAGAGAGAAGTTGATCATTTAGTATTTTTCAGACTTAAAAAACTGCTTTGCTCAGAGATTTCTCCGACCGCTGATTCCTCTCTTGATCCCCAATCCAGATTTTGAGCTCTGTTGTAATTGACTCTCTGTGGGTGGTTGGTTTCAACACAACATCTTAAAGGTTTATGTGTCTCTGTGTGTGTGCGTGCCTGCCAGTTATATTATGTGTGTGGAGTGGGATTTGGGTCTCTCACCACCACATTGTCTCACACCTGAAAAGTAAGCAGCAAGTGGAAAGGAGGAGGAGGGAGAGAAGCGATTCCTGGAGGCAATGGATAATCTCAGAGGACCCCTGGGCCCAAAGGGAGAATGGGTATATAATCATCCTCATACCTTCTGGCTCTATTCCTATTATCAGTAGACCCAGTGCTCCACATGTCACATGATGCAAATCAAATCACATTGTATTTGCCACATGCGCCGAATACAACAGGTGTAGACATTACAGTGAAATGCTTACTTACAAGCCCTTAACCAACAATGCAGTTTTTTAAAGAAAAAAGTAAAATAAAAATAAGTGTTAAGTAAAAAAATAAAAGCAAATAACTAAAGAGCAGCAGTAAAATAAAATAACAGTAGGGAGGCTATATACAGGGGGGTACCGGTACAGAGTCAATGTGCGGGGGCACCGGCTAGTCGAGGTAATTGAGGTAATATGTACATGTGGGTAGAGTTAAAGTGACTATGCATAAATAATAAACAGAGTAGCAACAGCGTAAAATAGGGGGATGGGGTGGGGTGGGGGGCAGTGCAAATAGTCCGGGTAGCCATGATTAGCTGTTCAGGAGACTTATGGCTTGGGGGTAGAAGCTGTTAAGAAGCCTTTTGGACCTAGACTTGGCGCTCTGGTACCGCTTGCCATGCGGTAGCAGAGAGAACAGTCTATGACTAGGGTGGCTGGAGTCTTTGACAATTTTTAGGGCCTTCCTGACACCGCCTGGTATAGAGGTCCTGGAAGGCAGGAAGCTTGGCCCCAGTGATGTACTGGGCCGTACGCACTACCCTCTGTAGTGCCTTGCGGTCGGAGGCCGAGCAGTTGCCATACCAGGCGGTGATGCAACCAGTCAGGATGCTCTCGATGGTGCAGCTGTAGAACTTTTTGAGGATCTGAGGACTCATGCCAAATCTTTTCAGTCTCCTGAGGGGGAATAGGCTTTGTCGTTCCCTCTTCACGACTGTCTTACATTTACGTCATTTAGCAGACGCTCTTATCCAGAGCGACTTAGAATTTGGTGCATTCACCTTATAGCCAGTGGGATAACCACTTTACAATATGTCTTTTTTTTTGGGGGGGGGGGGGGTAGAAGGATTACTTTATCCTATCCTAGGTATTCCTTAAAGAGGTGGGGTTTCAAGTGTCTCCGGAAGGTGGTGAGTGACTCCGCTGTCCTAGCGTCGTGAGGGAGCTTGTTCCACCATTGGGGTGCCAGAGCAGCGAACAGTTTTGACTGGGCTGAGCGGGAACTGTGCTTCCGCAGAGGTAGGGGGGCCAGCAGGCCAGAGGTGGATGAACGCAATGCCCTCGTTTGGGTGTAGGGACTGATCAGAGCCTGAAGGTATGGAGGTGCCGTTCCCCTCACAGCTCCGTAGGCAAGCACCATGGTCTTGTAGCAGATGCGAGCTTCAACTGGAAGCCAGTGGAGTGTGCAGAGGAGCGGGGTGACGTGAGAGAACTTGGGAAGGTTGAACACCAGACGGGCTGCAGCATTCTGGATGAGTTGTAGGGGTTTAATGGCACAGGCAGGGAGCCAAGGCTCTTCGCACTCTGGGAGGAGGACACAACAGAGTTGTCAACCGTGATGGCGAGATCATGGAACGGGCAGTCCTTCCCCGGGAGGAAGAGCAGCTCCGTCTTGCCAAGGTTCAGCTTGAGGTGGTGATCCGTCATCCACGCTGATATGTCTGCCAGACATGCAGAGATGCGATTCGCCACCTGGTTATCAGAAGGGGGAAAGGAGAAGATTAGTTGTGTGTCGTCTGCGTAGCAATGATAGGAGAGGCCATGTGAGGATATGACAGAGCCAAGTGACTTGGTGTATAGCGAGAATAGGAGAACTGAGCCCTGGGGGACACCAGTGGTGAGAGCACGTGGTGCAGAGACAGATTCTCGCCATGCCACTTGGTAGGAGCGACCGGTCAGGTAGGACGCAATCCAAGAGTGAGCCGCGCTGGAGATGCCCAACTCGGAGAGGGTGGAGAGGAGGATCTGATGGTTCACAGTATCAAAGGCAGCAGACAGGTCTAGAAGGACAAGAGCAGAGGAGAGAGAGTTAGCTTTAGCAGTGCGGAGAGCCTCCGTGACACAGAGAAGAGCAGTCTCAGTTGAATGACCAGTCTTGAAACCTGACTGGTTTGGATCAAGAAGGTCATTCTGAGAGAGATAGCAAGAGAGTTGGCTAGAGACGGCACGCTCAAGAGTTTGAGAGAAAAGAAAGAAGGGATACTGGTCTGTAGTTGTTGACATCAGAGGAATTGAGTGTTGGTTTTTTGAGAAGGGGTGCAACTCTCGCTCTCTTGAAGACGGAAGGGACATAGCCAGCGGTCAAGGATGAGTTGATGAGCGAGGTGAGGTAGGGGAGAAGGTCACCGGAGATGGTCTGGAGAAGAGAGGAGGGGATAGGGTCAAGCGGGCAGGTTGTTGGGCGGCCGGCCGTCACAAGTCGCAAGATTTCATCTGGAGAGAGAGGGGAGAAAGAAGTCAAAGCATAGGGTAGGGCAGTGTGAGCAGGACCAGCAGTGTCATTTGACTTAACAAACGAGGATCGGATGTCGTCAACCTTCTTTTCAAAATGGTTGACGAAGTCATCCACCGAGAGGGAGGAGGGGGGAGGGGGAGGAGGATTCAGCAGGGAGGAGAAGGTGGCGAAGAGCTTCCTAGGGTTAGAGGCAGATGCTTGGAATTTAGAGTGGTAGAAAGTGGCTTTAGCAGCAGAAAAAGATGAAGAAAATGTAGAGAGGAGGGAGTGAAAATATGCCAGGTCCGCAGGGAATCTAGTTTTCCTCCATTTCCGCTCGGCTGCCCGGAGCCCTGTTCTGTGAGCTCGCAATGAGTCGTCAAGCCACGGAGCAGGAGGGGAGGACCGAGCCGGTCGGGAGGATAGGGGACATAGAGAGTCAAAGGATGCAGAAAGGGAGGAGAGGAGGGTTGAGGAGGCAGAATCAGGAGATTGGAGGGAGAAGGATTGAGCAGAGGGAAGAGATGATAGGATGGAAGAGGAGAGAGTAGCGGGAGAGAGAGAGCGAAGTTTGCGACAGTGCATTACCATCTGAGTAGGGGCAGAGTGAGTAGTGTTGGAGGAGAGCGAGAGAGAAAAGGATACAAAGTAGTGGTCGGAGACATGGAGGGGAGTTGCAGTGAGATTAGTAGAAGAACAGCATCTAGTAAAGATGAGGTCAAGCGTATTGCCTGCCTTGTGAGTAGGGGGGGACAGTGAGAGGGTGAGGTCAAAAGAGGAGAGGAGTGGAAAGAAGGAGGCAGAGAGAAATGAGTCAAAGGTAGACGTAGGGAGGTTGAAGTCACCCAGAACTGTGAGGGGTGAGCCATCCTCAGGAAAGGAATTTATCAAGGCGTCAAGCTCAAGGGAACCTGGAGGGCGATAAATGACAAGGATGTTAAGCTTGAATGGGCTTGGTGTGTTTGGACCATGATAGTTTGTTGGTGATGTGGACACCAAGGAATTTGAAGCTCTCAACCTGCTCCACTACAGCCCCGTCGATGAGAATGGGGGCGTGCTCAGTCCTCTTTTTTTTTTCCTGTAGTCCACAATCATCCTTAGTCTTGATCACATTGAGGGAGAGGTTGTTATCCTGGCCCCACATAACTGCATTTCACACTTGTTGATAAAGTCGTCATCGCAAATGTGTGTACAGCATATGGAGCTTGATAAACTGAAACCAGAGCTGCCACACAGACGTCTCTCTGTCATTAGTAAAGCCCTATACCTGAAGACAGGGAGCTAACACACGTCTCTCTGTCATTAGTAAAGCCCTATACCTGAAGACAGGGAGCTAACACACGTCTCTCTGTCATTAGTAAAGCCCTATACCTGAAGACAGGGAGCTAACACACGTCTCTCTGTCATTAGTAAAGCCCTATACCTGAAGACAGGGAGCTAACACACGTCTCTCTGTCATTAGTAAAGCCCTATACCTGAAGACAGGGAGCTAACACACGTCTCTCTGTCATTAGTAAAGCCCTATACCTGAAGACAGGGAGCTAACACACGTCTCTCTGTCATTAGTAAAGCCCTATACCTGAAGACAGGGAGCTAACACACGTCTCTCTGTCATTAGTAAAGCCCTATACCTGAAGACAGGGAGCTAACACACGTCTCTCTGTCATTAGTAAAGCCCTATACCTGAAGACAGGGAGCTAACACACGTCTCTCTGTCATTAGTAAAGCCCTATACCTGAAGACAGGGAGCTAACACACGTCTCTCTGTCATTAGTAAAGCCCTATACCTGAAGACAGGGAGCTAACACACGTCTCTCTGTCATTAGTAAAGCCCTATACCTGAAGACAGGGAGCTAACACACGTCTCTCTGTCATTAGTAAAGCCCTATATCTGAAGACAGGGAGCTAACACACGTCTCTCTGTCATTAGTAAAGCCCTATACCTGAGGTATCTAACTCACTAAGTGAGGAGGATGAACTCTGACTGCTTCAATGTATTGGATTAGGCCTCATTTAGAATGGCTGGCTGTACAAAAACACAGTTAAAATATCAGTATATATAATTACCAAGCGTATGTGTGTGTGTCTGTGTGTGTGCGTAGAATCCCTAATCAGTAGACACTGTGGGGGTTCAGGAGCCTGAGTGTAGTCCCACTGTTCCCACTGCAGCAAACTGTTACCGCAGGGCAAACATACACCTACACTAACATCTCACTCTGCTAATTGAAATCAACACCCATTATAGTGGAGTTAACTGAAGCCAATGCACTGTATAGAGAGAGACCATCATAATACAGTAATAACCTTCACATGTTTATAACATTGTAAAATAGAGGCCATTTCCTGTTACTTTAAGTGACAGACTGTATAGATGGAACGGAAGTCATAGTTACCTTTGAATGTACTTAGGAAATAGATGACTTACTAAAAAGTATGTGATTGGCATGTATGTGTGGTAGACGTTTTCTCTGTTTGAAGTCTAGTTGCCAGCTAAATGAACAACAATCATGAACCAACTCAGGGGGGCATTTTTTGAAAGGCTTCAATGCATGGCCACAAGATCTAGACATAAAAAGGTGTTTCTGATTGAGGTTTGTTGCCTCGTCATTCATTTTCTGTACTGCATAGCCAGTTTGGGAGGAAACCGTCATCCCTGATCAACCGACAGCCACAGCGCACCTCACTCATGGACTATAGTGTGTGTTCCTTCTCTCACCCTGGCATTGTTTGATAGCAAATCCCTCCACTGATCTACGTGACAAGACCTGTGTTCTCTCCGCTGTTGATCATTTCCGTGTCCAAAGCCTAGTGTCCTCCCTCTCTATCCGCCATCTGCCCACCTCTCTCTCTCTGTCTCCCCCCTCCTCCCCTCTCTCTCTCTCTGTCTCCCCGTTCCTCCCCTCTCGCTCTCTCCCTCCTTTTCTTTACCTCCGTCTCCCCCCTCCCACCCTCCCTCCTTCACTCTCTCTCCCTCCTTCACTCGCTCAGCTCCATTATTCAACAGGACTTCTATGGAGGACTTTGTTTTGGGAGTGAGTGAGAGTGAGAGAGAGAGAGAGGCAGCAGCAGCCTCGGCTTCTTTATATTCAAATCGTAAAGATACACAGGTTACATCCCAAATGGCACCCTCTTCCCTATATAGTACACTACTTTTGACCAGAGCCCTATGGACCCTGTGAAGTGCACTGTGAAGGGAATAGGGTGCCATTTGAGATGCAGCACAGGGCCATAACACATCATGGAGAAGGGAAAAGGCAGCCATCATCTCATGATCTGCATATGTCAGAAACATGGCAACAACCACACACACACAGGCATAAATATGAATGCACACACACTCACTCACTCACTCACTCAGTCTAGAGGAGTTGGCTTTACTTCACCCTGTCATTTTATGAGTTGTACCATAAAATAATAATAATAATAATATGCCATTTAGCAGACGCTTTTATCCAAAGCGACTTACAGTCATGCATGCATACATTTTTGTGTATGGGTGGTCCCGGGGCTCGAACCCACTACCTTGGCGTTTCAAGCGCCGTGCTCTACCAGTTGAGCTACAGAGAACCACAAGATATGATTTACAGTAAATAGTATGTCTATATATAATTTAAAAGACCTACCATTCATCTCATACAGTAGCAGATAGATTTCACGTTATTGAGATATATCTTTGTCATTTAAAACAAACATGCATATGTAATTTATATTGTAGTAAACATCATAATATGATGAATATGGAATGATATCTTCATGTTATGTTAACAGGCATATGATTGACAAGATTGCACTGTATTACAGCACTGCACAGTAAATGCATGCTTCGTTGTAGATGGTTAGAGGAGACTGTAAAGTCATTGATATGATTCAGTCAAAGTGTGGTTCATTCATTTATTCAACTCAGGGTAAATGAAAATGAGTAGCTATTCTCTGTTACAGGAGGGGGTCGCAGTTCCGGAGCGACCCACTAGGTGTCATCCTCCGACAACCTTAGGCACCTTCTCACTCACAGTCGGGACTAATCATCATCCTATTGGTGTCACCTGTGTCTATCGGTTCACCTGTGTATTTATGCCCTCACTTCCCTGTGTTCAGTTTTCTCTGCTAGTTTCTCTATGTCCAGCAATACTACTCAGGGTCTGATCGGAGATCTATGTACAGGTACTTGAGAAGTGTTCTCCCTGTTTCGTTATTTGTTTCAGTCTTAGGTAGTATTTTGTATTTTGTCTGTCAGCCGGTTTTTGGAGACTTATTTGCGCCGCCTTTCTTTTATCGTGATAGATCAGTTATTTTGTATTCAGGACCACCAGTAAAGATCCTTGTTTCACCATCTCTGCCTACTGTATATCCTGCACCGCACCTGGGTCACACCTCACCCCATGTCACGCCCTGGCTCTGGGGACTCTTTAATGTTGAGCCAGGGTGTGTAGTGTCTGTGTTGTGTTTTCTATGTTCATGTTCTGGTTAGTGTATTTCTATGTTGGCCGGGGTGGTTCCCAATCAGAGGCAGCTGTGGCTTGTTGTCTCTGATTGGGTACCATACTTAGGCAGCCTGTTTTGCACAGTTCATTGTTGGATCTTGTTCCGGAGAGGTTTGTGTTTGTTAACCTTAGGACTTCACGTATTGTTTTGTTGTTTTGTCTATTGTTGTATAGTACTCATTAAAAGATGTACGCATATCACGCTGCGCCTTGGTCCGTTGTGTATGACGATCGTGACACCCCAACCCTTACACTTCTCACTGAAACATGTTCCTACCATGAAACACATTACTGCTGAGTGAACACATAGCATACGAAGGCCATTTTGCATTCCTAACCCCATTCTGTGATAATAGCACGGGTCAGAAATAGTTATAGTATTGGCCGCTTTGCCTAAACACGGTTCGGAGTAGTGACGTGACCAACACTATTTAATAGCACTTGTTGTGAAGGGTCACGGCATCGCTACAGAACTCCACTTACCCCAAGCTCCACCCTTCCCTCCACACCTGTTCCCACTCCCTAAACACCCCTTCTACCTTTTCACTCCTCTGTTTCCCATATAAGCAGCATGCTCCTTCCTACACACTAGTAATGGTTCAAGCTTGGTGATATGAGAACGTTTATTATGTTGTTAAAAATAAGTAAATACTATATGTTTATTATGCTGCCTTTAACTTGCCCTGGTATATCTCCTTATGTCCTCAGTTTGATAATGCTCCTTGGTTATGTTTAGTCCCGGCAGCCTCCTTAGTTTGTAGTTATTTGTTAAGCCCATTCCCTGTTATAATCACCTGGCACAACTTTGTCATGTGTTCCTTTATGTTGTGTCCCTAATGTTTCCCTTTGATTGTCTCCCTTCCAGAATACCCCATCTAACCCATGGCCAATCCTATCTCCAAGGCTTTACAAGCCACATCCTAACGTTCCATCTTTAAATCATCCTCAAATCCATTCATGATTCAAACTGTAACAATAAAACATCACCAGCCCATTCAACTACATCTAGATACAGTCCTTTTACCACCACAACTCTGAGCAGTTATTACAGCACTACTTACGGTACAATGGTGTGTGATTGAGCTGCTGTGACGGCAGCAATAGCTGTTTGACACAGAGGCTGCGTCCCAAATAGCACCCTAGTCTATAAGGCTCTGGTCAAAAGTAGTACGCTATTTGGGACACAACCTTCCTACTCTCACTCTCAATCACTCACTCACACTCACTCACACTCACTCACTCGATGACCTTATGAACACCACTCAAAGCACAATCCCAGAGACTGTTACCCTCTCGAACAGAATCTGCATCACCAATAGAAAGCAAATGTCTCTACAGTATATTTGTTTATAAAGCTGTTAAATGTAACAACATCTGTTTCAAAACCAGCACTGTAACCATAGAGACTAACACACAGACAGGTGGGTATTTCATCACCACTCAAATCGAACAAAGGGGAAAACTTCAAACAACACATGGGCCGAAGGGACCTCGGAACACAAAGAACGAGAGTATGCACGGCTCTACCTTTAGAGAAGTGCATTTACTGCTTCTACAGCAAATAACAGATGATTATCAGACCAACCGGAATGATTTCTTTAGATAATGCACCGAATTCAGACTCAGCATGAAACTGTATAACACTATCTGAAATTGGCTCTCAAACAAACACAGTAAGATCCTGCAGAGATTTCCTCCAGAGTGCTCCAAGGCTGCACTTTACAAGGTGAGGCACACACACCTACTAACTTAAATACACACAGACATACACGAGCGCAAACGTCAACACGCTCGCACATGCAGGCGCACACACACACTCACAAATACAGTACATTCACAGGCACACACACACTCACAAATACAGTACATTCACAGGCACACACACGTACGCACACGCCGGAAGACAGTCAAACATAGAAAAACACAGACACACAGACAGCATCTATACAGACCCTCTCACCCTAAACTCCATCTCTCCTAACCTCCATCTCTCCATCTCTCTCTCCCTCCATCTCTGCCCCTCTCTGATTGAGCGCTGCTGGATTAGATAGATGTTATCAGGGCTCAGACTGAGTCAATACTGAGAATAGAGGCAGGAGGCAGGCCTGTGAGGCTGAGAAAGGCCAGAAAGAGACAGGCTGGAGAGACTGGTTTAGCTGCACTCACACACCCACATGTTTAGTTTTACCACCACAGGGCCTGGGGCAGAGGGAGAGGGAGAGGAGGGAGATCGTTCAAGATTGACTTCGAAATTGGATGTCTATCCATGGCCTGAGGACCTCGGGAAATGCCTTCAAACTGGCCACTAGGGGCAACAGTGAGCGGTATTAGCATCAGGTAGGCTAGGGTGTTGTGGATGGGGGTGGTGGACGGGTGTTGTGGATGGAAGTGGTGGACGGGGATGGTGGATGGGCGTAATGACTCTGGATCAGAAGGTTGAGTGTTTGATCCCGGTCGTGGACACTGGTTTTTAATTTTTTGTTTTAACCCTATCCCAAACCTTAACCCTTACTTTAACCATTAGGAATGAGTGGCTAAACTTAACCCTTAACTACGACATTTGACGTCTGGAGAAATGGAACGATACAGAGCAGCAGGAGCAACAAAAACACTTTGAAATGTGACGTTTGGGGAACCTGGATGAACGTCTAGTTCTGCAGTGAAACTGTGAGAGCTTGTTGGGGAGAGACCAGTGGATCAAGGGCAAAGGGGACCAGGGGTTATTACTGCATCATGACAGGGACGAGAGATCAATTACAGGTGGTGATTCTCTAACCCATCTGTCAGTCAAAAGAGAGACTGGTGTAGCTGCAGGGAGAGGAGAGGAGAGGAGAGGAGAGGAGAGGAGAGGAGAGGAGAGGAGAGGAGAGGAGAGGAGAGGAGAGGAGAGGAGAGGAGAGGAGAGGAGAGGGCAAAGGGAATGGTAACCGGGACCAAGGGTTATCACAACAGCATGTCAGGGATTGAACCCTCTCAGTAAGAGGTGTGATGTGCTAAACCAGTCATAGGGGTCTAATGTAGAGATGGAGAGTGGTCTGGATGGGCTGATGTAAATGTGCGGCAAAGGTAGAGGTAGTGGTTATGAACCGAGTTGGGCATTCAAGTGTCGTATTGTGCAAATTTATGCTCGCACACACACACAGACAGACACAGACACACACACACACACGCAGATCATGCCCTATTTATGGGCTATAACAGACAGGCAGGGTGCTCTTCAAAGCTCCTTCCATTGCCTTTGAAGAGGATTGATTCCCAGTCAGACATTTTTATTCGTCTTCCACAGACAGGGCTTTGCTCCCAGTGCAAATTAATTTACAATAGAAATATGTCCGCCACCTTTGTGGCCTCAACAAGGTATCCTATTCTATGATCCAATAACTCAAAAAGACTGAGCTGAAAATGTTGTAAAGGGGCTATATAACCTGAAATTAATTTAATGAAGACAACGGTTTGGCCCATTTATCATTTAAATTAAAAGAGTTACCATCCGATCCAATGGTTCAGGTTTTATTCAGTAGGTAGGCCTATTGATTCCCTATCACCACTGACACATTACTCTGAATCCCTTCCCTCCAGGATTTAGTACATGTTAGGGTGTAGCTCAAATAAATGTTATTTAATCAATAGCGAAATATAGTGGGTCATAAAATCTTTACGTCCCCACATGCATTTGACCCTAAATCATTGCTCCATTTGCTGTGTTCATCAATATTTTCTGCCGATAGGGAGACCCTTTCCCAAGTATGTGAATCAAGTGGGTGTGTGTGTGTGAGTGTGTGTGTGAGTGTGTGTGTTTGCCAGCTTTAGGAAGTGTGTTTCTGCATATACTGTAAGTATATATGTATCTAAGCCTCTCATACCTTTCACACAGTTGCTGTGTGTCCCAAAGCATCTGCACACACACACACACACACACACACACACTCACACACGTGGGAGTGGCCTGATAAGCCAGTGAGTGATTGAGCGGCGGCCTTGGACCATGCACATCCAGAGAGAGAAAGTGACTGAAAGACAGACAGAGATAAAAGAGAGAGAGAGAGACAGAGGGAGAGAAAGAGCGAGAGAGAGTGCGAGAGAGAAAAGTACGCCAGAGAGAGGCAGTGCCGGTGGCACGGTGCCTTCCCCAGGGGACAGCCCATATGATTGATGGCTAACCGTGGCTATTTAAAGAATGGGATTTCTACCTGACAATCAATCACTTAGCTAGCTCACTGCCCAACCACCACCGCCAACGCCACTACTGCTACTTAGAGGGATTTTGTTGGGCAAGGAGAGGGGAGAGGAAGAGGGGGGGGCCACCCTCAGGTAATGGTACAGTACTGGCGGACGAAAGCCAAGCTCCTATAATGACCTTCCCTGTAGATACGCAGGCACGCACATGCACAGCACAGATGTCTACTGCATCTCTGGGGTGTACTAATATATATATATACACACACAGTGAGGGAAAAAAGTATTTGATCCCCTGCTGATTTTGTACGTTTGCCCACTGACAAAGACATGATCAGTCTATAATTTTAATGGTAGGTTTATTTGAACAGTGAGAGACAGAATAACAAAAAAATCCAGAAAAACGCATGTCAAAAATGTTATAAATTGATTTGCATTTTAATGAGGGAAATAAGTATTTGACCCCTCTGCAAAACATGACTTAGTACTTGGTGGTAAAACCCTTGTTGGCAATCACAGAGGTCAGACGTTTCTTGTAGTTGGCCACCAGGTTTGCACACATCTCAGGAGGGATTTTGTCCCACTCCTCTTTGCAGATCTTCTCCAAGTCATTAAGGTTTCGAGGCTGACGTTTGGCAACTCGAACCTTCAGCTCCCTCCACAGATTTTCTATGGGATTAAGGTCTGGAGACTGGCTAGGCCACTCCAGGACCTTAATGTGCTTCTTCTTGAGCCACTCCTTTGCTGCCTTGGCCGTGTGTTTTGGGTCATTGTCATGCTGGAATACCCATCCACGACCCATTTTCAATGCCCTGGAAGCAGGTTCTCACCCATGATTTGACGGTACAAGGCCCCGTCCATCGTCCCTTTGATGCAGTGAAGTTGTCCTGTCCCCTTAGCAGAAAAACACCCCCAAAGCATAATGTTTCCACCTCCATGTTTGACGGTGGGGATGGTGTTCTTGGGGTCATAGGCAGCATTCCTCCTCCTCCAAACAAGGCGAGTTGTGCTTTCTTGAGCAGGGGGACCTTGCGGGCGCTGCAGGATTTCAGTCCTTCACGGCGTAGTGTGTTACCAATTGTTTTCTTGGTGACTATGGTCCCAGCTGCCTTGAGATCATTGACAAGATCCTCCCGTGTAGTTCTGGGCTGATTCCTCACCGTTCTCATGATCATTGCAACTCCACGAGGTGAGGTCTTGCATGGAGCCCCAGGCCGAGGGAGATTGACAGTTCTTTTGTGTTTCTTCCATTTGCGAATAATCACACCAACTGTTGTCACCTTCTCACCAAGCTGCTTGGCAATGGTCTTGTAGCCCATTCCAGCCTTGTGTAGGTCTACAATCTTGTCCCTGACATCCTTGGAGAGCTCTTTGGTCTTGGCCATGGTGGAGAGTTTGGAATCTGATTGATTGCTTCTGTGGACAGGTGTCTTTTATGCAGGTAACAAGCTTAGATTAGAAGCGCTCCCTTTAAGAGTGTGCTCCTAATATCAGCTCGTTACCTGTATAAAAGACACCTGGGAGCCAGAAATCTTTCTGATTGAGAGGGGGTCAAATACTTATTTCCCTCATTAAAATGCAAATCAATTTATAACATTTTTGACATGCGTTTTTCTGGATTTTGTTGTTGTTATTCTGTCTTTCACTGTTCAAACAAACCTACCATTAAAATTATAGACTGATCATTTCTTTGTCAGTGGGCAAACGTACAAAATCAGCAGGGGATCAAATATTTTTTCCCCTCACTGTATGTATGTATGTATGTATGTATGTATGTATGTATGTATGTATATATATATATATACATACAGTGGGGGAAAAAAGTATTTAGTCAGCCACCAATTCTGCAAGTTCTCCCACTTAAAAAGATGAGAGAGGCCTGTAATTTTCATCATAGGTACACGTCAACTATGACAGACAAAATGAGAAAAAAAATCCAGAAAATCACATTGTAGGATTTTTTATGAATTTATTTGCAAATTATGGTGGAAAATAAGTATTTGGTCAATAACAAAAGTTTCTCAATACTTTGTTATATACCCTTTGTTGGCACACAGGTCAAACGTTTTCTGTAAGTCTTCACAAGGTTTTCACACACTGTTGCTGGTATTTTGGCCCATTCCTCCATGTAGATCTCCTCTAGAGCTGTGATGTTTTGGGGCTGTCGCTGGGCAACACAGACTTTCAACTCCCTCCAAAGATTTTCTATGGGGTTGAGATCTGGAGACTGGCTAGGCCACTCCAGGACCTTGAAATGCTTCTTACGAAGCCACTCCTTCGTTGCCCGGGCGGTGTGTTTGGGATCATTGTCATGCTGAAAGACCCAGCCACGTTTCATCTTCAATGCCCTTGCTGATGGAAGGAGGTTTTCACTCAAAATCTCACGATACATGGCCCCATTCATTCTTTCCTTTACACGGATCAGTCGTCCTGGTCCCTTTGCAGAAAAACAGCCCCAGAGCATGATGTTTTCACCCCCATGCTTCACAGTAGGTATGGTGTTCTTTGGATGCAACTCAGCATTCTTTGTCCTCCAAACACGACAAGTTGAGTTTTTACCAAAAAGTTATATTTTGGTTTCATCTGACCATATGACATTCTCCCAATCCTCTTCTGGATCATCCAAATGCACTCTAGCAAACTTCAGACGGGCCTGGACATGTACTGGCTTAAGCAGGGGGACACGTCTGGCACTGCAGGATTTGAGTCCCTGGCGGCGTAGTGTGTTACTGATGGTAGGCTTTGTTACTTTGGTCCCAGCTCTCTGCAGGTCATTCACTAGGTCCCCCCGTGTGGTTCTGGGATTTTTGCTCACCGTTCTTGTGATCATTTTGACCCCACGGGGTGAGATCTTGCGTGGAGCCCCAGATCGAGGGAGATTATCAGTGGTCTTGTATGTCTTCCATTTCCTAATAATTGCTCCCACAGTTGATTTCTTCAAACCAAGCTGCTTACCTATTGCTGCTTACCTTCCCAGCCTGGTGCAGGTCTACAATTTTGTTTCTGGTGTCCTTTGACAGCTCTTTGGTCTTGGCCATAGAAGTTACAGGTCTGTGAGATCCAGAAATCTTGCTTGTTTGTAGGTGACCAAATACTTATTTTCCACCATAATTTGCAAATAAATTCATTAAAAATCCTACAATGTGATTTTCTGGATAATTTTTTCTCAATTTGTCTGTCATAGTTGACGTGTACCTATGATGAAAATTACAGGCCTCTCTCATCTTTTTAAGTGGGAGAACTTGCACAATTGGTGGCTGACTAAATACTTTTTTTCCCCACTGTGTGTGTGTATATATATATATATATATATATATGTGTGTGTGTGTGTGTGTGTGTGTGTGCACTATATATTGTGGTCCTCTGTAGCTCAGCTGGTAGAGCACGGCGCTTGTAACGCCAGGGTAGTGGGTTCGATCCCCGGGACCACCCATACACAATAATGTATGCACACATGACTGTAAGTCGCTTTGGATAAAAGCGTCTGCTAAATGGCATATTATTATTATTATTATTATATTCCTGGGGGAATAGAGAAGGAGAGGGTCACAGGGCTGATTTAAACATGACATCCAATAACAACACGGTGGCCGCCAACCACATTTGCATTATTACCCACCATGCACCAACAGCGGGGTGTCTATCGATGCATTTTGATTGGCTGTTGTCAGTCACCACCATGGCAAAGTCTGTCTGCTGTTCCTTAGCGAGGCAATAACTTCCTCATATACACACGACGACAGGCTGCACGCTGGCAGCAATCTCGCCTGACATTATCCCCCCAAGCTCAGGAAGGGGCCAAACTGCATCCATCCCAAACCAGCTGATGATATTATCCGCTTTTAGAGCACTAGGAGCCATTTTGGCATTTGTGTGTATGTGTGCGCACGTGCCGGCATGCGTCTCCTTGCTAAGCAGGTTCCAAAACAGCACAGTTTGTTTTTCCTTCATCTTAAAAAGGCCTCAATTAGTTTGCCTGAGAATTGCTTTTGAAACATTGTAATTATATTAACGCAATTTAGAGACGTGGCCTCGCCAACGCGTGGAGACTCCAAATTAGGGATGACATTTTGCATGTAACTGGATTGTGTGTCGTCGGTCTTGTTTGGCGACTTGGGGAGCAGGGAATTTGCCATTTAAAAAAAAAGATTTATCTCGGGGATTTGGTAATTGCTTCCTCTTTTATCAGCACACACAAAAGACGTGTTACGCTAAACAGCCCCCCTCTTACATCATTACGTTCCCCCTCTCACACACAGAGAGGGCTGAGGGAGAAATGGAGAATAGAATAGGTGTTGAAAACATACAGTCGCCGTGGGGTATGTCTAGGAAAAAGGCATTTGGACAATTAAATCAATGCATGCAATTTGTACTCAATGTAACAGTGGTTGTGTGTCAAATGGAACCCTATACCCTGTACAGCAGGGGTAGGCAACTAGATGGGAGGGAAAAGTATTGTCATAATTTGTACACTACAAATTGACCACAACTAAGCTCAAAAATAGATTGTATTTGAAAATAATGTCTGCTTTACATTGAAACACTATCACATCTCTTCTTATTCCTGGGAATACTTGGGAACAGATTAAACTCAATTTTTGCTGAATTCCTGGTGAATTTATAGTGAGTAAAAACAACCTATATAGGGAATAGGGTGTTTACGGAGTAATTCCAGCAATAACATCCAGCTGCACACCAAAGTGAACAACAACATCGCCTACTCCAGTGAAAGTTTCCCAGCAGTTTACTGTAGAAAGACCCACTCAGCACTTTTGCATTTGCATTACAATGAAAAACAATATCACGATTTCTCTGTGCGTGTGTGCCTCTAGTGTCGTCTGTACGTACAAAAACGAATAACACTCAAACAGCACTGAAGCACAGCCTCTGAGTACAATATAATACTCCCCTCACCAGGAAATACTGTATATTCCCATTCCTGATCATATACCTTCATCCAGATAGATAGGGAATGGTAAAGTACTGCAGCTGTAAGTCACATTCTTTAATGAAACACAACTAGATTAAATAACAGATATGCTTTACATGTAACCCTTTACACTCCTACCTGTATACGGGTTGAAAGTGGTAGATTTGGCCTCTAATAAGCGGCTAAATTGGAACGCAATGGCTGTACAGTAGCATGCTATACATGACGTCAGAGCTCTGGCTCTGTGCTTCACAGTGCTGTATGGGTTTTGACTGACAGTCATTCTGGACTTGAGCACTGCGCGCAATATGAAGAAGTTGCCCCCATCCCGCCCACTAATTGGGTAAGTTTTGCAAATGTTTTGTTGTTGGAGTGATAATAAATACCACTGATGTCATACAAAATGTAAACAAAATGTGAACAGTAGTTGTGTGATGCCGGGGATACAGGGCTGTGTTCAAAACTACTACAAGTCTGCTTGCTCTAGTTCCTCAACAGCACAGCTAGGAGAGCTCAAAAAGTACCTTATAGTTGAAGACTCTTCTTTGAGTCATAAAAGTGCATTGAAATTACTTAAGAACGATGCACACTTTGGAGAGGTGTGTGGCCACTTGGAAACACCAGTGAGTCCTCTCACTCAAACCCTTGTCATTTTTTTGTCTTATGTTGCACCTACCCCACATTTTCCAGGAGTAATCTTATCATGTTACTGAATGTATCCAGAGTATTTTCATATTTCGTTATCAACAAATGTGGCGAAAAGTACAGTGAATGTAAAATGCACATAAAATTCAACAGTGTAATGTTTGGATTCAGTCTTGTGTCAGGAGAACTGTTGTGTCCTCAACTTGTCTAATAATTTCCCCATAATCTTCTAACTGTTCCCTTTTGATTGCTACCATGCTTATGCATATGTTTTTCATATTTCTTCTGTAAGAAACATTTCAATGTAGCCCTATCCATATAGGCCAATTCCCATGAGTATAAAGGGTTAATGGAATACACTACCATTCAAATAAAAATAAAATAAATCCACTATCATTAAAGAAGAAGAAAATATGTTGACAACATCTATTTAAAGAAAGTCAATACCATTTACTCCAATTGAAAAAGCGAGAGTCTTTTTACATAGCTTGTAGATAAGCTACAAGAGAGGAGTCGATAATTAGTGGAACAAAATGGTGGATGGCTGTCTACAAAGGGCCCCGTGAGCTCTACATTTAGTATGAATCCCAAATGGCATCCTATATTCCCTACATGGTGCACTACTTTTGACCAGAGCTCTGTAGTGCACCACAGTACATAGGGAATAGGGTGCCATTTGGGATGCAACCCTACAGCAACCAGTTACAGCCTCTATTTAGTTTTAACAAAGTGGAGGAGAAAATGAGGGGATTAATGGAAGACATAATAGAGAGATGGAGGATAAAAACCCTCTCAGGTGAGCTGTGTGGATCGATACAGTCAGAGTGGAGAGAGAGGAGAGAGAGTGGAGAGAGAGAGAGAGTGGAGAGAGAGAGGAGAGAGAGAGAGAGAGTGGAGAGAGAGAGAGGAGAGAGAGAGAGAGAGGAGAGCGAGAGAGTGGAGAAAGAGAGAGTGGAGAGAGAGAGAGTGGAGAGAGAGTGGAGAGAGAGAGAGAGAGTGGAGAGAGAAAGTGGAGAGAGAGAGAGAGTGGAGAGAGAGAGAGTGGAGAGAGAGAGAGAGAGAGAGAGGGGGGAGAGAGAGAGAGTGGAGAGAGAGTGGAGAGAGAGAGAGGAGAGAGAGAGAGAGTGGAGAGAGAGAGAGAGAGAGAGAGAGAGAGAGAGAGAGAGAGAGAGAGAGAGAGAGAGTGAAGAGAGAGAGAGGAGAGTGGAGAGAGAGAGGAGATAGTGGAGAGAGTGGAGAGAGAGAGGAGATAGTGGAGAGAGTGGAGAGAGTGGAGAGAGAGAGAGGGTTTTTTGACCAGTGCAACGTGATAAGGTCTTGATTAGGCAGCATGATTGCAGCAGAGATGCATCGCCGTGGCAACATCACGCTGAGACAGCCATGGAACACTCTCTGGACCTCCGACGTTGGTTACCTCCCAAATGGCACCCTATTCCCTACATAGTGCACTACTTTTGACCAGCGCCCACTAGTGCACTAAACAGGGAATAGGGTGCCATTTGGGACGCATCTGTTGTCTATAGACATCACAGTATGTGCTGACATGTTGAAAAGGCCTGGGAGGGGGAAGAAGGGAGGAAGGAGAGGGGAAGGTGGTCAGGTGTATGTTGTACTGTATGTGTGGGTGGGTGGTTGATCATGGTATAAGACCATGGAGGTCTATTTGTATAACCTACAATCAGCTGCCAGGGGTCAACACACACATAGGTGATTTATGGGGTAGAGGGAAACAACTGAAAAGGAGGCATTGAGCCATGTAGAGGTAGAGAGAGCGACACACAGAGAGAGAGAGAGAGACAGAGAGAGGAGAGAGAGAGAGTGGAGAGAGAGAGAGAGAGAGAGAGAGAGAGAGAGTAGAGAGAGAGAGAGAGAGAGAGAGAGAGAGAGAGAGAGAGAGAGAGTGGAGAGAGAGACAGAGAGAGACAGAGACAGAGAGAGAGAGAGAGAGAGAGAGAGAGAGAGTAGAGAGAGAGAGAGTGGAGAGAGAGAGAGACAGAGAGACAGAGAGACAGAGAGACAGAGAGAGAGAGAGAGAGAGAGAGAGAGAGAGAGAGAGAGAGAGAGAGAGAGAGAGAGAGAGAGATAGAGGCCTGTGGGGATGAGAGAGGCCTGTAGGGATGAGACTGTATGATGCTGCTCTGGAAGTCACTGGATGTACAGTAGTCAACACACAAAGTGAAGGGGATACATACTCTATTACTGGGGGGTGATCTCTCTTTTTCAAAAAATATTGTTTGCATTTTGAAAAGGGCAATTCCTATCACTGTGTTACCTATTTATATATCTAAGACTTAAAATGATACAGTTTCAGGACTGTGTCCAATTCCATTTCAATTCAGTCAACACAGGAAGGTGTGCAGAAATGCCATTATACTTCCTACATTGACTGTATTGAAATGGAATTGGCCCAAACTCTGTCTTTCTTGGCCTGGAGAATACTGTTGGAGATTTTCTTCAAGAGGAAATTACTTATACGTTGTTTCATATTTAGGGTGTTCTCAAAAGCCCAGAGCCTGAAGTTCCTTGACTTAAATGTTTTATGTGCTTTGATAAAAAAGATCTTGAACCGTCTCTTTGCGTGATCCGGACGATGTAAACATGCTCAGGTAACCGAAAAACAAACATACAATATGATTCACGGTTGAGGACGCTGTTCAACTGCATTGTGTATCCCCGAAGTGGTTCCTTCTCTCAGAAGAAAAATAAAATAATAACATGACAATAATCGTTTTTTTGATGGACATCCTTTCATTTCTTTATCAATATAAACAAACAAGCCTTTGAGCAGAGGGCTTCTGAAGAGATTTTTATGAATAAGGGAAAATAAATGCATAAAAAATAAATTAATAAAAAATACATTTTAACCTGTACACAAATCCAAGGAAGCACATGTTTAAAAAAAAACACAAAAAAACACTGCACATTGTCGAAGTAAATATGGCGAGGCAAGCATCCAGAAAACAATTACACAAATAAAAGCTAGTGCCTGTATGCAGATGGTGACTACACTGGAGTTTATCCTTTAAGACAGGTGCAATGAAATGGAGCTTTGTCAAGGATTAGTCATGATAATATGAATACAAAATCATGAATAGCTTATTTTCAAGTGCCGAGTGACAATTATAACTATGCTGTGTGGTAAGGTTGCTGCTGTCCTTAGCTACCTCTAAGTTTGTCAATGCAACAAAAAAGGACATTCAAGATTTTGTTGAATTCAAGGTGACATGGTTTCGACAGAAAAAGGTTTCAGATGAATTATTTGTTGTCGGGGAAGGCTACACATGAGGGGTAGGTTGTCACGAGTTACCAAGTTAGCACTATTCTATCAAGGCTAACCAGTTGTTGATCCATTCACATCTTAATGGCAGATTTTCTAACGGTAACAGACAATGAAAAATGGTCTTCTCTGATAGTGGCAATTGGCTGCTTGTGTGTCCACTGAGTTTTGCCTCAGAGAGTGAGTGCAGCGGTGAAGAGAGATCAGCTCATCTGTGAGGAGGGATATGGAGGCTGTGAGAAGGCACCCAGCGACTACACAGTGGGGAGCGCAGGGACATGGTAGGATACAGTTGCAGTGCCGTTGTAGTGGAGGATCTTCACGTTTAAGAAGTTGTACCCTGGCACGTGACACACCCATGATAGGGGGAGCGCTGACAGGTCATCCTAATGTCACCACCACCTCTATCTCCTCCTTAGGAATGTGAGAGCCCCTGCCCCCTGACTTCTCCCCCCCCCCCCCCCCAGCACTTCACCAGGAATCACAAAGGTGGGGATATAGGAGGTGACGGACCCAACCAGGGAGACGGGTACAATCTCTCTCTCTCCCACTCCCTCCCTCCCTCCCTCCCTCCAGTTGGGACTGTGGAGGGAGTGCCTGGAATTAGCTTTGGAAGTTTCTCAGCTGGATCCGGCTACCCATCAAACCAATTAATTACCATTTGTAACAAGCGATAACTACACATTTGAAGGGGACCCCATAGTGGCTCAACAGCCCTCCAGTTTCCCACTAACACACCAGCTATGAGGCAACTGGGCTGCGTAACTGAAATACACACTGTTAATCTAGTGCCTCTAGTACTGCATCTCAATGAGAGCAGCCATCTTCTACCTAACCCAATACAATTATCAATGATAATCCATCAAAGAGCTTAAAAACACAATCAGTGATTTGTGTAATTTGTTTATTGCCTGCATGTTTACGGATGCTTGGTATCATACAGTAATCCCATCATCGTTGTAGTTGGTGGCTTTATACATCAATTAACGTTATTAGCCAGCAAGTACAACATGGTTCTTCTTCATGGAGATGAAAGATTGCACCGTGGTACTTCATCAAAGATGCGTCCACTGAACTGACAAGACAGCTAATAGGAGATAATGGCTAAAAAGATATATACTTGATATGCAATCAAATATAAAACTCATGCCATTTTGAAATATGTAATGTTCACTCTTCTATATTACCTGCATATTGAGGACCTCAGATTGCCTATTATTGTCATGAGTTTTGTCCTGGAGGCAGAACTGAGCGATTCCCCCTTACATAGGCCAGCTTCAAAGTTAAAATTCGTTATATTGTAAATATTCCTGAAAACAAAAATTGGCTTTTTTGGTCTTAATTTAAGGTTAGGGTTAGGCATTAGGGCTAGCAGTTTGGTTAAGGTTAGATATAAAATCAGATTTTATGACTTTATGGCTGTGCTAGCTAGTGACCACTCTGCAGAGCTGCCTCCAGAATAAGATTCATGATGAAAAACACTAACCTGCTATTAGGCATGTAAGTCACATTTTAGATTGTTGTTTTTTTGGCATTTATTTCTGCTGCTCATAAAGATGCACTTATATCCTTGATGTCTTAAATCAGCACATAAATGTAGGTTTGTGGCAAAATAAGCTGCTTTGTACTGAGTTGAGATTTTTCCAATAGTAGTTGACAGTCTGATTTATACAATTCTAATTTGGAACTGTTGGCAACCCATTAGCATATGGAGATGAAGCATGATCAGGTGTGTGTGTGTGTGCATGTGTGCGCGCGCGCCAATGGGTGTGTGTACAGTGGGAACGAGGACAGTCAAAGAAGCCTAATTAGTCTTTTGTTGGGCTGTCAGTCCATTATGGGCCAATTACCTCAACCTTTATCTGGCTCAGAGACAAAACAGTAATGAAGTCACTCAAGTAGTTGTCATGGAGATGACTCATTCAATGATGGAACCCACACGCTCCAGTGTCAGGTACACACAACCTAATTATCAAACATAGAGTGAGTGTACAAAACATTAGGAACTGCTCTTTCCATGACATAGACTGACCAAGTGAATCCAAGTGAAAGCTATGATCCCTTATTGATGTAACTTGTTAAATCCACTTCAATCAGAATCAGTGTAGCTGAAGGGGAGGAGACAGGTTAAAGAAGGATTTTTAAGCCTTGAGACAATTGAGACATGGATTGTGTATGTGTGCCATTCAGAGGGTGAATGGGCAAGACAAAATATTTAAGTGCCTTTGAATGGGGTATGGTATTAGGTGCCAGGCGCACCGGTTTGAGTGTGTCAAGAACTGCAACGCTGCTGGGTTTTTCACTCTCAACAGTTTCCCGTGTGTATCAAGAATGGTCCACCACCCAAAGGACATCCAGCCAATTTGCCAACTGTGGGAAGTATTGGAGTCAACATGGGCCAGCATCCCTGTGGAACGCTTTCGACACCTTGTAGAGTCCGTGCCCCGACCAATTGAGGCTGTTCTGAGGGCAAAAGGGGGTGTTTTGTACACTCAGTATATGATACCTCCAATCTAAACCTATTCAATTGAAGGAGAAAGAGAGAGAGAGAGATAGAGAGAGACCAGAGTTAGAGAAATCAAAAACAGAATTTCACCTTGTGAGAAAAGTCTGTTGGTTTTCAGTCAGTAGAAAAGCAACACTATTCTGTAAGTGACTCGCCTCTCGCTCCCCCTTCTCTATTCTCCTCGTTCAAACACACACAGGAGCAGTGAGTGTACTTCTACAGGGGAAGAAACCCTATTACTTCTGAAACCACCTCAGTGGCACCAAATGATAGTCCAGCCGGAGCCAATGATTGGCTGTGACAATTGGCACAGCTAGCTAGGGAGCCAAAGAGTCACTCTGCTGGGCAGTTTGTGTGTCGGGGGACTTTTTTGGGCGCGACACCGGGTCATTCAAAGGGAAAATGAATAGCTAGGTCTCTCTTAGAAAATAGATTTTTATCTCAATAAATAAAGATTAAATGGAAAAATGTGTCAGGATTTTCTTGGGTGCGACACCAAGTTATTGAAGGGCAAATCATGTATGGTGACTTTTTTGGGTGCGACACCAGGTTATAGAAGGGCAAATAATGTATGGGGACGTTTTTGGGTGTGATACCTGGTTATTGAAGGGCAAATAATGTAAGGGGACTTTTTTGAGTGCGACACCAAGTTATTCGAAAGTCAAAGGATGTCATATTATCGGAAAAGCCAGTATAGTAATTACAGTACAAGGTAATTCAAACTGGGCTTGATACAAACGCTACTTATCTTCATTCCTTGTGGCATTAACCGTTAGGTAAGGCAGTTAAGTACTTAATTGTGTCCAACACAGAAAGCAATAAGAGAGATAACTACGGTAGAATAATTACTTTTGAATTAAACCCTGAGGAAAGGGTTTATCACTAACTTAACCACCTCAAGCGCTCCTGTACTGACTGAAGAGAGGAGAAGTGGAACACACTGAAATACTCTTCCATGAAGGACTAATGAAGAAACACTGGGAAAGCCACTGTTTTATCACATGACAGTTACCCTCTTCCCTCTCTATACCCAATCTCTACCATACTCTCTCCTTCCTTTTCCATTCTCTCTCCTTCGACTCATATACCTGAGCCTTTCCCTTCAATGAATTGCATTCTCTCCCCCCTTCTCTCTCATTTACTTGCCCCCTCAATCAATCAAATCAATCAAATGTATTTATAAAGCCCTTTGTACATCAGCAGACACAAGGTGCTATACAGAAACCAGCCTAAAACTCCAAACAGCAGCGATGCAGATGTAGAAGCACAGTGGCTCCCCTTCTCTTTCCCCATGCTGGACCCTGTCAGTGAGGTGTCCCCATGCGGGCCAGACTAGATCTGCCTCACTCTGCCTGACAGCCCGGGGACTTGGTGGCCATGGTGACAAAGTGCAGCCGCCCCGTTCTGTAAATCACTCCCCAATCACAGGGGGGAAGAGGGGAGGGAGAGAAAAGAAGGAGAGGTAGAGAGAGAGAGGTAGAGAGAGAGGTAGAGAGAGAGAGAGGTAGAGAGAGAGAGAGGTAGAGAGAGAGAGGAAGAGAGGTAGAGAGGTAGAGAGGTAGAGAGAGAGAGAGAGAGAGAGAGAGAGAGAGAGAGAGAGAGGAACATGGTGCATGAAGAGTGGAGCATTGGAGGATCTCTTAGCCTTTTATTCCACTCAGACCTGACATCCACAGAGAGTGACAGCGGTTCTTTAAAAAGGGGAATAATCCCAGAAATCATCAAAAGCTGAAAAGATGGAGAGACAGATGGGTATCTGAGGAATTGTGCATATTTTCTCCTCTCTCTCTCCCTCTCGCTCACTCTCACACACTCAGAATCCCACAGATTTTGAGTGGTTCAGGCATCGGGGGCAAAGTACTGTATACGTGCGAACACACACACACACACACACACACACACACACACACACACACACCCCTCACCTACCCCCACACATATCCCTCAGCTATTATTTGACCATTAAGCTAGAGCAGACATAGCCTAATTAATTAAATATACCAATTTAAGAACATTCTCCATTAGTCCTCTTACATGTTTTATCAACCGCTGTACAGTTGCAACAGGGCCACACACACACACACACACACACATATCCATTAGGCCAATACTTTAACTGTCCTATTGATCTGCTGTATGTGGACTCATCAGAAGCCTCTCTGTCCACATCAATACTTCTCTGTACCTCACTCTGAGTTTCCTGAGACTTTGTCCATACTTCCCCAGAGCTGATTTAAAAAGCCCACCCTGCCCATCTCTGCACAGTGCATGCTGGCTTCATCAGGATCAATTAGGAGAGAAATTAGAGAGACGGTCTGCGTCCCTAACGGCACTACAGTACATAGGGCCCATATGGCTCTGGTCAAAATAAGTGCACTTTATAGGGAATAGGGTGCCATTTGGGACACATCCATGGTAACTGCCACTTCCAGAGAGGCTGGCAGGTCCATTTGGAGGAGCGTATGGTCGGTGGGAATGTTCAAGATGGTTCACTAAGATATGCAGTCCCCATTAGCTTTCTCTCCGAACTAGGGTTTTTACTTATTAATGAAGCTGTTGTGGATATTGCAGTGTGTATACACACACTGACACATACACACACACACACTAAACCCAGAGCAGCTGGAAAAAGTATTTTCCCAATTAAAATCTGTTTGCTGAGTAAACACATTCTCTACACAAAAGCCTGAGTCTTCCCCTCTCTGCATCGTTTGATATGCAAACTCACCGTGGCTCTCCCATTCGCTAACTCTGTAATTGTAAACATTAGTTTAGAGGGTTTACACAAGACGACACCACTGGAACCCCTAGTATTACCCTCTTCATTTCTACCCTTCAAAACTAAACATTATTCTCCATTTTGGTGCTGTATGGACCTTCTGAGACGCCGTACTCATTCAAACATGGTATGGGACTTTATACAGGGTTGTTTGGTACTGTAATATTCTTTGTTTAGTCTACCTAGAGATCATTTAACACCAATTTTCCATTGGTTGTGGATGACGTGCAGGTGAGTTGGCATCCTTACAAGGTAAGGCAATAATGTTATTTGAGCGCACTTGGAAAGGCACTATACTTCCAATTCATTAGTACTGTATTATTATAGTGGTTTCTTTGGAGTTAAAGTGGGTTTTCAGGGAAAGGTTCTTCCAACTCCTCTCTGTTTCCAACAGTCGGGAGGTACCAAAAATACAAAGGAAGGAATTGGGATTTGACTTGGGAGTTAAGCGAGGCAATGAGACCTAAAAGGCCCGTATCCACAAAGCCTCTCAGAGTAGGAGTGCTGATCTAGGATCTGTCCATACAATCTTATTCATCATGAAATAAAAGGCTAAACTGATCCTAGATCTCTGAGACGCTTTATGGATACGGGCCCTGCCTTCTGTTTTGAAACATAAACATAAAGTATCCTCAGCAGGCCTCCTCTAACATCCCTACCCGATTTAGAAGATGAAACATCCTTCCCTCCATTGAGGCTCCCTCCCTCGTTCAGGGGAGGAGAACAAAAACAGAGAGAGGGAAATGGAGAATTCTCGTATCCACTATTGCTGGGAGCGAGGCATGAAGACAGAAGGAAAGAAAACCATACAGAGGAGTTTCTCCTCCTTCTTTTGGGTAGTTGGCAGAGTTATTTCTCCTGCTAGCCTGTAGCTAAATGATTAGGACACACGAGAGACAGAGGAGGTGAGGAGAGAAGAGAAGACATAGAGAAACACACCAGTAGTGGTGGTTCCCAAGAGCTCCAAGGTAACCTGCCTAAATGACTACCGCCCTGTAGCACTCACATCTGTAATCATGAAGTGCTTTGAAAGGCTGGTCATGACACACATCAACACCATCAGCCCAGACACCCTGGACCCACTCCAATTCGCATACCGCCCCCAACAGATCCACAGATGACGCAATCTCAATTACACTTCACACTGCCCTCTCCCACCTGGACAAGAGGGGATATAAATATGTCAGAATGCTTTTCATAGACCACAGCACAGCGTTCTACACCATAGTCCAATCCAGGCTCATTACCAAGCCAGGGACCCTGGGCCTGAACCCCTCCTTCTGCAACTGGGTGCAGCCTACAGGAAGGAGGTCAGACACTTAGCAGTGTGGTGCCAGGACAACAACCTCTCCCTCAACGTCAGTAAGACCAAGGAGCTGATCGAGACTATAGGAGAAAGAGGGGAGAGCACGCCCCCCTCCGCGTCGACAGGGCTGTAGTGGAGCGGGTCGAGAGCTTCAAGTTCCATGGTGTCCACATAACTAAATAATTAACATGGTCCACACATACCCTCACAGTCGTGAAGAGGGCACGGCAGCGCCTCTTCCCCCTCAGGAGGCTGAAAACATATTGCATGGGCCCTCAGATCCTCAAAACGTTCTACAGCTGCACCATCGAGAGCATCTTGACTGGCTGCATCATTGCTTGGTATGGCAAATGCACCGCCCTCGACCACAAAGCGCTACAGAGGGTGATTCGGACAGCCCAGTGCATCACTGGGGCCGAGCTCCCTGCCATCCAGGACCCCTATATCAGGCGGTGTCAGAGGAAGGCCCAAAAAATTGCCAAAGACTCTAAATAGTTGATAAATAGTTCATTAATGGTTACCCGGACTATCTGCACTGACCCGACGCACATTCACTAGACTATCCATCTATCTATATACACACACTATATTCACATACACTACATACGCACACACACACACAACACACACAAGCATACCGACACAGCAAAAACACACATGCATACACACACACGCGCGCACACACACACACACACGCGCACACACACACACACACACACACACACACACACACACACTTTTACACTCATCATTTGCTGTTGAAACTCTATTCTATATTTTACTCTTATTATTATCTATCCTGATGCCTAGTCACTTTACCCTGCCTTCATGTACATATCATTCTTGTGTATTTTATTCCTTGTGTTACATTTAAAAAATATATATATTATTAATTTTAACTACATAATTGGGAAGGGCTCGTAAGTAAGTATTTCATGGTAAAGTCTACACCAGTTGTATTCGGCAAATGTGACAAATAAAATGTGATTTTTTGATTAAACATGATAAATTGTTAGCTCGTTAGCAATCAGCTCAATTAGCTCAATTAGCTAGCGCCTCAGTGGACATAAAATGAGGTTTTTATCCCATCGTGTTTCATCCTCCTGTACCAAGATACTGTCGGCCATTGTTTTTCTACATGTCATGATAGATAACAACACTATTGTATCTAACGTTTTATCAGTGAAAAGTGATGACTCTGGGCTGCAGTGAGGGCCCCTGGGAGCCATTTGGAAACTAAGATGGAGGCCCTGAGTCAACCCCCGTCAGCTTTAAATGGGGCTCTCCAATCTAGGAAGAGGAGAAAGGAGGGATTGAGAAAGCATGAGAAAAGGAGACAGAGGATGGGGGGACTGTGGGGAGACGAGGAGAAAAGATGGAGTGAGAAAGGATGAAAAAAAGAGAAGGGAAGGAGGACTGTGGGGAGAAAAGCGTGGAGCGTTGTGTTGTCCTCATATGTCACGTAATTAACCTTTGCTGTCTGACTGTGCAGCGCTTTGTTTGGTTTAAAGCTCTACTGACCTTTAGTTAGCATTCTTAACCCACTTTACAAAACACACACACAATGGCGAGCTGCATTGCCGCGTCGAAGACGCGAAGAGAACGTGTTCTGGTGTGTGCGTGCATGGGTGCGTGCTTGCGCAATCAAGATGTAATATTTACAGTGAGTGGCTATGTGTGTCTTGTTTATGAAAATGGGTGTTTGTTGTAAGGCTATATGCACAATGTATTGCCGTATGTCTGTTCAGGATATACTGCATAGATGTGCCATTCTATTCTGAGTCATGCCTTGCGTTGCACTGACTGCTCCGTGACATTTATAGACCCTATCAGATGGTGTAATATTATGGGGCTGCTTTCACGTCACACACTGTGGGGGTGAGTTATTGCACCCTTGGGAAATACTCTCTAATTAATCATTGCACAGATAGCGGTAGGAGATGGGAATTGGACTTCTAATTCTTTCTGCAGTATAGCTGCTTCAAATTAACAGAGTATGCATCCCAAATGGCACCCTATTCCCTGCAGGACCCATAGGGCTCTGGTCGAAAGTAGTGCACTATGAAGGGAATAGGGTACCACTTGGGACGCATCCAGAGTGTTAGCGTAGCATGCTAAGTACAATAACAATATTGGTGCATATTGCAAATGAAATGTCTGGGGTATACCTGCCCGTGCAAATTACACTTAAATCGATCACACACAGAAAACAATATTGGCACCATTTGAATGTTATTACAGTGGGGGCACTGTAGAGATATGAATTGTTGGTAGGAGTAAACATTATTATGTAGTACCGTGGTGTGACGACTAATAGATGCATTCAGAAACTAGTTTGTGTTCAGTCAGTTTATTAAAAGATCGATAGTCCTGAATCAATGTGTGGAAAATATATAAAGAGTAAAGTACTACTTTACATGCGATGAATGAAACTACAGTTTAAGTGGTAAAAAGCTAAGTCAAATAACTGTCAAAGAGCTAGGGCTTGAAGGCACTACACTCCATCCATACATCCACCCACCCATCCATACATCCACCCACCCACCCACCCATCCATCCATCCACCCACCCATCCACCCATCTATCCACCCATCCACCCATCCATCCATACACCCACCCACCCACCCACCCACCCACCCACCCATACACCCACCCATCCATACATCCACCCACCCATCCATCCATCCACCCACCCATCCATACATCCACCCACCCATCCACCCATCCATCCACCCACCCACCCATACACCCACCCATCCACCCACCCATCCATCCACCCACCCATCCATCCATCCACCCACCCACCCACCCACCCACCCATCCATACATCCACCCACCCATCCATCCATCCACCCACCCATCCATACATCCACCCACCCATCCACCCATCCATCCACCCACCCACCCATACACCCACCCACCCATACACCCACCCACCCACCCATCCACCCACCCATCCATCCATCCACCCACCCACCCACCCACCCATCCACCCACCCATCCATCCATCCACCCACCCATCCACCCATCCATCCACCCACCCACCCATCCATACATCCACCCACCCATCCATCCATCCACCCACCCATCCATACATCCACCCACCCATCTACCCATCCATCCACCCACCCACCCATACACCCACCCACCCACCCACCCACCCATCCACCCATCCATCCATCCACCCACCCACCCATACACCCACCCATCCATCCATCCACCCATCCATCCATCCATCCACCCATCCATCCATCCATCCATCCACCCACCCACCCACCCACCCATCCATCCATCCACCCACCCACCCACCCACCCACCCATCCATCCACCCATCTATCCACCCATCCATCCATCCAGTGAGTATTTCATCTGTAACTGCAGTAAGCAACAAAAAAAAAGAGACATGACCATTCAATAGCCATTTAATTTATTTCCAGTTTATCTCATGGCTGCAAACCAGACGAGTTGAGTCTCCATTGTCTCCCTGATCCAAGAGGTGCCATAACAACAGGGGAGAGGAGAGATATTTTGAGCACCAAATAAATGGTCTCTTTAGCCTGTCATTACTACAGGCTACACACACACACACACACACGCACGCACACACGAAGACGAGTGTTCTGTTTACAAGACACTAATTGGGAGCCAGTAAAAAGCTAATAGCGATGGAGGTTAACAATTTTTGCCCATACTGCTGGGTCAAACACACACACACACACACGCATTTCTCATGAGTTTACAAGTACAAAGTGTGTGTATTTGTGTGGCTGGATTCAAAGTGTGTGTGCTGTGCAGACTACATGTATGTGTGTGTGTTTATTTTACTACATGCATGTTGATCTACTGTCGCAGCTACACGGGACAGAGCCACGCACAGCACAACAGACTTATCTACCAGGGAGAGGTTTAAACACATACACACACACACACACACACACACACAGCAAAGCCTCATGATTCTTCATGACTTCTAAGGTCAGCAGATGGAACAATCTCCCCGACCATCCATCTTACTGCAGCAGCCTTCAGAGACAAATGTTCCATGTACAAACAAGACTGTCCTGAAAGCTCTGCATTTATCCTCATCACACTAGAGGACACGAATATATCTCTTTCTGATTTCACCGTAAGCCTATTAGCTTAGGTCTAGAAACAAAGGTAGATCTTTTGGTTGGAGGACAGATTTGAGTGGGCCTGACCTCAAAATACCTTTCTATAAGTTACTGTACAGTACTATGTATTTGAAGTGCACACAACTGAAGTGTTTCAAATGGGGTCATGTAGCTTTCTGACTGTCTGTTAATGGGAATGTCAGGCAGACAAGAGGAGGTGGTACGTGGGCTTTTAAAAAAGTGTCATGTCATCTCTGGGGTCCCACTGACCTGGAACAGTCACATCTCGTCAGGTTAGAGGTGTCGATATCGTCAGAACCCTGCTGATGAAAGAGAGGAGGACAGGTGCCATGACAGGTGCTGTTCACTGAGAAGGGGTTTTCATCAAGGCATTAACTCCACGTGCACGGATGCACACACACACAAAGTGCAGACACACACACGTATTGTAGGATTATTTTATGTATCATTATGGCACATGTAAGGAGATGCCAAAGGTAAAATGTAATAAACATGGTTGATATTGTATAATTCAGAAACATGCTTAAATAAGAAATATAGACATTAAGTGTATGCTATGTTTTAAATGAATACATGTGTTATTTCACAGAGGCTCTTAAACAGTGTGCAGTACATTAGTGTTTTAAGAAGGGGCCCAAGTCATGTAGCCAATAAAATGATAGAATGAGAGGCTGCATATGGGAAAGGGCATTCATGACATTTTGGAGTGGATAATGTGTAACAGCTGGACGTTGAAAAAAGAGGGGTGGTGCAGAGTGCAGAACTAAAAAAAAAGTTGGGACTGTATGCATGTTTTTTTTCTATATGTGTCTATATAAGAGACATCTTGGCCAGAGGGAGTCAGTTGCTCCATGGAGAAAAAACTCAGGCTTTTTGTTATGCAATAAAAGGTCTAATTCTTGAATTCACAGGCTCCTGTGTCTTTAGAGATATTTCTTTGAGTTGATTATCTCTTAGTCAAATGTTTCTACAACATAATTGGCGAGCTTGTCCAGAAGTTTAAAAATAGGGATCAGAGACGGTGTACATCTGCGGTTGTGAAACGGCTTGGACGGACCATACAAACAAAAGCGGCCGCTTTTAAGAGGTAAGCCAAGTTCTCACCAATATAGTATAAAAGTTTGTGTGGTTCGATCTGGGGCTCGGCAACATCTGCAGAAAAACCTAGTAGGTCTCTCTAAATATAAGAACCAGAAAATTAGACACTGGGAGCCTTTGAATTTAAAATACATGCTAAATTATAAAAAAGCCTCGAGGGTTGCAATAAGTAGAAAATAGTATAAATAGGTTTGCCTGGGTTGGGGTGGGTCAGTCATTGTGGTTGAGTGGGGTGAGTTATCTGTCTCGGTTGAGTTGATCATTTGGTCGGTATGAATGCATCTGTTTGACTAAACCGACGGTTTGACGCGTCCTATACTTGTCAATGACACTCGGTTGTTCGTCTGAACCGTTTTCTTTTCAAAACATCTGATTCAATTGTTCATCCTGCTACAAATTCTGTTTAATCCATTGAGATTTGATAGATTGTGGTCAGGTTGGATGATTAATCTGTCTCATTCGGGTTGCTGAGTTGGACAGTCTGATTGATCTGTTTGATTCGACTGCTCAACTCGTGCGTTCAATCGTCGGGGTCACTCGGTTGCTCATCTGATGCGTCTGTTCGATTCGGTCGATTCATTTGATTCATTTTGCTGATCGCTCTGTCTGGGGCATTTCGACACGGGTGGTTGTACGGCTGGTTGAGCGATCAGACAATAACAGATTAAGTCCTGCAGATACCGCTTTAGACGTTAATCGTCTTGAGGACTGCATAGGTAGGCAGAAATCCTGGGTAATACCGCTTCTTTTTCTGTGTTGAGGAAGTGTAACAGAAAAATGAGGGCAGAATTCACAGGTCGCTTAGAAAAGCGTAGTAGTGAAGTCCAGGTATGTAATACTTAGGGGGCTATAAATAGAAATCTTGTGGATACCGCTTTGGGGCTATGATTAGCATTCCATTGGCCTGAACAGACAAGATTACTTACGGATACCGCTCTGATGATAAATTCTTTGTTAGAGGTCTGTACGGGTAAGTAGTGAATCATCCTGTGTTGTGATGATGTCAATATTATGTAGGGTCTATCAGGAAAAAAAAAGTTAGGTCATCCTGAGTAGGTGAACAGGTTAAATAGTCACAGGGGCTTAAACTTTTTGATAAAGTGTTAACCAAGACTAGGTCTGCTCATCTTATGTGAGTGAGTGGTTTACTTGGTGGCTGTGAGTCATTCAACTGTCTGATTCATTTTGGCACAGGTGGCTGCTCATCTATATGAATGAGAATAATAAGAAAATCCTGCAGATAACAGCTCATTTTCTGTGTTGAGGAGAGAAGCTGTGTTTGAGGTAGTGTGAAAATCTCTGTGTTGGGTGGAGAAAGGTTTGCGCACCTTTCCTGGACCGCTACTTGAGTGTGGCCTGGTAGGAAGGACGCACCCGGTCTCACACCGAGAGTGAAAGAGTGAAAGAGTGAGAGTGAAAGCGAGTGTGAAAATCTCTGTGTTGGGTGGAGAAAGGTTTGCGCACCTTTCCTGGACCGCTACTTGAGTGTGGCCTGGTAGGAAGGACGCACCCGGTCTCACACCGAGAGTGAAAGAGTGAAAGAGTGAGAGTGAAAGCGAGTGTGAAAATCTCTGTGTTGGGTGGAGAAAGGTTTGCGCACCTTTCCTGGACCGCTACTTGAGTGTGGCCTGGTAGGAAGGACGCACCCGGTCTCACACCGAGAGTGAAAGAGTGAGAGGGTGAGAGTGAAAGTGAGTGTGAAAATCTCTGTACTAGGAAGGGAAGGATTTATGAGTTGTCCACACAAAGGAAAAGTGGACATCAGGTTAAGTCATTTTATTATTACATTAAGAATATAGCTGAGTGATTTAAAGCTAAGGAAAAAACACTAGGAAGAGAAAGATTTATGAGGTGTCCACACAAAAGTGGACATCAGGAAATATTATTATGATATAAGGAGACTGTCAAATGCCCATGAATAATAAATAAGTTCTAACCAAACAATAATCAAATAAGCACAAATAGTCTAACAATAAAAACAATACTAATATAAGAATAAATAAATAGGAGGAATACTAAAATAGATTAAAAAGGAAGTTAAAAAATATAGGCCATAAATATGAATAGAACGGCGGTAGAGATACTGAGTGCCAGGTATCCCTTGGGCAAGGAAGAGATAGCGAAAACATCTGAAAAATGGGAGAAACGCACCAGGAAAATGGGCACTAAGTGGCCAGAAGGAGGAACATTTGATGTCTCGGTGTGTGAGGAAATGGAAACACTGATAAAGAACCATAAAACAAAAGACACAGGAAAGAAGAGAAGCGTCAAAAAAGAAAGAGAAAAAGAAGTACTCAACATGTTCAAACTGGAAGGAGAAGGATTGCTAAAGAACATGCGAGAAGCCAGAAACATGTTGAAAAAAGATGATGAGAAAACAAACAAAAAGAAAGCAGATTGGTCTCTGGGACCCCCACCATATGTTGGTGGACAATATCCCCAGGTGTCCGGAGTAGTATCGATAAAAGGAGAAATAGAAATGGAAGAAGAAAGACCTTTGTTTGCATCCTCCCAAAGGATGGAAAAAGACTCAAAGGAAACAGAAGGAATCAAGCGAAGGGCAGAAATCAAGCCAAATAGATTGGACTGCTATGGAGAACTGAGGGAAGCATTGGGAAGAATGAAAATGACGAAGAGAGATGATGGAGAACTCTCAGATGAAGAAATGGCAGAAATTGAAGCAACAAACGAACAAATAGAGAGAGAAATGGACAGGATGAGACGATTGTTGAGAGAAAAAGAAAAAAAAAAAAGGGAGCAAAGTGAGGTAAGACAGCATACAGGCAGAGAGCTAGAGGAGGAGGGAGCAGCAGCTGACATGTGGGGAGATTGCAATCAAGGCGTAAGAGAAGAAAGATTGCGCAATAGGAGAACATTGAGAAGGCCTGAAAAATATAAGGGACAATATCCAATTCTGATAAAAGGTAGCCAGGCTCACTATGCTCCGTGGGGATCACAGGACCTGGAAGGATTGGTTGCCCGTCTGCCAGATTTGCATAATGGGGCGGGAAAATGGATTAGGATTTTTGAGGAACAGACCATGGGGAAACTGCTGGCTGTGGGGGATCTGAAGGCACTGTTGGCGAGGGTGGTTGGAAAGGCAAAGATGGAGGATATACTGGGGAACAGTGACCTGAGTAGAGAAGTGAGTGACCCACAAGGAGATGGGATGGACTTTGATTCACACCGCCCCGAAGTCTGGCAAGCACTAAGACTGGAATACCCGGCGAGAATTGACCCCAAGTCACTGAAAGGGGGGACACTGGGAGAAACTGAGAATCCAGCTGCCTATCTACATGAACAGATGAAACGATGGAGACTGGAAACGGAACGAGATCCAGAAGGGGACCCACTGATGACAACTCTATTCCGAAACTCCATAATAGAGGCAATGCCCCAATCTGTAAGAAGCAGGCTGGAGGATGTGGTGGGACTAACCTCAAAGACACACAAAGAATTCTGTGACCATGTGATACATGCAGTAGAAAAACACAGAAAGGATGAACAGAGACTTATGGAGCAGGGGAGAGACATTCAGAGGAAACTGACTCAACTCCAATTGGAAGAACTGACAAACAGAGGGAAGAAGAAAATCCAGGCCCCAGTAGCAGCACCTGTGAATGAAACAGGAATGATGGCTGCAGTTACTCCAGGAGGGCCATATCTGCCTCCCGCGCCACAGGCCCAAGTACAACCCACAGTACCAGTAGTGAATGTGTATGCACAACAACCCCGGCAATGGAATAATAACAATAAACAACAAAAATTTCAGCAAAATAATCAAAAAGGAGGAAATCAGGGCCCACAAGGGCAACCTGGAATTTGCTGGGGATGCCAGCAGCAAGGGCATATCAGACGAAACTGCCCCACAAAACCCTGGCAACAACAGGGGAACAAAAACCAAAATAATTGGAAGCAACCTGACGGCTGGCAACAAAATCAGCAACAAATCCAAGGTCCTGTGAATCCATGGGCTGGGCCTAATCAGGGGTACTAGGGGTGCCCAGAGAATCCTACCGGGGAGGGTCAGTTTACAGTACTAACTACACAAGCTGATCAAGAACCTATGCTGCAGGTTCAAATAGAGAACAGAGGCACACCAATGATGGTCGATACTGGAGCCACTTACACTTGTGTAAGTCCAAATTATGCCTCTCACCTCCCCATGTCTGGCAAATATGCCAAAACTATAGGATTCTCGGGACAAACGCAGTTAATTCCAATGACAGCTCCAGTTCGCCTGACAGCGGATGACAAATCCGCAACCCTCCCTATACTTGTATCAGAACACACCCCTGTCAATCTATTGGGAAGAGATGCCCTATGCAAAATGGGTATACAAATTCGATGTTCCTCTGAAGGAGTAATTATAGAAAGGGCAGGGTTGAACTTACAAATGGTAATGAAACAGGATACAGCCAATGTCTATTGGTTAGGGGATATTGAGACAGAAGTAGATAGAGTAGTAAAGAAATGGGGTAGGTTTATTCAGGCTCAGATACCAGAAGCGGAAAGAGGAAAGTCAGAATTTCACTGCACCATGCAATATGATCCCTATCGTGATGATCTTTTAGAGCAACTGTGGTTGTTAAATACAAATGGGAAATCAGTACCTATAATGTCTCAGTACATAATTATAGGAAATCAAGGAGCAGCAATGGAGGTGACGGACATGGATGGCTCAGACTTTGTGGCAAAATGGTATAATGTTTCTAAAGCTGTCCCACACATTACCTTGCTGGTGAACAAGGGAATGGAGGCTAAGGATTTGGGCACCATGATGATGCGAGCAAAAACAATTCAATGGAACAAAACAGAAAATCCACTGATTTATCACTCGGAAGATAAAACCTTAATCAAGATACACCATACTACAATAATGACTGGGGACCCCAGGGCAGTGGAAGTTACATCCCAACAGCTAACACAGCTAGGGGTGGTGACAGAATTGGAGGACAAGCTAAAACAGGAAATGGAGAAAAACATACCTCAGGAGGTATGGTCACAACATGATACAGATGTTGGATTGGTAAAATCGGCAAGTCCTGTGTTTGTCAAAACAAAGCCACATGTTAAGCCCACTTGGAGGGCTCAATACCATATCAAACCTGAAGCAGAAGAGGGCATCAGTGGCACAATTGAAGGACTGATAAAAGCAGGAGTACTAATAGAAACACAAAGTTGTTGTAATACACCCTTGTTGCCGGTCCTTAAAGCAGATGGGAAAACGTGGAGGCTGGTACATGATTTAAGGGCCATAAATGAAATAGTACAAGATTGGCCTGCTGATGTTCCAAACCCTCATACGCTACTCACCAATGTTCCCCCAGAAGCAAAGTACTTTACAGTGATTGACTTATGTGGAGCATTTTTTAGTGTGCCCCTGGCGGAAGAATGCAGACACTTGTTTGCATTTACCTACAAAGGTAGACAATTTACGTATACTCGAACTCCACAGGGATTTAAGCATTCTCCTCATTTGTTCAATCAGGTGTTAAGAGTAGATCTAGAAGATCTAATACTTGAAGGAACATTGATCCAGTACGTGGATGACCTGTTGATCTGCGCTACCTCCTTAGAACAATGCCATGCTGATTCTATAAAGGTTTTAAAGCGACTGGCAGAAGGAGGACACAAGGTGTCAAAAAAGAAACTTCAGTATTGCCAATCCCAAGTTGAATATCTAGGAAGAACAATTGCACATGGAACAAAGGCAATAGCACCAGGACAATTGGAAGGAATCAGCAAGGCACCACTACCTCAAACAGTTGCTCAGATGATGACGTTCTTAGGGATGACTGGATTCAGCTCAGACTGGATAGAGGAGTATGCAGTTAAAACTGCTCCTCTACGAGAAATCATGAAAGAAGCAGGACAACTAGACCTTAGAGCAAGCCTGGAATGGAACATTGACGCATTGACTGCGTTCGAAACAATAAAGAAGGAAATACAGTCAGCTCCGGCTCTAGCAGCCCCAGATTACACAAAACCATTCTTGTTGTATGTGGCAAATAGATGTGATAGGTATGCAACAGCGGTACTTATGCAAGAGACATGCAGTGGAAGACGAAAACAACCTATTGCGTATTATAGTTCTAAACTAGATTCTGTTGCCCAGGGATATCCACC